>NW_017728906.1:19009177-19013679 GCF_001723895.1 Crocodylus porosus
CAGACACCTGTGCTTCAATTAAGACATCTATTGGGACAAAAGCTACCCAGCCAGGGATTTTCTGCCTGCTTCAAAGGGTTAAGCATTTCATACAATTATTTCAACCTAAGTGCAGGGCCTTCCACATGTTCTGAATGAATTTCTTCTAGTTGATTGCATACCATTTCTCCAGTCTATCTAAGTTGTACTGGATCTTGGGTCTAGGAATGTTGCTATTATGTCCCCTGAACATGTCTATTTACTTCAGATTCTTGTCTTCCAAGCCCCAAGTCATTTTTGTTGCTTGTTTCTGCATCCTCTTTAAATTCTTCACATCCTTTTTAATACATATAAGTCAAAAATGTATACTTTAATATGCATACTTTAGGTGAGCTAACCAGCTCTAAGTAAAGAACTACTCCCATGTCTTCCTTCTAAAGCTTCTACTGATGCAACCTAAAGTTTCATTCATCTCCTCTGCAGGTGCATCATGCTGTTTTCTCATATTTACTTCTTCAGAATGCTGCCATCCAGCCAACTGTCACCCATTTTGTATTTGTCTATTTTTGATTATTTTTCCCAAAGTGTAGCTAATTTGTCAACCTTATATCTCATCCTTTGAGTTTCAGCCCAGATTTCCAATCTGTCAAGAATTGTCTGAAACCAGAGTAGAGAACACAACATGGAATGCTTCCACTCCTAGAGCATGCAAGTACTAAGCAAGCAGAAATATTCCCACAAATTTATTTCTCCCTTGCACCATACATAAGATGGACACAAAATCAAACAAGATTTCTGTTTGACTGCCTGACATTTAAACAAGGTATCCTTACATTAAGAGCCGCTGTGTTAGTCTCCGAAATTAAAAAAAAAAATGTGTTGCCGCTATGACCACTTAACAGAATTTCTCTTGTTTTCTGATTTGACCTGGTATAGCCTCACTTTTATTACCCTTTGTTTGACATTTGTACCTCACAGGGAATCATATATTCAGCTTTGTTCTTGTCTTAATATAATCCATTGCAACATCTTCTACCAGCTTGAAATTGAGAGTCAGGAATGAGACCATATTCATTAATAGATTCATAGATTTATAGATGTTAGGGTCAGAAGGGACCCCAGTAAGTCATTAAGTCTGACCCCTTGCCCTGGGCAGAAAAGAAGGCTGGGGTCAGATGACCCCAGCTAGGTGCTTGTCCAGTCTCCTCTTGAAGATCCCCAAGGCAGGGGAGAGCACCACCCCCTTGGAAGCCCATTCCAGATTCTGGCAACCCTTACAGTGAAGAGGTTTTTTCTAATATGCAACCTAAATCTGCTCTCCATTAATTTTTGGTCATTGTTCCTAGTTACTCCACAGGGTGCCCTGGTAATTAGAGCATCTCCTATTCCCTGCTGCCCTCCCCTTATGAATTTATAGGCAGCCACAAGAGCACCTCTCAGCCTTTCCTTGCAGAGGCTGACGAGATCTAGGTCCCTCAGTCTCTCCTTGTAGGGCCTTGCCTGCAGGCCTCTGACCATACGAGTGGCCCTCCTCTGAACTGTCTCAAGATTCTACACACCCCTCTTGAAGTGCGGTGCCCAAAACTGGATGTAGTACTCCAATGGTAGCCTGACCAGTGCCACATAGAGGGGAAGCATCATCTCCCTGGACCTGTTCATCATGCATCTGCTAATTCATGATAAAGTGCAGTTAGCCTTGTTGATCACTTCATCACATTGACAACTCAAGTTCTTCTTGAAGTCAACTATGACTCCAAAATCCCTTTTTGCTGATGTGCTGCTGGTGATCCCCAGCCTGTAAGTGTGTTGGTGATTCTTTTTGCCCAGGTGCAGCACTCTGCACTTGTTTTTGCTGAACTGCATCCTATTTCATACTGTTCATTATCCCAACCTGTCCAGATCCACCTGGATCTGTTCCCTACTCTCTCATGTGTTAACTTTGCCTCATTATTTGGTATCATCTGTGAACTTGAACAGGGTGCTTTCCACGCCCTTGTCCAACTCACTGATGAAGACATTGAATATCAAGGACCAAGCCTTGTAGGACTCTACTGCTTACATATTTCCAGGTCAATATCAACCTGTCATTACCACTCGCTGGGTATGACCCCTAAGCCAAACTTTTTAAAGTGCACTTTTTAAAGTGTCTCTTACATTTCATAGACATTCAGGCTGGTAGGGGCCCTGGAGGATCATCAAGTCCAGCCCCTTGCCCAGGGGCAGGAAGTCATAGTTTCATAGTTAGTAGGGTCAGAAGGGACCTGAGCAGATCATCAAGTCTGACCCCCTGCCATGGGCAGAAAAGAGTACTGGGGTCAAACAACCCCAGCAAGGTGATTGTCTAGCCTTGTCTTAAAGACTCCCACAGTGGAAGTGAGCATCACTTCCCTTGGAAGTTGGTTCCGGATCCTAGCCACCCTGATCTTGAAGTAGTACCTCCTGATATCTAGCCTGAATCTACTCTCCATCAATTTATGGCTGTTATTACTTCTTAATCCCAGTAGTGCTCAGGGGAACAGGGACTCTTCCATTGCCTGCTGGTCTCCCTTGACCAGTTTATAGATGGCAACCAGATCCCCTCTCAGCCTTCTCTTGTGGAGGCTGAACAGGTTCAGGTCTCATAGCCTCTCCTTGTAGAGCCTGCCCTGCTGCCCCCTGATCATTGGAGTGTCCCTCCTCTGGACCTTCTCCATGTTGTCCACATCCCTCCTGAAGTGCGGTGCCCAGAACTGGATGCAGTACTTCAACTGTGGCCTGACCAATGTCATGTAGAGGTGGAGGATCACCTCCTTGGACCTGCTTGAGATGCATCTTTGGATGCATGATGAGGTGCAGTTTGCCTTCCTAATGGCATCCCCATATTGGTGGCCCATGTTCATCTTGGAGTCTATAAGGACTCCAAGATCCTTTTCTGCCTCTGTGCTGATGAGAAGGGAGTTCCCCATCCTGTAGGTATGTTGCTGGTTCTTTCTCCCTAGGTGCAGTACCTTGCACTTGTCAGTATTGAATCCCATTTATTCTCATCCGCTCAACCCTGTAACCTGTCCAGATCCAATTGCAGCCTGTCTCTCCCTTCTAGTGTACCCGCTTCTCCCCACAACTTAGTGTCATCTGCAAAGCTGAACAAGGTGCTTTTCACCCCCATGTCCAAGTCACTGATGAAGATGTTGAACAGTGTGGGCCCAAGGATCAAGCCCTGCCCACATCCATCCAGATTGAAAATGACACATCTACCACTGCTCTCTGGGTGCGGCCCTCCACCCAACTGGCAACCCATCTGACTGTGTAGGCATTGATACCACAATCTCCTAATTTTTTAATGAGAATGGGGTGATAGACAGTGTTGAAGGCCTTCCTAAAGTCCAGAAAGACTATGTCCACTGCAACAGCTGCATTCAAGGATTTTGTGACCTGGTCATAGAAGGCCACTGGGTTGGGTTGACAGGACCTGCCTCTAATGAACCCATGTTGGTTGCCCCTAAGCATCCCCTGGTTGCTCCTCACAGTTTTGCACCTGGATAATTTTCTCAAAGAGCTTTCCCAGGACCGAGGTAAGACTAACAGGCCTATAATTTCCTGGGTCCTCCTTCCTCCCTTTTTTGAAAATGGGGACCACATTGGCCCTTTTCCAGTGCTCTGGCACCTCGTCAGATTACCACAAGTGCTCATAAAGCTGTGCCAGGGGTCCCAAAATGACCTCTGCTAATACCCTCAGCACTCTGGGGTGGAGATGATCAGCAAGGATCATAGTATCCCAGCAAGATAAACATCCAAAAGTGTCTTGAACATCCCAGACATCCCAGAAATTCAGTGGCTGAATCTAGGAGCCATAGGGCACTAGAACAGCCTTCTCTTGCACAGCACTGAGCTGGGAAGGGACGGGGAGGCAAGGTGACTAGACCCCGGCAAGATGCTCAGATTAGCCCAGAAAGGAATTGATGACAACACTGTTAATCAGCCCAAACTCAGTGTTTATCACCCCATTAAAAAAATAACAGATGGACATTACCAGCTACCTGTTGATTCTGCCTGTTGATTCTACCTGTTGATTCACCACAGGACTGTAGCCAGCATGTCATCTGCTAGCTAATACACAGACATGTCCTCAGCAGGGCAGAGGGAAGGGAGGAATTCCTGCTTAGTACGGGGTGGTGAGGGGAGTGGGGAAGCAGCCCTGCAATCTGTGGAGCTGCAGTCAAGGAGCAGAGAGGGGCCAGCCCTGCTGTGAAGCAGAGACACCTGCCCATTCCAGAAATCATGCTCGGATGATGGGGGAGTCTGATTTATCTTAAACCACCAAGGTCTGGAACAGACATTGCATAAAACAGTTTAAGCCAAAGTCTGATACTACATTCAAGGAAGCGATCCTCAATGCACAAGCTAAATCTATCCCAACATGGATGAAAGGCAGCAAGAAGGCACAGCAGCCCCCTGGCTCTCCAGGGACCTAGCGGACCTCCTGCGGCTAAAAAGGAAAGCCTACAAAGGATGGAGGATGGGATTCACCTCCAAGGAGGATTATT
>NW_017728906.1:19013779-19021064 GCF_001723895.1 Crocodylus porosus
TCTCCCGAGGTCCCTTCCAGCCCTAATGTCTATGAAATCTATGATTCAACCAGGTTTACCTCAGATTGGTTTCAGCTATTTTCAAACTGCTTTATGTGCACTGAAGATCTGTTCTGTTACAAGTTTAAACCAGTTTCTGATCACTTAAACTGGTTTATGTGTAATACCTGTCCCTAGCCTATGACTATGCCCACAGATAGATTTGGAATCTCCCCTGCACCCCCACCTCCCAAATCCTCAAAGTAGATAAAAATTTGCTTTGTCTAGCTTGGCTGTCAAATTAGACTGTTGCTTGCCTTTGAACTGTCTCACTGTTGCTCATAGCCTGCAATCCCTTATTATCCTGCTTAAAATCAGATCCAGCTGTGATCTTCAGTAGCAGCAGGTGCTATATTTACAAGGCTCAAAATGTTACAGAACCTATGTTGGATGGCCTGCAAAATTAGTATGTTTCTTGGCTTTCTGGCACAGATAATAACTTTGAATGCTGTATCTAAAGAGATCACACCTCAGCTCTCACTTGCATAGTCACCACAGGCTTCCAATCACAAAACTAGTCCACAGCTAATTCAAATAGGCTCTGCCTCAGGCATCCTAAACCCTATATTCTTCCCAAGCTCAGTGTGGCAAAAATCAAATTGAGTGGCAGCTCAGTTCAGTGGCTTTCTTAGGTGCAAAACTCTATTCTCTTTGCTTAACTCCCAGTCGGCCCCTTTGGCTACTTTCCCCTCAGACTGGCAGCTCAATGGCATTGTGCCTTCTGTCACTCAGTTCCCTCCCACCCCAACCATCCCATTTACCCTGGCCTGTCTGGCAGTAAAATTTACATTTTTGTTTTCCCAGCTAGAACTAGTATACATGCCCAGCCTTGTAGGGAATAGGATTTAAATATAGTTGTAGGCGTGTAACTTTAACTTAGTTTATCTCTCCATGAAAATGAAATCATTGGTCAGTCTCTGTTCACAAAGGAGAGATTTCAGGTAGGAGGTGAGGCACCAAATTAACTCTGAATGAGCTTGATTTCACCTGGAAATAGAAATAGTTAAAATTTTTCCAGTGGTGCATTTTCTTTAGTGTTACTGTGAATTGCTGAACAGTTCTTTTTACAGATGAAAAATTTATAGGTGACATACATGTTAATAGGTCAGATATTGACATCTAGGTTTTTCCTTATTAATTTGGTTGGTATTCATATACCATTTATGGGAAAATGTTGAGAGAATGTTTGCATCGACTATATGAGTAGAATATATTTTGAGGGCTAGATCCACAGGACTTGGAAGCCTAAGTTGCACATAAGTGATCCTTATAAGCATATATATCCCAAATATAGCTCCTTAAAAGAGCATTTATTTGCCACCTAACTTGGGAAGCACCTAAAGTCTGTAGACCTCTAATTCTTCACCAGTAGATTTCCCTAGGGGCCTAAAGGTCTGATTTTGAGCATTCTCAGAAGTCCCTCAGTTTTGCATCTAGTTTATTGCCTAAGCCCCATTCAGAGCCATAAATTAAGCATCCCTCCACCTATTGTACCTACAGTGACACATCTGGTATGCATGCTTTAAATACAGGTATCAGATCAAGTCCTGCACAAAAGAGCTGACAGTAGAGATAGCGATGGTCTGTCTTATACAGAAGCTTAGGTAGTCAGGGCAATCTCCCAAAGAAATTGAGATCCTGATTTGATTCCCTCATCTGTCTATAGAGATCTGATCTGAGGGATATTCCATCTCCCAAGTGAATTATCCACCCACCAGATTATAAGGGCTAAGCATAATAGGACTGGGCTCGCATTTCCTCCAGTTTGAAGTTGCTCTATTTTCATTGGGAAAATGTAATAATGGTGATGCCAATAGAAACAATGTGCATGACTCCACGTTCCAGTACTTAGGATACTGTGATGGGTTATAGCGGGGAAACTTGGTTCCAGTCCTGTTGTTGCAATGAATGTAAATATATTTTACATTATTAAACATAGTTATGAAATTACTAAGCATGCATTGAAGCAGGGACTAACCTAGATCTTCACTGCTCAAAGTAAGTGCCTGAACAATTTTGCAATATGGCCAGGCAAATTCTTGTGAGTGTATAATCAATTTTACCATTGTCAGAAATTTAGTTTAAGTAAAATAAAGTAAACAACACAAGTGTGTTAGAACAATCACAGGAATTTGAATCCAAATGTTTACTCCCGGGTCTGGATCTGCTTAACGTTTAAGGCTGCTGTATGTTGTCACACAAATATACTCAAGATACTCAGGAGAGCTAGATTTTGTTTTATGAATCTGAGTAAGTGACATTTAACTATAATAATTACAGGACTAATGAAACAATTTTGACTATTTTGACTGTTTTTTTTACCTAGGTTGCTGTGATTTTTTAAACTTTATATATAATTTGTAAATTTGTGTATGTTCCAATAGTCATATTTGTATAGCACCAGCCCCCTAGTATACTAATAAAGCACCTAGTTTCTCTTTAACTGGAGTAAAATGTGTTGTACCATATGCGATGATGTACAACACCATCTGCACAGCCTGTTTTGAAATCCTAGATCTGCCCATGGACGTGACTCAACAGAAGTTACCTACACGGTAAAGTACAATGATTTAATTGTGATATTGAGGAAACTGGAGGCCCTGTGTAAATATTTAAAACTCCATTAAAAAGTCATAATTCTGCTAGTCATTTTTTCTATTGTGGATTCAGATTCTGCTAAGCAATGTCCATACCTCATTCCCAACCTCTCCTGATTTGAAGTAGATTGCTTCCCTACTGTACATCTTCTACTCTTGGAGAAAAGCCTGACCATCTGTACACTTTTTGCTTCTTTTGGGGAGCAAGGAGAAACTAAATATCTGTAGAGAGTAGCAGTAAAAGCTGAAGGTAGATCTCACTAATTCATACTATATTTTTGATCTACCTCTCTATAAAAATTGAGAGAAACTGTGACCAGGGAAAGCATTTTTCAAAAGTGACTAAATATTTAGAACTTAACTCTCATTTACAATACTAAATCAGACTCTTTATGCTTTGCAGTGGTGAGCAGAGCAATAGTCAATATTTAAAAAATCTAACACTTAGGCATCTTTCAACTTTTATACCATTTGCAAAAGATCACAAGACCTTGGAACTGAGCTGGTATAACTAAAAAATGAAATAAGTGATGTATTTTTTGGTCATGCATTTTAAATTGTCCTGCACAAATCTTAAGTTTTAATGTAGTGTTGCTGTCTTAACAATAAAGAGAATTGAACATCAACCCATAGTTATTCTTCTTCTTGCTGTTGTTGTTCTTGGTACATTACATTTATAAAGATATATTTAAAATATATGTATTAATAGTTGCAATCCTACAGTACAATACAATACTACAATGTTACTACAATAGTGCTTCTTCAAGACTGACTGATGTCAGTCTCTCTTACAGAGGTACCACAAGCAGAATTTCATTCCAAACTTAGTATATTTTTAAGGATATATATTTGTAGACTAATTTCTGTTTTTGGAGTAACTATTTCAGCAAGAATAATTCTTTGTGGGAATATGCTAATTTGGAATTTGCAAAATCCCTCAATTTAATCCTAAATTATGTTCTACCTTGTTTTTTTGAAGGCCATACCATTCTGGTTTTAGCATTTCTGTCCTTTCCCATTCCTTCAAACAAATACCATACACAGAGGACTGTTCCAATTCATGTTTTAATCTCGTGTACCCTGTCACTATGGGCACAGACGCACATGCACACACACGCATACACACTTCATTAAAGGCAATAAAGGCTAAGAAGTTGTTAACACTTATTGGATCTGACACACCATTAAACCTCCATATCTTAGATGCAAAGAAAACACTAAACCTTTGAAAGGCTTTCAGGGCTTTATCACACAAATGCTTATTGCTTAACCTTAGTGAATATCTCTATTACAGTCAATGGATCTATTTGAGTGTAAAGTTCTAGGTATGCGTAAGTGTTTTCAGGACTGGGTCTAAAATACTCAGTAAATTGGCCTATTAAATTCACTGGTACCTTATAAAAATTAATCATTCATCATCATCCCAATCACCAAAAGATTTCTACCACCAGCTTAGTTTTGTCTAACTTTTAAATAGTATCAACCACAACACCTTGCTGAAGCTTAAAGCATGTTCATGGATAAAAGTTTCAGATACTTAACCCAGGACAAGTCACTGTGAAACACTCTTTAGCTTGAGAAAATGTGTAAGTCCATTATGGCTGCTTCTAGAGATTGTAATTTTTCCTTTAGATATGAGCCATGTGCCATATTTTCAAACCAATGATACTTTAAGTAGGCATTAGGCAGAGTTTAGGTACCCAGGTGAAAAATATGATCTTGAAAACCTTTGGCAAGTTACCATCTAACTCTATTGATGCCTTAGGTCCATCAGTCTTAAATGTAAAACAGAAAAAGGGGATAAAAACCAAGCTATCTACTCTCAGTTCCCTAACCACTGGATTACAAAGTGTGATTTCTGTTCTTTTTCTGAGCCAATAACTCTTGAAATTCTCTATATAAAAGGCTTGCTTCAACAGGAGGACTGGGATCCCTGCTTCCTCCATCCTTTATCCCCCACTTGACTATACCCTGATGGTTAAAGCACATTCATGGGAGGTGAGACATGTGGGAAAAGGAAGCAGGTGAGTATAATTCTCTGGGCAAATTCAGTAACCACAATTCTGTTATATAAAAAGGGGTTTCTACACCCATATCATTCTTCCTCTATCAGCTGTGCTTTAAAAAAATGAGTTAGCCTTGATCAGCTATTTGAAAAGAATGGCTTCTGCTTGCAGGAGAGGTTTCTGGATTGTGGATCTTGAATAGGTAGAAGCACCTCCCTGCTGTCATGAGGAAAGCTGGAATTTAAAGATCATCTCCAGCCTCAGTTTTCCTGTTGGATAGGTTTAGGCAGCTCCATGAATTTAAACAGATTCCTATATATCCTGCTGGCTATTTAGATCCTATTCTGAGATGTCTAACTTGCTTCCACTGCATAAGGATCCCAGAAGCCTCATTCAGTCTTCTGGATATCAGGGACTATGTGCTTAAAAGTTAGGTGCCTATGTTATTTAAGCTAGTCCTAATTCAAATTCATGATATTAAACAGAGGTAGCAGGGACATGTCTCTATCAAAAGAGACAGACTTTGAGTGCGATAATGACAAGTAAGATGAAAAATAAATCCTGATAATTCTTTTTCCAATTATGAGGAGAGGCCACAGAGGTAAGTCTAAGGCCAAAAGAGATATGCCAAGAGCTCATGCCATTGTTCTCTGCTGATGAGTAGTTGGGTACTAACAAAATATAAATCTCGCAGTGAACAAAAAGGAGGTAACATTTTGTTGTGGTTTTTTTACAGCACCACTATTTCCTATATGATAAAGAATTTTAGGTTCTGTCCAAAAGGATTAAAATCAGAAGCAGAGAATTCAGATTGAATAAAATATCAACATAGCAGAGAAAACCAAGTAAGTGCTTCAATTCAAAATAGGAAGGAAAGGGAACATAGACCCCATCAGGTTAAGTCTCCAAATGGTTTAGTTGTTGGAGCATATTTTAAGATGTGTTATTAACAGAGGAGCAGCCAGATATTATATGGCTGTTATGAGATGGGCAAGTTCAATAATATTAGGAACACTAGAGCAACGGTATAGTTTTCAGGTAATATCAGCTGGTGATGTGAGAGGAAGGATCCTTGTCACTACAACACTGAAGTAAAAGGTGTCTAATGTCACTAAAGAAAAAGCAATTTCTTTAGAAGCCCATATTATCAATGGAGAGTGAGCCTGTCACTTTATAGGCAATCACTGTAAAAACAACTCAGTTGAGAGTAACATAGCCACGATAATACGGTCAGCTAAGCATTTGAACTTCTGCCTGTAAGCAGTGGAACTGAACTTTGTGAAGAAGAAATTATATGGTTAAAGCTGCCACCAGATAAATAATGTGCAAACTCCATAACTGAAAAGAACCCTTCTGCACCTCTTTTTAGGGGTGCATTCTGGAAAGGGGGTGGCCTAGGATGACTTTAATATTGAATTTATACTTAAAAGGTGTAGCCTGCTAGAAAGAGTTACTTATTTCAGCAAACATCTTCCTAGTACAGAAGCTGTACATGAATTCCTTTACTGTCTGAGCCCCCAAGGTCTGGAATAGCCTGCCATCAGAGATGGTTCAAGCACCTACATTGAACACCTTCAAGATTCAAGATTCAAGGCAAAAATGGAATTAGGACTAGCTTCTCAGATTAAGGACAATAAGAAGTCCTTTTTTACATACATAGGGGGCAAAAAGAAGGTTCTGGGTAATGTGGGGCCCTTGCAGGATGCGTTGGGAAATTTGGTCATCACACCAGACGACAAAGCTAACATGTTTAATGATTTCTTTGCCTCTGTTTTCCTAAGTAGGGACCAGAACAGCTTCCCTGCTGGGCCCCCCTTGGGCCCCAGGGGAGGCACACCTGGGCCAAAGGTTAGCGTGGAACTAGTTAGGGGGCTTCTGGAGGGGCTGGACGTGTTCAAGTCAGCCAGCCCAGACGATCTTCACCCTAGAGTCCTAAAGGAATTGGCCAAGGTCATTGCAGGACCCTTGGCATGGCTTTATGAGCACTCATGGTGCTCTGGTGTGGTCCCAGAGGACTGGAAGAGGGCCAACATGGTTCCCATCTTCAAAAAGGGGAGGAAAGAGGACCCAGGAAACTATAGGCCAGTTAGTCTTACCTCAATCCTAGGCAAGCTGTTTGAGAAAATTATGCTGGCACACATCCATGAGGGCCTTGCGGGGGACTGCATGCTTAGGGGCAACCAATACGGGTTCATCAGTGCCAGGTCCTGTCAGACCAACCTGGTGGCCTTCTATGATCAGATTACCAAATCATTAGATGCAGGGGTAGCAGTGGACGTAGTCTTCCTGGACTTCCAGAAGGCATTCGACACTGTCTCTCACCCTGTTCTCATTAAGAAACTGGGGGACTGTGGTGTCGATGCCCATACAGTCAATTGGGTTGCCAACTAGCTGGAGGGCCGCACCCAGAGGGTGGTGGTGGATGGGTCCTTCTCAACCTGGAAGGAGGTGGGCAGTGCAGTTCCGCAGGGCTCGGTCCTCGGGCTCACACTGTTCAACATCTTCATCAGTGATTTATTTGGATGAGGAGGTAAAAAGCACCCTGTTCAAATTTGCTGATGACACTAAGACATGGGGGGATGTGGACACACTAGAAGGAAGCAGCAGGCTTCAATCAGACCTAGACAGGCTACAAGGGTGGGC
>NW_017728906.1:19021598-19032520 GCF_001723895.1 Crocodylus porosus
TCTTTCCTGCCATGGCAGGGGGTCAGACTTGATGATCAGCTCAGGTCCCTTCTGACCCTACCAACTATGAAACTATGCTGGGGTCCACTTCTGGATCTGCTGCCGAGTGCTCTGGGGAGCCCCCGTGCTTCTGTGGGACACTTCGTACGCCCCTCCATTGCAGCATTCACGAGCCACCTACTAACTAGAAGTATGTAGAAAAATCTTTTAAAGTTATGTCTTTTTCCGAATCACTGAATCTTTTTGAATCTCTCTGAATTGATGTGGAGGGTTCTGAATTGATTCAGAGAGATTAAAGGGTCCTCTGATTCTATTTGGATTCAGAGATTCAGCCACCAAATCAGGCTGAATCTCTGCTGACTTGAATCAGGGACTGAAGCTTCACACAGACTTATTGTACAGCTCCAGTCCAGAATCATCACCTTGGTGTTGTTCCAGAACCCAGGGGGCCTTGCCCCAGCCCCCAGTCTTTATCTCTGTTGCTGAATTTGGTTGTAGGCAAGGGAGCTAGTGGGGAACAGCAGTGATGTTAACCTCCTGGATTCTGGAGCTGTGCCCAAGTGGTGGCTCTAGCTAGGAGCTGCACTGACAAGCCGGTGAGCTCAGAGAGCTTACATGTGCTACACACCAAGGCAGAGTGCAGCTGCAGGTGCTGAAGCCAAGTTACTGTGCAATATTGCTGATGAATGCCTTGTTCATGATGCTACTGTTCAGTAGCCCAATATTGCTGTGCAGTAGCATTGCATCATGGTTTTTGCTACATGACACTGCTGTACAGTAGTATCAAGCTATTGTGCAGTCAGCATCTCTTGCAGATGTGACCTGTGAATTGTATCTTTCATATTTGCTGAAACAATATCCCATCATACTGTTAAAGGGCACTTGTCTACTGCAGGTACTTTAACCAAAATATTAAACTCATATCCTATTTGGTTGAGGGTCATAACAAAGACAAAACACAAGTGTCAGAGTGGTAGCATTTGGTTCTGTCAAAATCACCCAACTGGATGTTCAGGATGCTTAAGGGAGATACAAATCAGTATAACTATGCATTAAGTCAGTTTTTCTTAATGTTCCTAGTTAATTGATGCAGGATATCGACTGCAATCTGACAAGATCAACCCTTCAGCCTGTTGCAAATACGTTAGAGATCTTAACAGACTTTGTGAAGGTGATTTGCATAGCATAGCAATTCATTCTCCTTTTATTGTTAAAAACAAGGTGAAGTGCTAACCAAGCCAGAAACCTTTGTAATTATTTTTTGCTTAGCTGGCACTTATGGGTTTATTTGTGGTTTCTCCTTTCTAGATTTATTTTCCACACCTTAGGAAAAAATAATATGAGGTAAATCTGATGCAGAGGGAGCCTTGAACCTGACCCTTCCATTTTATATACACATTTACTGTATTTACTTGCATACTACACCATACCGTACAACACAATTAGTCCTGCAAAACTGGGGAGAGGAGGAGTGTGTTTTAAGCAATGAAGCTGATTTCTGAATCAGAATGAAAGCATGGGGATACTATGAAGTCTGTACTTTACTCCCTTTGTCCTGCCCAGGAAGCAGCAGGGGCAGAATTTACTCCTTAGTGTCAGAGATAAAGTTAACCATCCCACAGCCATTGCTAAATTGGCAGCAGCTTTTGGCTGAGCAGTCAAATGCTGGGTTATTTAACCCAGACTAGGGTTAAAATGCTAACTTCTGCCTGAGCAGCAATGCAAGGGTGAGTAAGCTGAAGAACAGGCTTTCTCCCTGCTCTCTGTAGTCATCTTTCAGCCATGGCTATACAAAAATATTGTTTCCACATTCTGCATTCCCAAAACATTCTGCATTCCCAAAACAAGATGTCTTAGATGGGAGCATGTTGTGAGGGTAGGTAGGGGGTAGGAGGCTGGGGAGCGGAGGGTATTTGATCTCTACTTGGCAAAACTTAAAATTACGTGTGTCTATATTCTTTGATGATCTAAATATTTTCAGGACACTTTTACTTATAAACTAAACTACAAATATATATGCCATACTTACTCAAATCTAAGACAGTCCCACAATAAGTAGATTCTATATATGGACAATTTATAAATTTGTTATAAGTTTCCAGGTATAGTTTCTAATTATTGGAGGTTTGCCTTTAATTTTTCCACTCACACTGCCATAGCAAGGAAAATAAATCTGGGAGGCATCTGGTAACCCCCATTACCCTATGCCCTCCCCAATTTCTTTCCCCTACAGCCCTCTTTCTCACTGTCAGACCCTGCTCCCTCTGAGCACATGGAAGTGCAAAGCAAATTTGAAAACACTGTTCTAGAAATAGACATACCTCTAGTAACTTGCATTTAGAAAAATTACTACAGGTACCAATAACTTAGCTCATCCAGAATTGATGCAGTTTTCCTTTTCTGAAACTTCTGCAAGTTTTACCACACAAACTCCATAAGCATGTTTTGAAGCAGCACTTTTGTATCTACTCGTATATAGTATAAACTGGACACGTATACTTGAGAGACAGACCGTGCAGTTGTTACTGAACAGTAATTTAGTACTTGCATGGCTTTGTAGTGACACTGACTGTGAAGTAGCTTGTTACTATTGGGCAGTAGCTCGTTACTACTGCACAGTAGCAGTGTGTCATTGTTTGTGCTGCACAACGCTACTGAGCAGTAGTAATGAGCTACTGCACAGTAAGCACCTTGTGTAGATGTTGCCACTATGTATGACGTTAGGCCAAAGCCAAAGATGATGGAGCACTCTAAAGAGATATTACAAAAGTGTCTGGGAGTGGTAGACTATGATGAAAAGCAGAACAATAAAACTTTTCAGAAATATTGTTTGAAGAGAAGTGAGGAAGAAGATGGAAAAGGTAGGAGAACTGCAGGAAAGGGAGCAGGAATTATTAAAGGACTACAAGCAAAAGAAGTAGGAAGAGTACAAGTAAAAGAAGAACTAAAGTGATGGACTGAAGAATGGTTAAAAAAAAACAGAAGAGAAAATATTTCTGAACAGAGCTCCTTGTGTGGAGAAGGGGAAAGCAACCTGTAAGTATTTTTCAGCAAAATTATGTAAAAGAAGGAAGGAACTTAAAGCAGCAACAACGGAAGAAGGAATATGAGTAGAAGAGATGTTGAAGGTGTTGGACACAGTGGCAGAGTTTTAGAGTTGAAGAGGAGTGGATGGTGGAAAATGGTGGGAAAATGATGGTGTTTCTTGATGGGATAAAGGAACGAATAGAAGATAGAAAGCAACACAAATTGAAGGAAAAGTTAGGTATGAGAGAGATGGAGGGCTACTTAAAACCTTGCAATAGAGGAAGGGCACTGGGAAGAGACAGAAGGGAAAGGAAGATTTGTTAAGCAACTGAAGGTCAATAACCATTTAAAATGTAGAATACAAATTGCTGGAAACAAAGTATTGGCCAAAAAGTATGCATGATTGTTTAATAGATGCGATACAAGGAGAACAAATGTGTGCTGTTCCTGAGAGGAGGATATACCATCCCTATGGCTAATAAAATATGTCATGTTGGATATACAAGAGAGGAAAAGAAACATGGTAATAATGAAGTTAGACCTGGAAAAAGCTTGTTACAGAGCTGAACATGATTTTATGTTTGAAGTATTGCAGAGGATGGAGTTTCTGGTGAAGATGATTGGATTGGTCAAAGTGCTGTACAGTAAACCAGGAAATTGAGTATTGGTAAAGGTTACTTAAGCAAACCATTCCCCATACAAATAGGGGTAAGACGGTTACCCTCTATTTTTGGAGTGTGTGATAGAGTCATTTGCACAGAGAATTCCTGATGATAAGCTGATAAGTAGTGTGAAGATACCAGGAGAAGAAGTTAAATGTAAATTATACATGGATGATGTGAACATAGTGGCTCAGGACAATGTATCAATTGAGAGGGTATGTAAGTATACTGAGGACTATGGTGAAATATCAGGGTCAAAATTAAATAAGATAAAAAGTATGTTGATGGGGTGTGGGAAACTGGGATAATTCACAGAAGTTCAGGCTGGAGGCAGTAGAGGGTGTAATCAAGATCTTGAGGATCCTAATAGATGCCAAAGGGAAAGGAACAAAGGCAGAACTTAGAGATAAGAGTATGACATATTGGGATCATGGAGTGTCTTTCAAGGGTAAAGTGGCAGTGGTGAAAACAGTACTCTTGTCGATCAATCTTTACTTGGGGTGGTGTAGCCACCATCATGGCAGCAGACAAGGAGAGTACAAAGGCAGATCTGTGTTGTTGTTGTTGTTGTTTTGCAGGGGGAGGAATTTAAAGAGAAAAAATAGCCAGAATGAAGCCAGAAAATTTGGAGGCTTGGGAATGTCAGATTCGGACAGCTTTGTTTATAATTACTTTATAAATATGTTGTGTAAAGAGCAGTGGAGGTCGTGGGAAAGACGGCATGTTTCTGATAGAAAGAATGTTAAGAGGATGGGGTATGTACAGGGGAGAATGGGAAAAACCATGGGCATGGCAGTCACCGGCCCACTGTGTGAAAATGGAGAGCTTCATAATGGTAAATAAACTTGAGGGTGTGGGCTTAAAGTGTTTGAAAGACCATAAGAAGGTGATAAGATAAGATAAGATAAGATAAGATAAGATAAGATAAGATAACAATAGTTGGATATTTGACAGAAATGGTGATAAATATGTGGAAAGAAGTGACAGATAATAGAGTGAAAGGAAAACATCTGGATAACATGTGGATGATGATATGAAATATTGTTCTTGTAAGGAGCATTCAGCATAAATGGGGCATGCCAAAGAGAGGGAGATGGGGCTGAAGAATCTGTACTGCATATATTTTAGAACTGCCCGTTTTTGCAAGGGGTATGGGAGGGACTGCATCATTTTTTGAGGACAATTGATATGAACTGTGACTTAACATATGAAATGATGTTGTATGGTTTAATGCCCATAGGACTGGAGACATTGAGGCTGCGAGCCATACTACTTTGTGCAACAATAGTGATATGGAAGATGAGAAACCTACTGTTGGTCAAGGGACTCTTTTCACCAAAAGACAATGTTTAGAGTTGGCAATTTATGGATTGAAATACTATGTGGATCAAGATGTAGATGAGGTGGGAAAGAAGAAGGCAGAGAAGAGTTGGAGGAAAGGTAGTGTTTATTTCAAAAGGACAAAAGGAAAATGTGAAAGTTGTTTCCTCCTGGGTTGGCAGTGGTTTGTGAGAGGCTAATGTGTTAATAGTGAAAAGGGGTGTAAGAAGAACAAGGTATTGTTGTAGGGCAAGTTGTCAAGTTTTATGTTATGATAGATTCTTTTAGTTGTTTTGTAATAATAATAAAAAAGTTTCCCACCGGCATATCAAATGTAGCAATTTTGGCACCAGGAAGATAGTGTCAGGGCTGCTTCTGACTCTCCCAGTGCCAGCCTGGTGTCACAGTATTTCCAGGCCTGGTGTTGGTTCCCTACAGGGGGGCCACTCGCCCATTTTTTAAGGGCCACACACAAACACACAAAAAAATTCCTACCTGTATATTAGACCAATATGATCCATGTGCTTCACAGTCATACTCAGTGTTGGCTAAATTTAACCAAGTTCATAGTTGGTTCCCATTACTGAGAACTTGCTGCTTTTGGCAGCAGTTTAATGAGACACTGGGCACATCTACCTGTTCATTAATGCTGCATAATTACAGGTACTAATTAATGCACCATAATTGGCACTACTGCGCAATAGTTCCAGTGTATGCTTTCCTGCGACACTAGTGTATGCTAAATCTACTGCTCATTAGCTCATTAGAATGGGTTTTACCCGCTATGCTAATGCACAGTAGAATTAGTCTACTACACCTTTAGCATCTCATGTAGATGCACAAGGTTTTAATATGGCTTCCTTATATATGAATGTAGGATGAGGGGCTTTTTCCCCATGATGGTCGGGGGCAGGGAACTCATTAAGTATTTGAGTTAATATGGTACTATATTACATATAATATTTTTGTCACAGTATAAGTTTTTGTGTTTTAAATTCTAAATAAAAATATCTTGAAAATAGCTCATCAAAATACTTAGACACATGTGTAATTTAAGATTTTGTTGAATAGGGATCAAAGTACTCATGCGTCCAAGTGCTAAGCTAAATTGACAGTTAGATGAATATGTGTTATGGATGAATGTGGTATGTGTTCTGATGGTGTAATTTCCAAGAGAAGTTGATAACGTTTGGAATTAGAATTTATCTTCACAGGAACATCAGACTGGAAGTGCCTTCTGGGCCATTATGTTCAGCCCCAGTTGTTTTCCTTCTTATAAAACTCATTGCTAAAGAACTGATTAAAAACAAAACAAAAAACAAACAAAAAAAGTCCTAAACAGTGCTGTACCTCAGAAAGTACTGGTCTGTTTTTTGGGTGCACATCAAATAAGGCCTTCAATCACATTTTTTCCTGGACACTGTTATGATATTTCATCCCGTCCATGCTATACATGTATGTTGTCAGACCTAGATTTGTGAACTTCTGGAAATGAATGTTATGTTGCTAATAAACAGTACGTGAGCCTTTAAAAAACATTTTCTCAAACACAGGCTGTATTTTGCACAATGTCAGCATCAATGAATATCTGTTAGCTCTGTGTGTGTCAGAATCTATTTTTTAATGGATTGAGTCAACAAATTAGGAATTGGTTGTATACCATGCAGCTATTTTTATATAGGTCAAAGAAAACTTGGTATGTACAAAGACTTTTTTCTTTTATCAGAGTGCCACTTACAAGGGTCCAGCTGGGTAAATACATAAATGTTTCCCTATTTGACACTGAAATTTAAATCCCAAGTAGGTCGCAAATGAAAAGAAGTGCAATAGGTGTCATATTAGCCTCTAATGTGCCATAATCGGCATAACTGGCTGGGCAGGAATGCAGCTCTGCACAGACATGACGCATTCTGAAATTGTACCTGGCAAAAAGCCAGTCAGCATCGAACTTACTGTGTATTTTCAAAAGCTATGCATATGCTTTTGAATCCACATTGCACATAGAATAGGATCACAAACTGGATCTGTAACTACCATTTGAGTCCGTAAAGTGAAATATTATTCTACTGTACATTTCTCTATAAGTACTGAAGTGTTACCATATTATTTTTCCATCTGTTCAGTGGTAGTGAGTTCACACTGCCAATGCATTTTGTAGCCCATTTTAAGAATTTAAGTGTGACCTAACTGTTGCTTTGGTCTTGTCTCGTTCCTTAGCACAGGGGTTAATTTCATGCTGAAAACTTTGAAGGTGAAAGGCTACCGGGGCCAAATTGACTTGTGAGAGATATATGAAGAGGTGCTTCCCTGAGAAGACATGGTCAGAAAAGAAATCAGTAAAAAGTTACTTTCAAAACAGATTCCTATTTATGAAAAACACTTCCTTTTTATCACACCTTGAACTTGCCTGCAAACTAGGCCTGTTATACCCAACCAGACCTACATAATTGGCCTGTTATGGAGGGTGGGAAATAGATATATGTTGCAGAGGAAAAAACAGTCATCCTGAAGGCGAACAAAACAGCCAAACATATATATATAGAGATAGTGGCTTGTTTTGTTCTGTCTCAAGATGATTGGGTTTTGGGGTTCTTTGTGTGTGCAATAGAGGTATGATATGAAACAAGTGTAAGGAAATCAGGAATTTTATTTCTAATTTTATTTCTATCATATTTAGATATGGACATTTGAAATCAATGTGAAGTATTGTACAACAGAAGAGTTGTACTGTGTTGTAATTGCATTGTACTGCCAGAATTAAAGAAATATACAGAAAATATTATTATGCACTCAAATGGTAGTTACACACACAAACTACACAAACACTCTATGGGTTCATACACACATGTGCATATACAAACACACACTTTCGTGGCTGTGTGTTAACACTGGGGGTGTTTGGGGTAACTTTGACTGAGAGTTACTCGGGGTCATGGTTCTGGTGTTACTCAGGGTCAAAGTGCTGGGGTTACTCAGGGTCAAGATGACCTGGGGTTATTTAGGATCACTCGGTGCCCCAGGGTTACTTGGGGTCACCTGGTGCTGGGGTGCAAATGAGGGGGTAAAGATGGGGTTTGGGATGTGGCAGAGAGGGAGCCAAGATGGCAGAGAGAGAGACAGAGACAGAACCAAGGTCAGAGGTGCGGAGAGGCAGAGATTGGAGCAGGGCCAGGAGGTCAGTAAGACGAAAACCCAACTCAGGGTTCCAAAATAGCAGTTTTATTAAACAGGCAACACACTACACAGGCCCACGAAGTTATTGGTTCTCACATGCATGCACAAACACTCTCTCTCTCTCTCCCTCTCTCTCTCACACACACACACACACACACACACACACACACAGAGGTAGCAGGAGAGGAAAGGCTTAATGGAGGAATATGAGGTGCGGGCATGTAAAGACAGAATTCTTGAGGGAAGAAGGTGGGAGATAGCTACCTATCCCAGGCTGAGAGTTTATCCTCGATGGCCAGTCAAGGTCTTCTCTAGCAAGATGTCCAGAGAGGAGTTGCTGGCAGAGTCTCTCAGTGGATAGGTAGTTTGGCATAGTGCTGGTCCAGATGGAGAGGGCATCCCAAAGAGGTCACACACTACTACCCTCTTATAGGAGTGGGCTACCTGTGTCTCCTATAGGAAGGACACGTCCAGGCCAGTCCTGCTCAGATGCATACATGCAGATCCAGCTGTCTTCACTGTCTGTGGAGATACAATGGTGGGGTTGCTGGTTTCTTTAGGGCCTTTGTCTTCCAGATGTTGGGTTCTTTATCTTTCAAATGCTGGGTTTTGTCTCTGTTGCTGGGTGAGGTCTGTGGTTCCTGGGTGATTCAATGCAAGGCAATAATCAGGTAATTGAGTTGATGGTCCAGTCCTAACTGATCCTTCAGTAGAGGCCTGCTACCATTATTCCTCAAGCACCCTCATTCATTCCCATTCATTCAGAAACCAATTTACATGAGACTGGTTAGAAGTGAGTCACAGTTACACAATAGGTTATACCTGGGCAAGGGACACAAGAAGGAGGCTTGACATACAAAATGGAAACTTGACATTACTTGACATTACTTTACAGACACAGACCTAAACCATATAAATTCAATATAAAACAGTAAAAATCAATACAAACATAACAGAACACTATTTACATTATAAAAGGGGCTTGTTACTATAAGGGAGTATAAAAACTTAGCTTAGCTCACCTATGACTACTTATAACTACTTATAAGGGATAGAGGGGGCAGAGAAAGAGTCACAAATGGTTGGGGAAGGGGAGGGAATGTATTTTTAAGTTTAAAAAAAAGAAGAAGAAAAACCTGGGGGTTTTGCTGCAAACAGGGAGGCATAAGAGTTCCAAAAAGTTAAAACTCTATTTTTTCCTCCATGGGTGCCTAGAGGTCTTCTGTGGTACAGTTCTGTTATACAATGTGTTTTGTTTTTTTTCAACCAGTACTATGAGGGGCTAATGGCTAAGGCAATTAGATAAAGTCAGCTATTATATACACCAGGCAGGTTACACAGCTGACCTGTACTGACCTTTCACACTTCTGCTATTCCAGTCCTGAACCTCTCTTGTGCAAAGACTGGCGATAGTGCCAACAGCACAGGGGGTATTTACATACAATCATATTATTTTTCTTTGGTAAACTGACAGTCAAATATGGAGGCACTTGGGCTATGTTCAGACTTTACTCATATTGTATGCTAAGCATGCAGAAAGTGCTGTAAAGCCATAACTGTACAGACACTTACAGATCTTAGAGCACTTTAAAAATGGCAGATTGTACTCTAAGTTAACCCTTGAGGGATGTGTACTAAAGCAAAGTGCTTTCTGTGGGATTGCATTATTGTATGCCTGTACCAGATCCCATTGACAGTTAACTTGGAATATGATTGCCACCAACTGAGGCAGCATTGCACGCCTAGTCTTGGGCAGAAATCTCTACTCAGCCTGAGTGCTGGGCTGGCCTCACCTCCTCAGCTATCATTGACCCTAGTCAGTGACAGCCTTGGTTCCCAGCCCAGTGTGCAGCCTGGTGGGGAAGGGTTCTGCCCTGGGAGAAAGGGGTGGGGTTTCTGTCCCTGCAGCTACCCTAGCCCCACAGCATGCTGCAGCCCAGCTGTGGGGCTGCAGGGGTCCCCTCTCCCCAAAGCTGCCCCTGCTGGGCCAGACTACAATGCAGGACAACCCGGGAGAGAGAGAGAGAGACTCAGGGTCTCTTCCCACCCCTGCAACAGCTCCTGCTGGGCTGCACTGCAGTGTAACCCGAGTGAGGAAGGCTACAAGGGAAGGGCTCTGGATGAAGTGCTCCAAAGTCCCCACTGCCTGGCCATGGGGGTGGGCTGCAGGGAGAAGGATGCAGACTCTCCATCCATGAAGCTGCCTCTGCCCCTGCCATGCCACACTGTGCTGCTCTGCAGCCGAGGGCTGGGGCCTGCAGGGAGAGGGATCGAGGATCTCACCCCTCTGTGGCAGCCCTGGCCAGGCATCATCTTGAGAAGGCTGCAGGGGAAGGGCTATGGGATGTCTTCCCTACTCCCTGCCTCCCCACCCTCAACATCACTGTTGGCATTTGTCAGCTGGCAGGGGCAGGGCAGGGGAGAGGGGACACTCTAGCAGTTTCCTGGGAGGCATATGGGAACACCCACAGTGGCTAAAGTGGGAAGGCTCTACCCCCCACACCCAACAGCAACCAGTTTGCTTGCACTCAAAGTACTTGAAGTAAAACATGGTAGAGTGCTTCTGCCAGGGGCTTTTTGAATGTCTATACTTAGCCTGTGTTACCTGAATAATGAGAGAAAGTTGTTAAGGTTTCATATAAGCATTATTTCATAGATTTCATAGACATTAGGGCTGGAAGGGACCTCGGGAGATCATCGAGTCCAGCCCCCTGCCCAAAGGGCAGGAAGTCAGCTGGG
>NW_017728906.1:19032531-19046395 GCF_001723895.1 Crocodylus porosus
GCCAGCCTGGCTGAGAAGAGCCTCCTCCCCAGGGGAGAGAGGTGGAGGCCATCTCTTCCCAGCAGCTCGCTGCCTCTCTCTCCGAAGTTAGTTAGATGGAAATCCATATATGTTTAAGTAAAGTCTGATCTCAGTTACATTTACTTTAATTTAGCAGTAAACCTTTTTTTAGGGAGACCAGAATGGACATGTAGTCTGGTATCCTGTACTTCCCAAATAGATGTGTTATTTCCTTTTGTTTGCAGTAATTCTTGCTCTTTGCATATTGTCTGGAAGGACATCAGAGTAATTGACTTTTTGAGCAGGTGTTTATATATGCTAGACGTGTCTACATGAGATGCTGACTACACAGTACCCAAACAATACTGCGCAGTAGCTCATCACAGCATGGACAGCACTAATACACTGCTACACAATATTATTAGGCTACTGCACATTAACACCACTTAAAAGAAGTTTGCCTGCACATTTATTTAGTACTTGATAAAACAAATACTAAATAAATGTGCAGTAATGACTGTGCAATAGTGTCTCATGTATACATACCTGCTGTGCTGGGAAGGGGGTTTTGAGGGTTAGGTTTGTTTGTTTGTTGTGTTTTATTTTTTTATTCATGGCCCTTCAGTACTGAATCACTCTCTTTTTTTTAGGTTCATAAAAATTTCATTTATGATAAATGAGTAAACTACAGATGTCAGTTTTCCTGAGAAAAGACCTTTTGTGTAGCTTTATATTTAAAGATATTGCAGAATTAGAAATCCACTTCTGTATTAAGTACAGTTTTGTTTGAAAATACTATGCGTACTTGATGTACAATCAGATTCTTTGGTACTATACATATGCTCCTACTGTAATTGTTGCTCGGTATGTGGTGTTAACTTTAATTGTTTTTTTCTGTTTCTCTCCCTTTATAATGGCAATTGTATACATACATAGATGATGGATTTTTTAAAATCTCTGCACTGCTTATTCATTTGAAGTCAACATAATTGATACTTATAAAGCAACAAGTATAAGTTTAATTTTAAGCAATGTGTTAAGCCTCAGTATAGGCAGCTGGACTTATTCAGACTTAAGACTTCAGTTAACTCAGCCGGGTATATAAAGGTTGTTAATCTTGATGGAATAAACAGGAAATGAGTCAAAGATGTTAGTATGATCTGTCAGTAAGCAACACTGAACAGGTAAGAAAAGTTCAGGGTGCCAAGTGCAGACCTTAGCTGTTTAGTCCCATGACAAAACTCATGACGTGAATGCTTCATAACATGTTAAAAAGAATGAAATACAAAAAATAAAAGACCCTGTAAATAAAATATGGGGTTAATAAAAGTCCTATCCAGGTCTATTTTCTTTAGATACAGGGTATCACTTTCAGTCTTTTGTTCTTTCAAGCAAGCTTTCTTGGTGGGAAAGAAAGGAATGGTTGCTTTGACAATGGTAAATACTTTTTCTGCTTTTAATGAAATGTCAGCCACAGGAGCTGGAGATACAGGATAATAAAAGGTGTGGTGATTATTCAGATTTGGTTGCCAAATATCAGGGTACAAGGGAAGGGAGCTGCCACAGACCAGGGTTCTGGGCTGGTACTTTGGCCACAGTAACTCTTGTTCTAGATGTGACTCATTTCCCCAGTCTAGTATGGCATCTGTCTGATTTGATCATTCTTTTCACCTATTGTTCTTAAACTGCCCACTGCTGGATGAGCTATCACAGTCTGTCATACTAGTACAATATAGTATAGTTGGTCTCAGGATCAAAAGTCCAGAAAGACAGAAGTGACAGGAAGGAAATAGTACAGGAGTAGAAATGGAAAAGAGCATACACATGAAAAGAAGGCAGTGGAGGATATTAAGTGTGGCATGTCAAGTTCCTTTCTGGTCTGGTAGCAGTATTCAAGCATTTGCAAATGCCTACTGATCTGGAAGTGACTATGATCAAACCTCACCACAAAAGGAGGCTATAAGACCTTTCCTAAAGGAATCCAAGAGGTCTGTTCTGCCAGTTTGATCCAATATGTCAACTGGAAGTGGCTGATTTGCTGTGTGGAGTTTCATGCTGATCAGTTAAAGTTCAGATGCTAAATGAGACAGAGAGGTGTCAGGTTCCTTGGCTCTGAGTGATGAGCAATACAGAGAGTACTTCCACTGAGTTAAATGGGACTATTCATGGACTTAATGGGACCTATACATATGGCAGAGCTCTGCTTCTGTGTGTGCTAATTAGGATGTGTCAGAGTAGACTTGATTAATTGAATTTGCTGTGAGTCTGCTGGAGCGTATTAATTAGCATACTCCAGCAGCCACTGCGTCAAGTGTATTCAGCATCCCTGAATTTCAAAATGGCGGTGGGAGTGTTTTAACTAAAGCTTGATGAACAAGCTTTAGTTAAAGCTCCCCCACCACCATTTTGAAGTGCAGGACACTGAATATACGTGATGCTAAGGGCCACTGTAATTAAAGCTCCGCCGCCCCCACCACCACCACCTGAAGCACATGTTTTGCGCTAAAGACTTTTAAAAATACTCTATTGTCTTGCTGAATTGAGAACAAAAAATATCTCATTAGGGGTTGGAAAAGATTTTTGTGGATGATACCTTTTATTAGACCAAGTGCATGGTTGGGATAGACTCAGACAAGCTTTTGAATGCAGTACATTATTTTTCAAGTCTGAGAAACATGCACGTACAGCTAGGATTAAAAACGGGCCTATGATATTAAAAAAGAGACCTTCCCAGGAATAGCTAACAGACAAAGAAATTACAGAAGAAAGGAGAGCTCAATTAGCCTGCACATCAAGACTACTGAAATGGGGAGAGGATCATTAACTGTAGAATGAACTTAGCAAAAATCAGGTAGCTTGCAATGGGCCATAAAATCAGTGTCTGTGTTTATTCCTTGGTTGTTAGTATCCAGCCAGCTTATAAGTTTTTGTTCCCAGGCACCTCTTTCAAAGAAGTTTTATAAATTCGGCTTGAATACAATGACAGTGAGGTTAGAAAGTATGTGATTTTTCTGTGAAAAGTACCTGTGTTTTTGTTTCTATGTCCTTAATCCATTTCTCCTGTGTTATTTCATTCTGGTGCATACTTTTGTAGTTTTACCAGCATAGTTTCCATGAGGACATTTGTTGTGCTGGTTGAGATACACCTGTAGGATCCATGGATTTTTGTAGGTTTGTTGTATACCGGGTTACTGCAGGGTATATGGGTTGCTCAAAGATATGGATCTTTATCTGCTGGAGCATCCTTGTTGTATAAAGACAGATTTTAAATGGGCAAGGTAAGTATTCTCTTCAGAACATATGAGGTGGTATCTGAGGACCTGACTTTAGATTACTGCTTTTTTGGTGTTGTTTGGATGATTGCTGACTGTGGATGAAGTATGATGGTCCATGGATTTTATACACAGTGCTTTATAGGGTGCCATCCCAAATGTAGATTGTGGTATGTAGAAAGTTGATGCTACTGTAGGAATAATCCAGAGGGAATCTGATCAAGGGGTGATATTTGTTGAACCTGTGGTGAAGACAATAAGCAAATCCAGATAGGTTATGAAGAAATTGGCATAATGGGGGGTCTTCTTTGTACCCATTATTGGCCCCATGACTCAGGGGAAGTGTCAGTTATTGGAAATGAAGTTGCTACAAGTGAAGATGGATTGGATGATTTGCGGTATGTCTTTTTTGCAAATTTAATTTTAGTCAATATTCTTGTGGGCATGTTAAGCAGACTGCTATGCCTCTGTGGTGTGGGATGTTAGGGTACAGACTGGCGACACTCATGGTTGCAAGTATAACTTTCTAGGGAAGTGGTTGATGTTCTACCTATTGCTGAGGAAGTATTTTGGATCTTATAGAAAACTTGCTCTTTGAGTGATGAGTGATTTTAGGATGAATTCTGTTCATCCTGCTAGCTCTTCAGTAAGGGTACCAGAGTTGGATAATTAAGGGTAGGATTTCTATAAAGTAATAACTGACTGAAAAGTGTTATTTGCTGGTAGGTACTCTCATTATATCTTTAAAATGTGCTCACAGTAAAACTGTCATCCTTTACAGATAGTATTAGATATCTTGTGCATTGAAGTACTCCTGGAGCCCTTAAATCTTAGCAGATATATCTTAGGAAAATATTATTTCTGTTAAAGATTCATATTTGTGTTTTTCTTGTGTTTGCAACCATAAATATATGACAGAGTGAGTAATAGGTTCTAGGTGGCAGAACTTTCCTGACCTCCATTTACACTGCAGGTTTTGTATGCGTTACTAGCTAGTAAAATTTATATTTCCCATGCCATACTTGTGTAAATTAAGTCAATTTGGGGGATTTTGAAAGCAACTGATTAATAGCATTGCTAGAGCCAAGTATAATTTGAGTAGGCAGGATGCAAGCTGCTACAAACATCCTTGCCAATCCCCATTCATGAACTACAGCACTGTATTTCAATTACTATTAAAGATTAAGTAGGCAGGACAATATTTTATTTGGAGTTCTATGCCTAAAGTGATAGGGTAGCTCCTTCTAACTAAGACAATACTGGGGGATTGCTCTCTTAGGTAACAGTATTGACTGAATTCCATAATATTGTACTTTTCTGGTGTGAAACATTTTGTCTTTCATCTTTGGACCTTGTCACACATTGCATCTTGCAGTTGAGATTTGGGTGAGAAGATTGACTTCATACCCAGTAGAGAACAGTGTGGCAACTGTACAGGTAACATTTACTGATTGTCAGGGTTCTCAGCTGCCTGAGATCTGTGTAGATTTTAAACAGTCAGTTTTGAAACACTGCATTTTATACACTTGGAGGTACTACAAAAATATTACTGTAGAAAATCTTTTTTATTGTAATGGTGAAATGATCTTTTTGGTTTTATGTACTTGTTTTCCAGCTAAGAAAGGGGTGGGGGAGAGGGACCCAAAGAAAAGAAAAAATTGTTAACTTTTCCAATGATCATATTTTCTTGCATACAGTAGACCCCTGAATATATTATGCATTTTATTTTTGGAAGGCAAAATTAATTTTAAAAGATTATCTCAGAGAGCAAGGACAGAGCCTAATCTTCATCTGATTTACCTTCCTATTCCAGCTTAACTAGCTGCTGCTGAAGACAAGTCTTCTTGGGTGGATCTATGATTTTGAAATGTGTGAAAGAGTCCCAAAGGCTATGAAATGGGAGAAGAGCTAGCATACAGTGAATTTGCCCTAGGAAACGTAACTTGATTGGTGGAACATTAAGTCCATTAACAAGGAGAGACAATTCTTTACATCTCTTAAGTGAAGAACAATGAGGCATTAAGTCTACTGACTCCTTTAAGTACCTGAACAGTAATGTCACAGCTATTGCACTGTGGAGCAAGAAGGAAAGAAGGGTGCTTCTATCCTGGGCAGAAAATCAGGTTTCTTGCTTAATACACGCCCCACAGTTTTGCAGAGCTCATTTTTTGGTGGGGGAGAGAGGGAAGGTGTATGCTGTATGTGAAAAAATGGAGTGATAGAGGGCCATACAATATTAGACACTTACATTAGAAATTATTCTCCACATATTGGAGGCACGCAATACCACATTTGGCACTCACAGTTTTCCTTATATATAAATGTGTAGATGTGTTAATATCTTCCTCAGACATGCATGTACAAACACAAAAAAGAGGTATACACTTTTAACATCCTTTCTGTGTCCAAAGGGTAAGACTTCTATGTGCTGTATAGCCACTGAACATGAACCACAAAACATGAACCAAAAATAAACCATGACAGTGTTACCTTCTTGAATAGCTAGAGTCAATTGATAGTGAAATAGGAACTGTCCTATTCCATTTAATATATACACTGAAATATATAAGGATGATAATTTTAACACCACCAATATTTAACTGCTAAGAATTTTAGCATGAAATAATCCAGATAAAACTCAGTCACTTTCCCTGTGTCCTTAAGTGTCAAGAGCCCTATTTGGCTCCTATCCACCTGCCACTACCTTCAGCTTCATCTCTAGCAACATTTGAATGCAGTATAAACCTCTTTAAACTTGTACTCTCTGTCTGCCCTAAAAATCCAGTTTACCTGAGGTTTTGGGGTGATACTTCAGGAAGTATATGTATGGTGCTTTTCACCCTTAGGCTATGGACATGTATGGACAAACCAAGACTGGTCTCTGGCTTCAGGGATATGATCCCTGTAGGGGGGCAGGAGGCAGCTGCTGCTTGATTTGGGAAGTTGTTGACTGCTGAGGGGAGTCAAGCATAGTTCACAGGCATTTGTTCTGGGACGAAAAATTTCTTGTGCAAGTAAGAACTTCTTCAGCCAAAGTGGAAGATCCACCACCTTTCCTCCCCTGTAAGAATGCCTGTGCATTTGCAATGTATAATGGGGAAGAGGTATAGCATTTCTTCTTTTATTCAACTAGATATCCATTTATTTGTATTTCTTATATCAAAATTTATTTATTTTCCCTCATATACATGATATTTGATACTGAAAATAAATAACCAGGGTACAAAAAAACACAGCATAAATGTAATCTCTTTTTCTTTCAATTTAGTGTCCTGACCAGACAGTCAATTTAGAACTTTAAACTGCTTAAAGAGTATACCAAGTAGGTTACTTAGAATATTATGAATCTCAAACTCTTGTAAACTTTAATTACAAAATACGTTTTTTATGGATTGTTATATTATTAACAAAATATTAAATATTTACCCCAAGCATTAGAAGAAGATTGAATCATTCAAATTCCTCATTTAGAAGATTCATTTCTGTTGCCCATTAAATACACCAACTTATACGAAAAAATAGGGTGTGTGTGTCCCCTTGCCCCCCCAGATATGGCTTTCCATAGCAGAAACCAATCATATTTCAACTCACAGAAGTCACCTTTGTGTTTTGGCTTTTCAGTACTTAAATGTTTTTAGAGGACAATTACATACGTCAGAGTTAAGAAAGCATATAGCAAGAGTGCATTGCTTTAGGGAAAAATACAATAAAGAATAATGGGCAAATGAAAACCATTTTGCAACTATAATTTAGTGGTTTAATAACATGACAGAAGACAGAGGCAACAACTTACATTTCTTTATACTAGAAAATGGTGAGGTTGTATCCTCACCTTGTGTAAATCCACCTTCCTCTATGGAGCTAATCCAAAAGCTTAGCAGCATTTTCTTTTCTTTTCTTGGGACTCACTCTCATTTGGTTCAAGTCCTTGTCAATGAAAAATTTGAAAGAAGAGTTCAATCTCTATATACAGTACCTTCAAAATAATGTTAGGATCAAAAACTTTTTCCCAGCCTCCCACTCACCTTCACTCCCTCAGTTTCAACAGTCTTTTACAGCACAGTACAAACTGCTTTGGTTACATATAATTTTTGTTATTTGGCATATCCTATGGTTCCTCAGGGATTTCAGTCTGTCCTCTAGGTGTTTCGGAAGTGAGGCCTCAATCCTATAATTATTTATGCATGTGCTTATCGTTTTATACTGCAATGGTCAATTGGACTTCTCAGAGTAGTAAAAATAAGTGCACACATAAATCTTTGCAGGATACAGCCCTAATTCATCCTCTGCAAGATTGATCTATTGATCTTCTCCAAGATACTGGCATTTTAAAAGGTGCATGACAATCAACAATAGATCTTCACGTTCTGAGCATATTTCAAGCTGATAAACAGAACTGAAAAATCTGGTTAGGTAGCAGCTAAAAGAAAAGGTGATACAGTTATTAAAGTGAGTTATTGCTAAAAAGAGCCAAAGTATAAGTAGGAGAAATGGGATGTACTTAGAAAAATTCATTACATTTAGAGTGGGAGGCTTTGAAAATAGTTATTAAAGAGAAATGCTAGAAATGACTGCACCTGGGATTTTTAAACTAGATAGGACTTACAGCAACCCAGGAGAGACCAAGCTTGTAACTGCTGTTCGGGGGAAAATAAAGCCATTTTAACATTGATCGGAAATAAAAATGAGTTTGTTTGGTCACATTATGAGCCAGGTTAGATTGACCTACACAATATTTCAAGTAAAATTGAACAGAAAAAGAAAGAGGGCAACCGAGGAAAATTTGTGTAGACAACATTGCTGAAGTAAAGTAAATACATCATAATGGACTGGGCCCTGCAAAAATTAGCATGTGGTCTTTGATTGAGATTGGGCTAACCTGATCTATGAATGGGTTAACCCAATTTCATAAACACCTATAAGCATTTACAGCACGGTATCAGGCTGGGAAAGCCCAGCCACTCACCCCAGTCCCAGTTATTTACACCATGTTCCCCACATGGCTCCTGGGAGAGGCTAATGGCTGCACATGCTGCTCCTGGCAGTGGCAAACTGCTGCATGCACTGCTCCCAGTCTAGGTCTAGGCAGTTTAAAGTAAAGAAAGCATGTTCTTACCCTTACACAACTGCTACTTTTCAAAGAGCAGTGTCTTTTGATAATGTTTTGTCCGGCTTGCACTATAAAAATACCTTTCCATTCAGCGAATAGAATGAATAGTCAGTTTTGTTCCAAACCAAATCATGATGAGTTATATCATGCCTCACTGATTTCCTGGAATAGTTTACAGAGAGAATCTGATTGTTATGGAAGGAAGGTGGATACATTTTACTAAAGTTTGCAGAAAACATTCCATAAATCACAATATAAATTCAGCAAAAGATATACACCTCTTTAAAAGGCCAAGAATGAGCAATATACATCTTTTACTGCAGATACAGAATGGTTTCTTTTGATGGACAGCTTCTTATGAAGTGCTGTAATGGAGAGCTAAAGGAAAATACTAACATTTTTCAAAGGTGTTATTGTCAAGGGTGCAGTGCATTAGTATAAGAGTAATGAGTGCATAGCAGAGAACTGATGAAAAGGCAAGAAATAAAGGGTATACTGATCAATACAATATTTTCTAGGTGGACCTACAGAGTCATAGGAAGAGTTCAGGTTTGTATTAGCTTTTATTCTTCATAAATTGAGTATGAAATCTGAGTAAAAGTCTTGAAATTCTCAAATGAAATGGAACTAGGAGTAGCAGACAAATCTTATATAATAAAGGGCTTAGTCCATCTGTCTGTCTGTCCATAATGCTCTTGGAGCATTCTGATTGGTTAGTGAAACAACCAATCAGAGTGTAGAGTGCTGCCATGATGGTGGGGACAGAGGGGATGGAGTGTGTGTTGGGGGGGAAGCCAGTGGTGCTGGCCTTGCCCCCCTGCTCTATCCCCACCATCATGGCAGAGCTCTGCTGCCTCTGAGGAGCAGGGCTGGGGTGAGGGTGGGGGTGGGCAAGGCCAGCAGTGCTGGAGGAGGGGGATGGTGGGGCAAGCTTCCCTCCCCTTGCTCTTGGGATGTGGAGGTTTCACAGGGTGGTGGTGCTGTATCCTTGCCTGCCTGCCCTCATCATTCTCTATGGGCAGTTGGCTAGCTGTATTATAAAACATTTCAAGTAGATAGCAGAAACAAAGAGATTCTGTTTACTGGTCAGTTAAAATGGACTGGAAGTGAAGGTAAATAAAGTTCTTAATTAGAGCCAAAGAATTAAAATTGGGGAATTGTGCTCAATAGAAAATAATCCACTGACCCACTAGAAGTATAGTGTCAGTGGGAAAAAAATATTAATTTAGGTATTAACTGAGAATGTTCAAAATCCTGCTTCATGCTAAACCTATCGTAATTTTAAAAGAGAATCAAAACACACCATGCTAATTGCTTAGAATGCTTAGAGAATTTATACCATAGTAAAAATGGATCCAGATTTTTAAAAGCCCATGTAATTTTGCTTGTCTGTATACAAAAGATAAAGTCACATGAAAATATGGCATCCATATGCATATTTAAAATTAAATGCATGCTAAAAAGTATGTGAAAATTTAGAGCCAAATTTTTAAACATTTATTCACATAACCATAGTTCACAGTGTATGGGTTGACACAATGTATAAGTTGATCCCATTTTTCTGATCCAAAAAGTTAAGAATTTCATAGATCCAGTATATAAGTCAAGGTAAGTTTCTGGATCAGAAATATGAGGTCTACTTATACTGGATCCTGTGCAGCCTCACTGTGGGCCAGGCATCTGGTGGGCGAACACATGCCACAGCACCACTCACAGGGAACAGAGGCTCAATGTATGGCTTGTGCTGCCCCAGCCCCTGTGAGTGACATTGCCTGGGCTGCATCAGCTGAGTGCCGAACCTGGTGCCACTCACAGGGGATGGGGCTGCTCCAGCTGATCACTGAGCCTGGCTCTATCTACTGCAAGTGGTGATGCAAAGGGTTGGGGCTCCACTAGCCAAAGACTGAGCCTGGCCCTATCCCCAGCCCCTGTGAACTGCACTGGTCTTGGCACTCAGCTGGCATGCCCCCAACCCCTGTGAGTGGTGCTGCCTGGGCTGCACCAGCCAAACATAGAGCCCAGTCCTGTCCACTGTGAATGGTGCTGCCAAGCACCAAGCCCAGCCATGCCAGCCGAGCCTGGTGCTGCTTGTAGGGCACAGGGCTGGGCTCGGAGCTCAGCAGTGTCACTCACAGCAGACAGGGCCAGGCTCAGCACTCAACTGGAACCACCTGGAACCACCTCTCCCCCTGGGAGCGGTGCTGCCTGGGCCACACCAGCCAAGTGCGGAGCCTTTTGCCACTCAGACGGGATGGTGATATGGTGCATAGGTCAAGGTTGAATATTAAGGGTTAAACATTGGGCTTCAGAATTTGACTTGTACATCATGAAATATGGTAAGTAATGATTTAGTGTGTGAGTAGTCCTATTTTGTTCATGATGGAACAATTCATGATGTCAGGTGGTATTTAAAATAAGCTAGGGTTTCAGTCTGGGCCAGAATATAAAAGCATAAATTAAGGATTCATAAATTATTAGTACATATGTATATTTAATAATGTATAAAAAAGCTGAACTGGGATTATTTTTAGTGCTTTCAATTTGATTTTTATAGGTAAAACACAAAATCCTTTATCTTTAAGCTTCCCAAACTCTTTTAAGATAAGAAATATTGAAAATGCTGACATTTATCAAAATATAAGGTAATTGCCTGTTCTTAAATCTCATGAGATAGATGACCTTGCACTTGGGTAATCTAACGACGAACACAGTATGAAAATAGTTAGAAGACAAAAGTAAATGCCAACAAATTCTCCATTTAATTTGAAATATATTCACTGAAATTATGTGATTTAACATGAACTGAGAAATAGTCCTTTAAAATGCCCTGCAGCATACATGAGTTTGAAAAATCCCATATCAGCTTGGGGAACAATTTATTAAAATTTTTGTTTCCAAATTCCTTATTGGAATACTGACTCATGCAAAAAATGGCAGCAAACAGAGAATACCAAAAAGAAATGCCAATGCTGGACTCACTGGTGGCTTTCAGTTCTATCTATCTGGTTGTGTTGGCTTTCTGGACCCAGTGAGAACCTTGCAAACACACTGAAGTAGGTTTGGGTCAGCTTCTCCCAGAAGGGAAGAGTCTAGTAAATCATCATAATTCAAGTTCTTTCTGGGATGCATTTCACCTCCTGCTTGTTCACACAGGCATCTCCCCATTTGGTTGGGTGGATGCTGCACAAGAAAAGTTTTAACTCTCAGTTAAAATCATCTGTGTTTTGGTTCAAGTATCTGGGGTTCATTGTGCTATAAAATGCAGAGCAGGATGAGGAAATCAGAATAATAAGGCATTGATGAGGAGTGGTAACTAAGTGGAAAACTTCAGTTTGTTTAAAGTGAAAAACAAAACAAAACAGTGAAGTGATAAGCAGGGATTTCGGTTTTCTGTTTCCCACGGAAAAATGGAGAAAACCATGGATTTCCTGGTTTTTATCAGAGAAAACATGGATTTTCTCTTTTAGCAGAGAAACCCATGGATGTCCCTTTTTTGCAAAGAGCTCTGCAGGCTGGTAGAGTTCCAGCCTGCAAGAGCTGTTTACAAAAATGGCTGGAAAGCCCAACCCTGCCCCAAGGGGCAGGGGGAGGAGGAGAGAGAGGGGGAAGATCAGAGCCTGTGGCTTTAAGTCAGTGACAAAGCTTAAGTCAGGTTCACTTTCCTCCAGTAGTAAGTGGGGCTTGGAGGCATCTGGGGGGTTGCAGGGCAGGGCTGGGGTGGAAGCTGGCTTGGGCTGAGGGAGTGGGGAGGTGTTGAGAAAATGTATGGTGTGCCCAGCTGGTACCTCCATATGTAGCTTCCCTTAATAGCTGCTAGAGCCACTTTGGCTTCACGTGCCCCTAGCCAGGCACTCTGGCCATGAGTGGGGAGGTGTTGGGGAAATACATGGAGTGCCCAGTCGGCTCCACATTGCCTCACTTGTGGCTGGAGTGCTTGGCCCAGGGACACATGAAACTGAAGTGGCTCTAGCAGCCCTTAAGGGAAGCTGCACATGGAGGTGCTGGACGGGAGTGGGGAGATGTGGAGCCAATCAGGCATTCCATGTTGTTCACTCTCAGGGGGCAAGGGGCACTCACGCCCCCAGATCTGTGTGGGGGCAGGCTGTGGGCTGGAGCTCCAGCCCTGCTTCCCTTCCACAGGGCTGGTGTATCCCCACAGGCAAGACCTGGCACAGCTGAGAACAGCGGGTCCACACCAGAATCTCCTTGCCTGCCCCCCCGCCATGCCTCCTGTGTCTGCCAGTGCTCTGAGTGGTGGAGCCCCATGCCACTTTCTTGCAGGGCTAGGGGGCTGTTGTGTGGGCAAAGAGGGGCACCAGCAGGGTTGGGGAGGCTGTGGGGGAAGTGAGGAGCACTAGCAGGGCCAGGCGGCAATTGTGGGGGGGACTTTAATTTTAATTATGGATTTAGGGTGTTTTATCAGAAAATTTGCAATCTTTTATCATGGAAAACTAAGATCCCTGGTTATAAGGCTTGGGTAATGAATTAAGAACAGTTGTCCATGCTAAGGATTACAGAGATGATGATGGTGACAGATTTGTGGAAGTAACAAGAAAAGTCATGTAAAAGTTGTGAAAACAAAAGACAGGTGATAATAACAGAGGACATCAACACAGGAAAAGCTGAGGTGGAAAAGACAAGGATGATTTGAACCTGAAGAGTTTATGGGAGAGAAAGTTCAGGCTTAAGGTAGCAGATAGCACATTAGTTAAATATCATTTTAGCAAAAGCTGTAAATAAACTGCTACTGCTACTGCTACTCCTGCTGCTGCTGCTGCTGCTATTGCCACTACTGCTACTACTTTAAATGAAAAAGAACTGATTAGAAATAGGGACCTACTTAAATCATGGTAAAACTAAACAATTTTCATGAGTTGGTTGCAGCATAACGAACAAATTTAGCAGATATTTCTCGGATGTTCTCTGCTGGCCACTCCCCTCGGTGCTGATTGGCAGAGGTAGGAGAGCAGTGAGGAGGAGGTTGTCATCTTGTTTTCTGCCCTTCCTGAAACACCACTAGCCAGCACCTTCCGCTCCACTGGGCAGGCTGCAAAGCTGGGCCGCAACTCAAGGAACACTGGCTTCCACTGGGGAGTCGTCATTTTATTTTTATTAAGTTTTTTTTAAAGTTGATTTCATGGGCAATCCCAGATTTCAGAGTTTCTATTAAATCATAACTTGAGTAGACCCCTAATTATAAAGTAAAGAGAAGGGAAACAGAATATTGGCATAAAAAATAGAAACATGGGAGATTATTATTTTTTCACTAGAGTATGCATAATAATTAAGTCCAGTAAAGTCTATGGCAGACAAGGTTCTTTGGTTAAATGTTATATTTTTTATTAGACCAACTAGGTAGCTGGAAAAAATGTTCTTTGCAAGCTTTCAGGTACAAACACCCTTCTTGAGGCATATAGAGAGGCATGAAGAAGAGTGTTTGTGCCCAAAAGCTTCCAAAGAACAATTTTTCCAATTATTTAGT
>NW_017728906.1:19046495-19071471 GCF_001723895.1 Crocodylus porosus
ACTAGTGTAAAATTAAAGTAAGTGATACCATAATCTGCACCAGATCATTTTCTGTAAATTAAAATTAGAGTCATAGTGCAGACTGAGGGTAGTAATGTAAACAATATCAATTCTGAACCATTCTATAGACAAAAAAGGAGCTCAGGGACCTCTTGAAAGTCCACTGTAGTCAATGGGAATCTTTCCAAGAGCTTTAGTACACTTTTCACTTTCAGGAAGGGCACGGTAGCAGAGTCCTCAAAGCATCCTGAGCATGAGGAGAACATGGCCCATGTTGGGTCTCTCACAACTATATTACCTTCTCTTATATTAGAATTCCATCAGTGCAACAGTAAATATGCCTGCTCATAATATGACCTATTTATGGGTTTCCTAAAATGCTTCCCACCAAATATAATCTGTAATTTAATTTCAATTTATTTTCAGAATTAATTACAAGTCCTTTGAGATAAATAGAAAATTGCATTTTCTGTTGAGTTTTTTTTTTAGTGACAATAAATTGATGCAGCTGCCTTCTGAGTTATGTTCAGGTTTTACTGATATGAAACTTTTACTGATAACACTAGTGAGGAGGCAATAAGCAATGTGAAATATATATGAATGCACTTGTCCATAGTTTATGATTCACCATAAAAATGCTGAGTTTTGAAACTGCTTATCTTTCTCTAATGTCCTTTATTGTATCTCCAAGGCCTGGTATTTTATATATTAGGTAAAATATATGCTGTTCTTACTATGAATAGAAATTAAAACTACAATTTATTCACAGGACATTTTTATAGCCATGCTTATGTGTGCTGCTGGCCATAACCTTGCATGAGGCCGAATGAAAGTGATTCAACTATAAAATATGTTGCACCTGGTATCATATGGTTGCTACAGTACTGCATAGAACCTATATGACACCATTACCCTTAATAACCAATGTATTTCTAACATATACTGGAATAGGTTATTTATGTATATAACTTTTTCCTATCACTTCTTTTTAAAACAAACAAACAAACAAAAACCTATTGTGACAGGAGTCTGAGTTTTAACACACAAGGCATGTTTGCTAGGAACCAAAATCTTCACGGCAGGAGCTATGCATATTTTCAGAGCTTCCTTGATCACTTGCAGAGTTGCCCCAGGCTGAATAAAATAACTAGGGTCTGGTTCTCCTATCAATTTTGCTAACTTCAACTTCTGACTGACTCTGCTATAAGTGAGTAGAGAGACAAGCCCCTAGGATATGAAATAACACTTTAAAAAACTCCACAGGGCAAACATTAAACCTTTGGTTTAAAGGTTAGAACTGCATCCTTATAAGCTTACCAGGGACAATCTTACCAGGGAAAAATTATAAATCCAAGTATCGTGTCACGATTCCTAACAGCAAGCACAGTAACCTTGTTTTTTTTTTGGGGGGGGTGGGGAAGAACCATATTATTTCTGAATATAATATATGTATTAAAACCCTAGTTCAGGAAAGACTCCTTTTTTTAAAGCATGTATGTACACATGCACACACATATATATTGTGCTAAATTTTAAACACATGCTTAAATACTTTTCTCACTTGAGAAACTGCTGCTGGTATATTTCACATGCATTTCAAAATTATTAGTAGTATTACAAAGTAATGCCTGCATGCCAGAAAGAACAGTGCTGGGAGCAATGCATATGAAAGGAAGGAGAAAGAAAATGATATACTCTAATTGGCTTATCCTTTGCAAAACATATCTTAATAGCTTAGTTTGTTCAACCCCTTGTTTTACAAAGTCAGCCATAGCATCCCATTCATTATAGAAAAAATTCTAAGTTCTACTTGTCTTTGAAAAGGTGCTATTCTAATTATAGGCAAAAAATATATAGCATTTGTCCAGCTGGATCATGTTGAAAAGGAACCAAGTATTCAAATCAAGAGGAGTCATAACATTTGGACAAAATGGAAGGTTTACTTGAAATATTTCCATCCAGCAGTTCTCTATTTCTAAAAATCGTAATTTTCTATGAGTCCAGAAGGAATGCCATAAAAAATAGTGTTTAACTATCTTGTAAACATTTTTGGTTAGATTTTAATTTCACTCCCTTTTAGCTTCTTCATTCTTGGTCTTTTTCATGTGATTTGCTTCAGGATTTTCACATTGCTTTCTCATCTGTTGAGTATAGTTTGCCTATCCTCTTCTTCAACAACTCCTTGTCCTAAAAACTAATTTCTTCTCTTTAAAATCTCATGTTCTTGAAAATTTTTCACCTTTAACTTGTGACTGAATCTATTTATATATGCATATTCTGGATACTGAATCCAAACTAAATATGTTGTATTAGATTCAGACAGCATAGAAATCCAGACAGCATGATCTACTGCTCAAATGGACACTTTTTCTGGGAATAACCTGTGCATGTTTCAGTAAGAAAATTCACATACAGGAAAAATAAATTTAGTATACCTCCATCCCTCCCAGTCATACATTTTTAGCCCATAATAATACCAACCCCAGAGTCAGGCACTTCTTTGGTTTAATGACCCCCACCAGTGTTGTGGGTCATGAGTTCCCAGGAGGCTGTTAATCCCCTGAAAAGCCCTGAGTTTCAGTTTTTATTGCTTAAATATACTGCATGTAGAATGCAGCACTGACATAACATAAGGAGTTATTAATAACATTTTAAAAAAGAAAACAAAAAAGAAAAGGATGAGATAAACAAATCTTTAGTTTGTACAAATTGACATAGCTCAAACTGACCTCAAACAATGCCAGTGAATGTCTGGATCCATGCATATGCCTACCCATTGCTCAGAAGTCATTACTGTTTAAGTTTAAATGGCAAGGTAGATGATCATTTGCTATGCTTTTTAAGAAAAACAAAACATTTCTTTACTTTAAAGATTAATTGTTTTAATGGTAGTCATAAACATTTTGAAACTGCAAAACAAATAAACTATGAGAAAATACAATGAGTTGGTGTCTTTTTTACAAATTAGCAGATTTGAACTAAAACTACAAGCCTAGTTTCAGCATAGTGCTGATTAAAATAAGTTACAAACCCTTCAGTAACAGGGTTTATAATGAAAATACTGACAGGCCATTAAGTATGGTGGCCATTAAAAGCAAATTCTAAAACATACTATTGCTCTTTTGATACGAATGCAGTAATATCGGTTTCCTTTTGTGCAATGTGTTAGTATCTCCACTATGCTCCTATTTCTTAATATGACAATAATTTATTACAATATTATAACTAATGTACTTCAAATTGTTTGGGTGATCTACCCAGTAATTGTTTAATTATGGGGTAAAACAATGACAACAAAAGGATAAGAACAAGGCATGCTGCCTAATGCCAAAGACAATATTTAATTAAATATAAACTGATACATTCACCTACATTGCACTGTGAAGTTTTATTGTGGGAAAACCACTTTTCAATTCACAGCAAATTGGCTTTTATTTGTTCCTTGAGAATTTGTTTTCCTTCTTCCTTCTGAACTGGTTTGAAGATGACATGGAAAGCATTAGGAAAGTGAACAAATTTTTTTTAGTGTTTTCTTAGTAAGTCTTTAAAATAAATATTTGTGGAGATAGGGTGTAAAGGGAAAATGGGTGGGGTTGGCTATAATGTCATGTTTTTACTTTTTACTATTCCATTCTTATCAAAATGGCTGGCCTAGACTGCAGACTCGGCAAGGCAGAAGGCAAGGAAAGCAAAGTTATCGTTTCATTTTTGTCCCTAGTAGATGTTACTATTGTTAATAATCCACTTATATTGAATCAGCTTTTGTCCTTTCATGTTTTCATTAGTTTGTATCTAAGATCTTGTTTAAACTTTTATAAAAAGCAAAGGAGCTGTAATTGGATCCTAATGAAGCCAATGTGTCAAGTGAAAGATTGCAGTGATTTATTTACTTTGAGATTGTAGTGCTGTATAGTAAATTTTTATTGGTTTGACGGACTTTTTGACTGCTGACTCTGTTGCCTGAAAATGATAAGATGTGAAGGCAACCAAGTCAATCATCGGCCTTTAAAGGATGTTAGTTTTCCAAGCACCTAAGTGACCAGCACAAATGAGTTTTCAAAGCTGAACAGATAAGTGGTGAATTCAATGATGGTTTTGGAGAATGCAACCCAGTTTCTAGAAAATAAATGTCTAGGAGCAGAGCCTTTCACATCTTGGCCTGGATCTTAGGCAGTTTAGACAACTCAGGATTATGCCTGAAAGGCTTTGAGCATAGCATGGGAGTGTCTAATCAGGGCTGCTCTGAGCTGCTTATTCATGGTCCCAAGACAATACACAGTTGGTACAATGCATTGCCAGCTTTGGGTGGGAGGGTGGTTGGAGCAAGTGGACTTCTTCCTGGGTGGTACTCCTCACTTCACTACAGAGGTGTATAAACATAATCTTAAAGAACATTTGTAGAGGGCAAAACATTGTTTTTCATAGAACATAGATGACAACCATCTCTATTTCTTAGTACAAATAGGCCCAAATTATTAAGTCTTGAAACCTGGAGAAGATTTAAATTTGGATCCAAACTTTGCTGCCAAGTTATGGTTTTATAACAATTATTGTGATGAGCTGATATTGGGGGCCTCCCATCCCACCTACAACTCTACAGGCATGCCCCAATTAAACTTTGGGAAGGTACAAACCAAGATATGATTTTATAATTCTTGTCATTCTCTGTCAGTTAAAAACAGAACAAAAGATGGAGATGGTAAATATGGTGGTTTTCCAGCTATATCTGTATAATGTATTTACTTGCCTTATTTCAGCAAGGTTGTCATGATTTAAGAAGACTCTTTTACACAGACACCCAAAGGCTTCACTTGCACATTTCAAGTGATGTTGTATTTCTGCGTTGATGAAATACAGCTTCCAAGATAGACAAAGTGATCCATGTTGTCCAGAAATTATCTGTTGATTTGAATGGATAGTGGGGGAGGGGTGGGGGCGGTTCTCCATTTGAAGCAGGTTGGTAAAGGACTTGTGCTTTCCTGATGTTTAGTTAGGCCAATACTGTCATAGACTTTCAAGAATATATTAAGAATGGCTTGGAGGTCCGCTTCAGAGTGAGCAATGACAGCACTGTCATCCTCATATTGTATCTCCATTATGAATGTTGTGTTATTCATTTTGAACTTGAGTATGTTGAGGTTCAAGAGTCGTCTGTCCATCCTTTAAAAAATTTCAATTTCAAGTGGGAGCTTTCTGTCCATGAGGTGCATTATGGTGGAGATGAAGATGGAAAACAAATTTGGAGCCACGCCACAACCTTGCTTCACTCCACTTTTCACCTCAAATGGTTCTGTTTGATTCCCATTGCTGAGAACCCTTACTGACATGTTGTCATAGAGAAGTCTCAGAACACTGATGAACTTGTTTGGGCAGCCAATTTTGCACAGGATTTTCCATAGGGCTTCATGGTTTACAGAATTGAAGGCTTTAGAGAGGTCAATTTTGCTTATGACACTTCTCCTGGATTTGACATGCTGGAAAAGTCATGTTTGCAATTCCTCAAGATGGCCTGAAGCCACTTTGAGATTCTGGATGAATTTCTTCTGCAAGTGAGAGAAGGCAGTTAGCAAGGATATGGGTGATGACTTTCCCAGTAGTGGCCAACAATGAGATGCCTCCATAGTTTCTTCAATCAGCTTTGCCCTCTTTCTTGAAGATGGTAACAATCAAACCATCCCTTAGGTTGGCTGGGATTTTTTCCTTGTTCCAGATCTTAAGGATGAGGACATAAAGATGACATGTAAATTGCTCTCCTTCTCCTTTGAAAATCTCTGAAGCTATTCCATCAACACTGGCTGCCTTGTTATTCTTCATTTCCCAATGGCACTCCTGACCTCTGCCAGCATAGGCGGCAAATCGAGGTCTTCTCTGATTCTTTTTGTGGAAAGTCTTTGATCTTATCTTCATCAATAATTGAATCATGATTCAGAAGGTCCTGGAAATGTTCTTTCCAGGAAGCGTTGATGGACTGGCTGTCTTTCAGGAGTGTTGGTCCATTCTTTGAGCTTAGAGGATTAAGCCCTTGAGTGCTGGGGTTGTAGACAGTTTTGGTAGCACTGAAGAAACCACGAGTGTCACAGATGTCAGCAAAATGTTGGATTTCTTTTGATTTCTGAATCCACCACTCACTCTTCAGCTCTCATGTTCTCCTCTGCACCTTTGATTTTGTTTCTTGGTGTGCATTTTTCTTAATGGCAGAGTTAATACTATTCTGCCAGGCATAGAAAGCTTTCTGTTTCCTGCCGATGAGACCTTGAATTTCAGTGTCATTTTCATCAAACCAGTCTTGATATTTCCTGGTCTTGCATCCTATGGTTTTTTCACAGAAGAAGAGAACAGCTGTCCCATCCAGTGCACCTCAACTCCTTCTGGGTGCTCTGTTGGTAGTGTTTCATTCAGGAGTTGCTGAATATACAAGTATAATGGTCTAACTACATTGTTTATCTAGAACAGGGGTGAGCAAAATATGTGTGTGCATGTGTGTGTGTGTGTCTGTCTGTCTGTCTGCCTCTCACACCCAAGCCACAGCCTCCCCAGCCCTGCTTCTTCCCCTCACTTCTGACCCACAGTACCCCACATCCTGCCAGGTATGCAGCAACCCCCCTTCCTGGGCTCCAACCCCCACTCCACACTCGCACCCACAGCTTTCCACACCTTCACAATCCACACAAACACCCCATACCCACCCTCTAACCATGAAAAGTACCGCATAATTTTGCATAACTTTGAGTTTTTCTGTGCATAATTTTGCGTTTTTAGCTATGCGATTAAAATCACAATTAGTTGCAACTAATTTTTTTAATTTCATAACTTTTAAAATCATTTGACAGCCCTAACTAAGGTGTTTTATAGTAGATGTTTGATTTTTAGTATATGCTTTGGGGGCAGGGTTCCTGGTTCCTAGATGGCAAACTCCCCACCCCACCACCACTACTCTCTGCTTCCCCAAAGGATGATTTCCAAGGGCAAGAGAAGGGACTTCTGGTGGCAAATGTCAGGAGTTAGGAGTAGTACTTCCAGAGCCACGATGGTGACTAGGGGACAGAGCACCTGTCAAGGGATAGGGGTACCCTTGCAGCCCTTAACAGTTCACCAAAACTCATTAAATGGCCCTCCAGCCAAAATAATTTCCCACCATTGGTATAGAATATAGGGGTAGTGGCAGACTATGTAAATTCCAAATAAAATTCTACATTTTTATTTTAGTGGTTTATTTTCATCCTAGTAATGCAATACTAATAATGTTTCTGTTAATTATGACAACATCAAGTGGCTAGTAAAATTATTTTAGGAATATATTCCCTATGGACATAGAGGAAACTAGATAGTCTAAAAAAATCTACATACATTTATTAACTACAGCCTGTATAGTGACACAAAATGCCAACCAAGGTAGATTTTTGGCTTTCCATAATATGCTAACCCTTTTAAGATATTGTAGTAAAGAAATTAGAGGCACAAATCTTTGACTACGTACTTTCAAACAGGTTATAGGTGTCATTGGGTTCAAGTGCATATAACCTAAGTTCATATTAAATTATCAAGGTCAATAAAAATCAGAATTTATCTATGCCAAAGAGGAGTTGCAGAATTCTAGTTAATGAAAATAATGAATAAGGCTAGGTACAAACATTTAGAAAGCCCACAGCAGAATTGATTTAAGTTATGCTGTTTTCTTTAAGTGGTTTAGTTTAGACTGGTAGTGAACAGCCTTTTGGTAGGAGTGGGGGAGGCAAATCTTAGACCTGGTTCCACCCTTTTTAAACCAGTCTGTGTGTGCCTAACTTCTGCACTGTTATGTTCTGTTATGGGTATAAACTGGTTTTTGATCACTTATACAGGTAAAAGTGCAATCTCTGTACCTGGCCTGAACATACTTAAGTAAGAGAGAGCCTATTGTATATGTTGTTTGAATTTATATAAACTGTTACAAAAATAATTTAAGAACACTGATCACATGGTCACTGAATCAAACAGAAGGACTCCCATTGATTTCAGTGGGCTTTGAATGACATCCTTATTGCTAATCATGAATCATTAATCACCCTAATCTGTGATTAGCTACCCAGAGTAGTCCATATATCCAAGTGACTTTCCCCTTACAGATAGTTCACAATTTTAAAGCATTTTAAAATACTTATTTTGCTCTAGTATATATTTTGTTGTTATGAGTTATGAGCTATGATAAAGGAAGCCTTACCTGGAGCTTAAATATATAATCAAATTTAAGTAAATAAATCAAAGATCTGGCATTATTAATAGTATCTTATACAGTGGAAGCTTTCTGAAAGATACTATGTATGAGAAGCAATATGGGACAAGACCTAGTAATTTGTAGGTGTATGTTGCTTTAGCAGAACACACAAAGTAAGAAGGCATTAATCAGTCTGTTCAGAGGTTTGCATTTAAACCAGGAATCCCATTAAACACTTAAATTGATTTAGTCCTCCCACCACCCAAATAATAAAATAAAATTCTTCAAGTGTCTATTAAATCAGACAATAAATAAAGGGAGGTAGGTAAAATCCTCAGGGAAGAGGGGGACCTTAAGGCCATCTGATTCATATTTCATATCTCTCTCATTTTTCCACCTTTTCTCCCCTGCTGAAATTCATACATACACAATGCCATAAGCCACCAGTGCTTTGGATTCAATTTATTTTCACAAAAAAACAATTCATGTGAACTCAGGCCAAAATAGTCTAGTGAAATATATTTTTTTCATTTATATTCACTGCTATGTCTCTTTGTTGAAGTTAATGTATTTTTCCCAAAGCTAATTTATTTCAATTTAAACCAATATAGTAACTTTAAACTAATGCCTTCTAGAAATGTCATTTTGAACAAACACAAATATAGTTGTGTAAATTATAAATTTTGTTAGTAATCACATCAAAAAATGCTCAAGGAAAAAAATATTTGCTTCTAACTGGGACTGAACATGGAGGATAATATGCATAATTTGCTGGGGGCTTGAGAGATTGAGGGGGAGGTTAATACAAATGTGTGTACCCCTTGCCTCTGATGAAGAATGGTGGTATCATGAAATTTGATAATTATAATCCTGAGGATGTTCCAGAGTGTCTGATAACAAAAAGAATTTCACAACTGATTGCACCAGCAGGGGGATAGTTGGATTGGCTGAAGCACATCCCCTAGAGGTTATTTTAGAAGTAGTTAGAATAGTTTGGGCTCTTGGCCCAACAAGGAAGGAAACTTGCATTTAGCAAGAGGAAAGAGAGACTCCGTGGCCCACTAACAAAACTATACTGGCATTTCTATTACACAGAAATGCATCTACACATGCATTGATCCAGGTTCAGTTTACCCAGGAACAAACTTCTGTGGATTAACTGCTCCCAGGCAGATGTCTACACATGCAAGCCCTAGGCAGCAGGTTTGCTGCATTTAGCACTAAACTTCTTACAGCCCTGCTGTGGGCTAGTGCTGTGGGGAGACACCTCAACCATGGGTAACAGCAGCTGCTCATCCCCTGTCACAGGTATCTCCACCTCTGGTGGCTGGTGCCCAGGGCCAGCAGTGTATATCGAGTCCTGCCCCACTGTAGGCAGTTCTGGATACTTGTCCCCATTGGAGCCAGGGCAAGCAGAGGAGCTGGCCCCAGGTGGGGGAGTTAGGTGGTGCTGGACCCAAGGTGGAGTCTGGAGCAGGGGATCCTGGGTGCTGAAGGTAGCACAGGACGTCCTCCTAGGCCCAGCAGGTGGCTGCCATGGGGCAAGTGAAGCTAAGACCAGGAGGAGGGCAGTGAAGTCTACTGCCAGAACCAGAACAGTGTCCAGAACCTGGCAATCATTGTCCATGGACTGCACTTCCTAGGCCAGGACGGTATTCTGCTCCCGCAGCAGATTGAGCCACTCATACTCCAGGACTAGGAGCTGTGTCCAAAATTTCCAGTCTTCCTGGTCCCACGCATCCTTATGGGTGACATTCTCTGCTCTCCAGGCCTGTAAATCCTCCAGTCAGTCCTTCAATGCTGCCTTCAGCCACTTCAGGAGGATGGTGTGGTCCTGTGTCCACCTCTGGTGGAGCTGGAGCATCTGTGGGGCACTGGCAGTGGGTGATGGTGAACCTGAATCCACAACCTGGCTGCCAAGGGCAGCCATCCACTGCATGCAGCTGCAGGACCTTCAGAGCCATGAGTCAGAAGCTGTTTGCCAGAGCTTTCAAAATTGCTCAGATAAGATGCTCTGTACCAGGGCTCTCAGATTGGGGGTTGGGCATGCACAGGTACCCAAGAATCATGATAAGTTGGGTGGGTAGGTCTGGTCCAAGGTAGCCACTGGCCAAGCCCCACATCCTTGCTTGCTTCCCTGGGGCCAATGGTCTACTGGGTGCTGGCCACAGGCAGCCTAATTCTCCTTCCCCATTCCAAGGCTGGGACAGGCCACCCTCTTGGAAGCACCTGCTGTTGCAGCTCCAGACTCCACTTCCTCACTCTCCTCCTGCAGGGCAGCCCCTCTGTTGTGCTGCAGCCCAACCCACGGTGACAGGGCTCAGGTGACATGGGGCTCCCAGATGACTGGGATGAGGAGCTTCATGTACCCCTGCCTTCCTCACAGGGGGTCTCTCCAAGCCCCCATTATGCTGGCACTCTGGCCTGAGCGTGCTCCTGCTATACATGCCACAGGCAGTGCACAAGGAGCTCTTTGCATTGACCGAGGGGTACCTGACCAATGACATCCTGCTGCTGCTGATGGCCATGGTATCCTGGATGTACCTGTGCACCTGATACAGGACCCTGAACTACAATGGCACAGGAGGAAAGCCCAGGCTGCTCCATAACCTCTGCTGCCACCTGGAGGGCACTAAATGTGGCTGCACTAAATGTCCCTGCCCACAGTAGCTGAAGAGGTCATCATCACTGCCATAAACATGTTATTCAGTGTATGAGAGGCCCATACCCATCTAGCTGTTGGGGCACAGGCTGTTCAATAAAGTTCTAAACTGTTTCTTGCCTTCCTGCAAGGTGTGGAGGGGAACCTGTGACCAGTGGAGTGCAAATGGGCTGGGTGGGGAGGGGGGCAGGGGCTAGGTGCAGGAGAAGAGCAGGAGTGGAGGGCCCTTCCTCTTCTGGGGGCTATACCATGTGGCTGGGGTTCATGTGGCTGGCAGCTCTACTTGGTCCTGCCTGCTGCATATGGCTCTGGCTGGTGTCCTTGGATGGTAGGGCACGCTATGAAGGCACCTGACTACTTTAATGTGCAGACACTTGCATTTTAGTATGCTTTAAATGTTATGCATAATTTCACCCTAAAATATATCTGGTGTAGGAAAAAGACTAAAGAATATTTGGCAGGCAAGCTTTTTTGGGTGGATGTGATATCTTTCATTAGACCAAATGAGTAGTTGGAAAAAAGTTCTTTGAAAGCTTTTGGGCACAAGCACCCTTTTTCAGGCAAGAAGGTTTGAGTTTTCTTCTGAAATATTTTAAAATAAACAGATGTAACTTTTACAAGTGTTAATATTTTCAGGTGAAAATTAAATGCAAAATCATTTATCTTAAATTACATCATAGAAAAACAAATTAGCTTTGGCAACTTGTATCCTTTTGAGAAAACACAAAAGCACAGAAAAACAGTTTCAAGAATATCCAAAACATGGAAGAAAAATCAACATTAAGGAAAAATTATCCCCCTTGTGACAGTATTCATAAGCCATTTCAGCATTATAACACAAAACTCCTAGGTTTCCTATCATTTTGCCCCTCATTTCTGTACAACACATGAAGAGAATTAGGCATCTAAGGAAGGGATTTTCAGAAACTTGCTGAATAGTAAGCTTCCTGACCAAGCAAAGACTGGCAAAGTAAAGGGACAAGGCCAAGAGGTACCTCCCTCTACTCAGGATCCAAGCTATGAACTTCTTTTGAGCTTAGGTCCTTTTTCCCCTGTTTGTGAAAGATGAGAGAGAACTGACTCCAATTGAACCAACAACCTACTGAACAGAATACTCCAATGGGTCTGCAAGATCTAGGTAAATATCTGCTTTGCTTTGCTTGTTTTGAAACCAGGTCTCCTACAAGTGCTCTAGGAATCAGGCCATCGGGTATTCTAGTAGGTATTCCTTCCTTCCTTTGCATATATGAGTCTCGGCAACTAATATATACATTCACAGAAGTTTAGGGCTGGAAGCGACAATGTGAAATCATTGGGTCCAGACCCCAGGGGCTAGCCATTCCCACACCGGGAGTTGAACCCAGGATACCTGGATGAAAAACAGGAATCCTAAGCACTAGGTTCCTTCCTTCCTTCCACAGTTTTACTTACATTAGATAATTAAATGTTTATTGGGTCAAAGAGAGAGTGACTCTATTGTCCAATTGCTGAGGCACTCAAACTTCAAATATAAGTTCCTGTATGGGTTCTAAGAAATATAAATAAATATGATTATTTATACAATCTAGAAAAGCTCTGGGGTGAAACTGAAAAATTCTAACTTTAAAATACCCAATACCTTGATAATTAGAGTTATTGTGCTATGATTTACACATTGTGTCATGATTTACACCTGGGTTCAAGATCTTAGTCTCCCTTGTTCTGGATAAACAGCCTAACCAGATGCACCGTGCTATCTTTAATATGCACCACACTATAATTATCTTTAATATGCTTTGAACATACCTAAAAGGTCAAGACTGGTTTCAATTAGGGTCCTGCACAACTTGTTAGCTGTCAGGTATCATTAACATGACATTGGCATTTCAAGTATCTATTAGAGCAGAGGTTTTCAAACTGTGGTCTACAGACCACTACTGGTCCATGAGCTCCATTCAGGTGGTCTGCAGAAAGGTGCCCTAAGGCTAAAGCCGACAAACATGACACCTGACTTCCCAGAACTTTGCTGAAAAAAACAGGTACTTCACATTAGAAAGGTAAGATTACTAGTATTAAAATATGAGTTGTGTGCTTTGATTTGTAGAGCAACAAAAAGTTTATTAAGTGGTCTGGCAAGACCCTCAGCAATTTTCAAGTGGTCCACGAAAAAAAAGCTTGAGAACCACTGCATTAGACGAAACTTTGGTACCTTCAGTCTGGGTGGTAGCTCAGTGAAGATTCTGAGGACATTAGTGGTGCCTTAATAGTAGACCTGGTTGCCTAGATACTACTGAAGATCTTGGCCTTTATTCCAAGACAAAATTTTTCTCTTCTAGTAAGACAACATGCCCTTCCTCACAAACAGGGCCTTAGACCTCTACACCTTCCTATCAACCAGATCTTTCAAGCTTCCCTATTCACATAACCACATTTATTTGGATAACCTGAAAAAAAAAATCTATGTCTAATTTACAACAGGCCTCTCAACTCACATGGATTATTTTCCAAATTGATTACTTGGAGCATTGATTCTCAACCAGGGTGCCATAAGTTTCTTTGAGGGATCTAACAATATGCGAGGAGATAAGCAAGGTGTGAGAAGACAAGCAAATAACCATAGTCTCAGGCTTGTTACCATGGCCAATCACTCACTCATGCTACCCACCCCCTCTGCAAGGAAATTAGAACAGTAACATAATAATTAGTTTCTGAAATTGGGTGTGACTCAATTCACAAAAGTTATGAAGCAATGCCTCGATTCCAAAAATGTTGATAACTACTGATTTAGTCTTAAGTTATTTGATTAACATATGACTTTTGAGCAAAAACACAAATTTTGTGTAGTTTATTAAAAGCTTCATCAAAGTCATAGGTAACACACACACACTTTACATTGGAAGTTTTCTTAAGCTGTATTTCAGATATATGACCAACTTGCCTTTTTATGGGGAAAAGACTGTTAAGAAAGACTCATAGAATGACCTGCCAATCAAAAAGTAACATTGAAAAGGTGAAATATTTTCATTAAAATGTTCAGAATCAGAGTGTTCTTTGTTCTTTAGTGCCTTCAGAGCTACAATTAATTCAATTAAGCTAACTTTAAAGCTAAGAAGCATTGTCATAGATCATAACCTTTTAAAAATGCCATTGCCATCTCACTCACATTTACTTAGCATATTTTAATAGTATCTCATTGAAGAATTTTATCAAGTACACCTACCTTAAAAAATAAAATAAAACCACAACTGAATATATCTGAAAGGACTAAAAGAGGGTGAATTTAAAAGACACATAGACATCTGTAAAGTCACTGGTAACGTGTAGGGAGTACATGGGGGTGCATGTGTACCCCCTGACAGCCAGCATTCCCTGCCTAGGTAATGGGCAGGGAGGGCAGTTGGGAGTGCTGGTGCCCCCCTGAGAGCACCAGCCAGGGAGTGGTGGGTGGCACCAGGAGAAGCTATCCCCATGGTCCCCCAGAAGTGCCATCAATGTGCCTAGAAGTGCCATTGGCTATGGGGGAAGCCCCTCACCCTCGTCAGTATGATTGGCCAAGGGGGGATCCCACCCCCATTGCTGACTGGCTGCTGGGGGAGCAAGTGCCCCCCCCAACTCAGGTGGCACCAATCCCCGTGTGTACAGTGAATCAGATACAAAAAGACAGAGTGGTAGAGACTAATATACAATATGACAGTGTGATCCTTAAATATTTATCACATCAGCATAACTCTACTTTTCTTTTCTTTTTTTTTTTTTTTGGTGTGCACTTCATATGCAGCAAGAAAAAGGATGAGAAAAGAAAAAGGAGGAAGTGTATATGGGTTGTAAGACCTTGTTTAGTCAGGAATTGGAAGACGGACACATTTAACTTTCCACCAACAAAAAACATGAATTTTGCTCAAAATATCTGACAGAACTAAAGATGAAACTGTGCCATTTCTGTTACTAATAGTACAGGAATGTCAGTTTATGACATTGATTCAGAACACACATTTGACTGCTTAGTCTTACACTTCTTTTCAAGCACAGTTGGTGGGCTTTTCTCTTTAGTTACATAGGGAATGGGACAGAATCAACTTACATTCTTCTAGCCATCCCAGATGTTCCTATGACTGTGGGTCTCAAAAGGTATGTCTAAAAGTGCTGTGCATTGTCAACATACCTCAAATCATTCCCTCCCCCCCCCCCCTCGCCGTTTGATCCATTTTTCAGGTCATTTGTTTAGTTTAGCCATTTCTTGATATAAGTAACTCAATCACAAAGCTCTTTCTGTGTTATTGGGACCTCACAGTTTTTGTTCTTGACCATGTTTTACTATCTATCTCACACGTCTTTGTGCTTGGATAACCTTGTACCTTTTTCCTAGTCATTTGTAGATAAGTGCAGGCATTCAAATGAATTGGTGGAAGTTTACAAGTTCAAGTTTAAGCAGTTAGAAACCCTACCAACAGAACACTGCACAAGGATTCAGGGGGGCAATTGGGTGATCTGCAGACAGCATTCCAGCATATTGTGCAGGTCCCCTAGTATGCCTGGAGACAGTTGATAGCATTTGAAGGAACAGGTCAGGGGAAAATTGTCTCCCCACCTCCCCACACCCTTCCCTCCCTCTCAGCTGTCAGATAGCAGATATATAGTGGGTTAGATAGTAGCCCACATTGAATCCCTACTCCTTTGGCAACAGCTGATTGACCCAGTTCCAGTGCAGGCCAGTTGAGTCTGGTTGAGGTGAGGTGCTGGCATGTTGGGTGCTGGCAGTTGGGTCTTGTGGGCCAGGTGCTGGTGGACTGGGTGTTGTTCTGGAGGGAGTGGGGATGGACATTCATTTCCTGGAGGAGGCCAGGTTAGGCTGGTCCACATCTGTGGGGGGGTGTTGGTGGTGGGACTTTGGTTGTAGTGCTGCTGGAGATGCCAGCACCCCAGCTTTCACTGGGGTAGGAGCTGCTGCCATGGGAAATCCTGCCACCAAACCAAAAGCTGGAGCTCTGGCCACAGTGGCAGGGCTTTGCCATGAGTTCAACTGTGAGCTTTCACCAGGGGGTGTGTTGCTGCTACCAGAATCCTCACCACTGTGGCCGGAGCTCTTGTATCTCAAGTGGAAAGCTTCATACCCACAGAGAAATACAAAACTCTAAAACTCTTGGTTAAGAGATGAAACCTTTTATTAGACCAACTAAAAATAGCAAAATAAAATCTTTCTTTGGAAGCTTTTGGGTGCATACAACTAAAAAACAGGCCAACTGAAAATAGCAAAATAAAATGTCTTTTTTTGCAAGCTTTCAGGAGCACACACCTTTCTTCAGGCCTGAGGAGAAGAATCAGACATGAAGAAGGGTGCATGTGCCTGAAAACTTGCAAAGAAAGACTTTTTTCCCCCTAGTTTTTAGTTGCTCTAATAAAAAGTATCACCTTTGAACCAAGAGTTTTAGAGTTTTGTATTTCTCTTTGTCTCAGATCAACATGGCTACAAAATGGATCCCTGAAACATGGAAAATATTGTATTTTATCTGTTTCCGGAAAAAAAGTCTTCATTGCTAAACTAGAAAGAAAGATTTCTGCACCCCCTGCCTACTAATGTCTGACACCTCCAAGGAAGAGGACAGCCTTATCTGCACATCAAGGGGCAACTCACACAAAAGGGCTCTCAGAGCCAGAGGAATATACATCCAGCCTCAACTTCCCTTGTACAAAATGAAGTTTATTTTCTACCAAAGAGGGCTTTTTGAACCTTTTATTTCTCTCCAGCCTGGAGAAGGGTGAATGTTCCTGAAAGCTTACAAAGAAAGATTTTTTTTTGCTATGTTTTAGTTGGTCTAATAAAAGGTATCACGCCTGAACTAAGAGTTTTAGAGTTTTGTGTTTGTCTCAGACCAACATGGCTATAGAATAAATCCCTCATATCTCCAGGGCACTTCAAAGATGGTAACTGCAGCCCCTTGCTGGGGAAGCATTTAAAGCTCAGGGGCCAGTCAGGAGGATGTCAGCTGCAAAGGCTGTGGAGGTGGACTGGGATTCTCCAGTCTTGAAGCTGACAAGGAGAGGTTTTTGCTCTATGACTCAGTCAGACCGTCTCTCTGGAGGAGACAGGGAACTGGAGCAATGTATGCTGGAAGTCTGGAGGGCAAAGCAAGAGCTTCTGTCAGAAGGGTAAGTACAGAAGCATTCATTATTCTGGTAGAAATTGTACTGGAGAGCACTGCTACTTTGTTGGAAGCAGTTGAAGTTTCGACCTGACCCATTATTTTTGGTCTGGCAGAAACTGTGTGTATACTTAAGGTTTCTACTTGTGGAACTGTAATCCTTGTACACTCCCTCGGTAAGTGATGGAAAATTTGGCTGTCTATCAGAGGGATCTGTGGACTGAAAAATGAAACACTAAGCACTTGAGTATGAAACTTGTTCTTAATATAAAAGACAGCCATAGTGAAAATGGAGCTTGGTTGGTTCCTGTTCACAGTATCAGCTGAGAAGATGAGCTCAGACTTAAAGCAGATGTTTTCCTATGTGGATAGTAGGGGTGAACACGGGGCTGAGAGCCTGGTGTAATTATGCTGTAGGGGCCTATCCCTTTTCTTTAAAAGCCTGACTCATTCTTCTGTTCACCCCAGAGCTGAATTATGAACTCACCTTTATGAGACTATGGTAGAGAAAAAGATACTGTGTGAAAAATCACAAAAGAGCACACTCAACATTTATTACATAACATCTACTTATTTAGCACATTGATTAAAACATTTGGAAAGCAGAAATTATTCCCTGCATTCCCACTTCCACTGTGTGAAATGATTAAAAGCTGATAATAACAGGGTTGTGTTTTTGTATATGTGGGTAACATTTAGGACTAAACCCAAAAGTCCCCTACTATTACATAGACATGGTCAGCTGCTGTTCTGACTTATTGATTTTCTTCATAGACATCAAGAGTTCAAATGTGAAAAACTTACAGTTTCACAAGATCTAAGCTTTACTCATTTTATGCACTGGAGTTTCCCATTCAACAGTGTACAATGCAGGCTGCTGGGCAGGAAAAAATTGATAGTGAGGTCAAATAAATTTATGTCTACCTGAGGTGCACTGGCTATTCCATTTATAGTTGGAGTGCCACAGTCACATCATTGACTAGAAGCCAGAAATGTCAGTACTTGCCACAGAACAGCTCTTGTGAAATTATGGACAAAGCAGGAGAGTTGCCAGGCTGCAGCTCAACTCCCTAGGCTGTGCATTGGTTCCAGGATTTTATTTTATATGCAAAGTTGGTTTGCTGCTTAAACCTGCTTGTTTTTTATTCTTGATAAAGACTCACAATATGAAAACAGGATCTAATGAAAATACCTACACTAACTGCTTTCATGTCACATGCAAATCTTCTCATAAGCTTTAGAAGCGAACTTTAGAAAAAGTATTTTATCACACAGCCCGTGTGCCCTTATGCATACTGTAAATCTATGCAAAAGAAAATAGCAATTTTTTTTTTCATATATAGATTAAAGCATGCTTCAGGCAAAAACCTGTGCTTGTTCTGAACTGGTGACAGATCTGTTTAAAGGCTACCCAAACATAGTGTTTCAGGGGTCCTGCTACATCTATTTAATCACTACATGAGGACTTAATACTTGGGTTCCTAGCTTTTGTGGCTCATCTGCATATTCCCTCTAGGTGATAAGATGTAGAGCAGTTGCAAGGTCAGTTCATGTTTTGTGTTGCTTCAGCTTAATGTATTGATATTTTATTTTTAATCATTGAAATTCACCAAAAGCCTCCAAATAGAAAAAATGTTTTGGAATTGTGTCCCAGCCTCATTTGAAATTTATGTCTTCTCAACTTCTGTTTCTCTGTGTAGAAAAATGATTCACATTCAGAACACCACCAGATCACTTTAACCTCTGGAAAATACATTTCAGGTGCCTTGATGGATCTGTTGCTCAGCGGTTGGCCTTGGGAAAGTATACTCTTTATGGTATGCTGTGTGTCACATAGGGTAATCTGTCAGAAAGGGAATAGCAGATGTAATGGAAGGTTGAAACAGATCATTTAGCATTGTGACATTATTTGTGAATGCAGTGCTATGCGTGATATTTTCGTCATGCATATGTTTGATGTTGATCTGGAGGTTATGAACATGATTGGTGAGCTAGCTGTATCTCCTGTGTTTGTGAAGTATTGAAGCATAACATAACCTGCAAGCTATCTCAGCTTCTCTCTGTTACCCCGATGACTAAAGTTGATAGTGTCTCCACTATAAAGGTGCTCCACTGGAGTGAAGCTGAAAGGCTGTGATGCCTTGACAATTGCCTATGAAGCAAGTCTGAAGGAACCTTCACTTATTAACCCCAGAGGTCTTTCCATTTGTTTGGTGTTCCCAGTTTGTAGCTACCTTATGTTGTCCAACTAAATTGATAGAGCCCACAGTCCTGTTCCATGCAGTATGCTCTATCAAATATTCCCCTTACAAACCTTAGCACTTAAGAAAAAATCAATTGTACTTATGATATTTTGTTGGTCTCCCTCCCTAGCACACAAAATTCATTATTAACCTGCCTTGAGTCAGTGCTGGTGAAAAAGAGAAACTAAATATTATGGCTCCACCCTGAAAGCTCCAGTAAGGCACTTTTTTGAGCAACCAAGTTTATCCTTTGTGAAAGATTTCCATAGAAGAAGGGTCTTATTATACTGAGAGAGGAGCTGCACAAAATATATTGTATAAAAATGTATTGATTTTCACCAAAATCAAATGAGCAGCACTGATAAGGAATCAGGTCCCAAACAAAATTTATAATTGCAAAATACTTTTAAAGTACAATTGATTGCAAGAACAGTAAATTTTTCATACAAGCTGTAATTCAAAAAGGTGATGAGAAAATAATGAGACAGAAAGAAGGGGCATGTCTACACATGTATTTGTGTGAGCCTTTGCTTAAGGCACATTTAGGCACGCGTCTAAATGTGGACACGCTAATGTGCATTAGTACACAATTTAGGCACAAATAGCTAAGTAACATTAGCACACATGCAAATGCACTAATGCGCATTAATGCGGTGTGTGCTGATTGACACACACCACGTTAATGCACATTAATGTCTACACGTGCACTAATGCAACTTAGCTATTCACACCTAAATTTGATACCCACTTTATGCAGCTATCAAATTTAGGCTTACATAGCTTTAAATCACCATTTTTAAAGCACATTAAGGGGCACACCTGTAGACACCTGCCCTTAATGTGCCTTAAAAATGGCGATTTTAAGCGAAGCCAGCTTAAAAGAGGCACATGTAGACATGCTCAAGGACAATGAAAAAGGGCATTATGGGAAAGGATTATAGACTGGATCTAGAGAGACCTTTAGCAGTTGCAATGCATTTTAGGAACCTGGCTCCCAGAATAAGTAGCTAAGTTCCTCATATAGTGCAGGAGGAGAATTACCACTGGAGCACACAATCCTAAACAACTGGCATGCTAATCTGCCAGGTGAGTAACACATGTTTGCTAAGTAGCAAGCCACCTAAATATTGGCAATAGAAAAGACTGAGGGCAGGGTTGTATCTTCAGTTCCACACCTCTCTAAACCATCATGTCTTCCTCAGGCCTCCATCACCAGTAGCAGGTGATCACCTCCATCACCAGTAGCAGATCCAGGTGAATGCAGTGGCATGCTTACACTCCCCTTAGTCGTGTCAGGGACTCTGATCAGGCAAGCCAGTCTTGACAAAATACCTAAGCAGCAACTTGTGCAATAAGTCACCATCTAATGAACTCTGCCCCAGTTTAGGAATAATGAGTGTCCTGATGGGATACTCAAATGCAAATGCAAGTAGCAAATTTACTTTCAGTTAGTAACAGCACAGTAGTGCTCATGCAGATGACTGGCTGGGAAGCTGTTAGAGAGAGACAAAGTGTCTACGGAGGCTTTCCTGATGCTCCACAATTTAAGTTTGTTGTTTAGTTCTTCTCATTCATTGATGCCTGTATTTATAAAACCCAGTAAACATTATAGTAGGTATACAGAAACATTAGAATGTCCAATTCTGTGTTCAAGAGGAACCAAGTAATTTAAGATGAAAATTTGGTCTTGCTCTACATTTGTACATTACCTAATTCAGGCCCCTGTCACTAGCATCATGCAGTCAAGTAAATAAAATAATGGGTTCCAAGAGCTTTTTCCAAATGTCCAATTAATTTTAGATGAGGTGGAGAGGAGAAAGTTGGATTTAAAAATGTCGGCAAAATAGTATATATTAATATGCTTACAAGGCTTTCTTTACAAGCTGATTTGTTTTTGACAAACTGAGTTACATTGCTTATTTTTTATATTACTTATATAAATAAAGTTTGACACTGATTTCAGTGAAGCCAGGATTTCAGCCATGCTTATTACATATGTAAAAATATATCTTATTATTCTATTGCAAATGAAAGATATTCCTCAATGATGTGGAATCCTCCTCAAGAGGTAGACCCAAAACCTAATGAAACTTGGATATTTATTAGTGGCCTTTGAGTCAGGCCTGCACTATTTGGATGCATGATCATGTATAATTATATATAATTTAATTAGTATAATTATAAATATATAATTTGGATAAATTAATTATCCCTTTATTTGGCCATTCCTTTCTTTAGTTAGTTATATAGGGTATTACTGAATATTCACATAACATGACATACAGTTCTTCTTTAGAAGTCACCGTTTTGTATGATTGGGAAACATAGAGTTTATGAGAAACTGTTTAGAAAAATAATTAAAATATTGGATATAATGATGCCTAAGGTTAATGAATTACCAGGGTTCCTCCCCTTCCTCTTCTGTAAATGCAGTTTCTTGAACTCGAGCTTTGAACAAAAATAAAACAAGTTTGGTGCACTCAGCTTGATCCCAAGTGTATACCTGTCCAAATCAAAATGGGTGCACATTCAGCCTGATAGGCATTCATTGTTAAAAGAAATGAAAGCAGGAGTGGTGTTGAAGTATATCAGCAGATCTGTGCAGGAAGGCTTTAATAGTGTCCACATCCACTAGATGTCTGGCACTATCAATACACCTTTCTCGGTGTTATGAGAGTGGGGAAAGGAGGAATAATGAGATGCCAGAGAATCAAAAGGAATTTGCTTTTTTCGGAAGTAGTGTCAGTCTGCCTCTGTTCTCATTGCATTTGGTACATAAAACATTTAAGGTCAAAAGACTGTCAGTTTAAATTTTGTGTTAACTGGCGAAATGGTATAAAAAAAGATTGTTTTAAAATTTGACAGGCAGACAATAGGCATCCTAATGCATCATTGGAATATATCACACATTGTGACATGACACTACATGATGGGTTGAGCCCATGTATCATTTTGCTTGACGTTATGATATGACATAAACAATTTACAAAAGATACCCTTGGTTGTTTCAGTGTTTTGGAACAACTGGGCCAGAATTTGTTCTCTCCCCATGCAAATGAGGTGAATTCTTAACAAAGCCAACTTATGAGGGATATTTTTATGGTGTACTTGTGTAACATTGATATATCTCTTGGTGATAGTCAGTGCAGTTCCTTTGCTATTCTTTAGGTTAAACAGGAGTTATTAACCTTTATTCATCTACATATCCTGTAGTCAGGCAAAGATTGCCTTCTCCCCCCACTCTCTCCCCAGAAAAAAAGAAAGCAAGGGAGAAAGAAGAAAGAAAATAAAAGCTAAAAGAAAATCCTTTGGGGAAAGCTTTGTTTGTCACTGTCTGCCACTGTTCTGTCCATTCTGATGGGTAATCATTTTATAGAGCTTCTCTGGATCTTGTTCTTGCCCTGTGGGAGAGATGGCAGTGCTTTTCATCCATACTCCAAACTAAGAAAAATTGTGGTCAAATATTCACAACTGCCAACTTCAAAGCAAATTTTCCATGGCAACCGTACCTCAAAAGCCTGGAGTTGCAGAACTTGCCAATTACCAAGTCCAAAGGGGGCCATTAGTTTTTTCAAAAACATAGGGGACACTGTTTTAATCACTGGTTGTTTCAGCCTTACAGCAAACACATGAAGACAGAGTCAAAACTGTAGAGTGGATACTTAGGAATAAATTGATGATGCATGAAAAGAACAACATGTATCATGATGCTTCACTGTTTAATAAAGAATAATTGTCCTGAACAAATCATCAGAGATAATTTATTATTGTTTAATTAAAGCAGATTTTATTTTCCCATTATCACTAGTGGTAAGCCATGTATAATAGTCACAAAATGTACTTTCAGTAAGGTTTCTCAGTGATACTGCTGAGAAGACAACGAATAGAAAAAAAAGTAAAATTAAAAATAAAAATTCACTCATTATCCTCAAAAAAATCCAAACCATCACACACATACACACACACACAGATGCTGAGGGTTTTTTCAAGTTTCTTTCATCCAGTTTTAGAATATTGCTATCATCTTTTTGAAGTGATATCCAGATATATTAAAACAAGACCAGCAAGAGAGATGTATTTTTCCCCATTTGTTTAAATAGGATGTCAGTTCTGAAGCCCAATTACTACCATTACCATTTAAATGCTAACATTGTTAACCAATTCATCACTTATCCTCCTGTCAAAAGCAGCTAGCTAAGGTGCTCATCAAAGGTGCTGGACAAATATCCCTATCATCCTGATATCTGGCTCATTTCAGAGCTGTAAAATCACAAGTTTTGAATGTACAAACAAATGTAACCCATTCAAATAATTGATACTTTCTTCTTTACTTTTTTTTCAATTCTGGATGGTATAACGTGAAGCTCAAGAGAGTTTTAAAGGCAAAATTTAGTATAATGCTACAGTAAGACTTTGTGATAATAATCTACAGCCAGATTCTGATACGGACACACACATTATACCCAACTCTAAATTTAACCTGGTGGAAATTGATAGAACTATTCACCAACTATTTTACTAGAAAATAATGTTCCTGGTTTTTATATATATATATATATATGTGTGTGTGTGTGTGTGTGTGACTTTTTTCTTATATATAAACTAGAAACATAATTCTCAGTAGAACCTTACAAATAGTTCAGCTGACTTAAACCAATATATCATCAATCTTATGTTTTAAAATATTAAATCATTCTGCAGCATAGAGAAGCACTGAAAAGCAGAATATAAAACAATAACCTCTGGATTCTCCAGATTTCACTATAACTGTACACATATTTTCACTGACTGACTATACTTCTGCTGTTTCATGTATAAAACCCTTCAGCTGTTTGGTAATTATGAAGAAGCTGCCTTAGTACTGCATGTTGACAGTGCAAATAGGTCATCAGAACAAAAATGTTTTGAAAAGCCTTCATGTTAATTTTAAAATCATACATTAATTATTAAAAGCAATGTAAGACATCAAGGAACAGAGGTAAAAAGACACAAGTGAGGAAATTATCAAAGTTGCTGCTTTATTCCCCCAATCCTGTTGTGCTTTAACACTCAAGCACACAAAGCAACATTTGTGGGATTTCATGGAGACTGGGACTCCCTTGATAAATGTCCAAAATGTTATTAGACACTTCACTTGTATTTATCTAATCTTTATAAAGGAAACTAGTGCCACTCCAGAAGCTTCCAGGCTTTAGTCAAAGTCTCAAAGAAGAGGGGTCAGGGTCTTAAGCATGCACTCATAGCAAAAAGACATGTAAATAAATGAAATACATAGGCAATTCCATGCTAATGAAACAAACAGTAAACAGAAGCAGAGCTTAAACTAGGAAGGACTAAGGGTGGAACAAATGAGGGACAAAGGTGGGGTAAATATTAATGAGCATAAACCAAGGTGTATAAATATGGAAAACAACTCATGTTCACTGCAGCTCCCCAGTTTGTTGGAGTTAGTCCAAAGCTGTCTCCATTTTGAAAAAGCTGTTGAAGAGCAATGTGTGCAGGTGATGCATGATGGCATTAATCCATTGTCTCTCTAGTCGTTGGGCATCTCATGGAGTCAGGGTCTAACAGTCACTTCAAGAGAATGAACAAGACAAAAAGAATGAGCTAAATAGGGATGTTATCATTCTTTCTTTGACTTCTGGCTCTTTACATTAATGATCCATGAGGGAGCACCTGTCACCTTCAGGCCTTGGCCAATGCAGACATCTACTTTTCTCCCAAAACCAAAGAATGAATATGTTTTCCATTCACTCCC
>NW_017728906.1:19071611-19072807 GCF_001723895.1 Crocodylus porosus
GTAACAGGACAGAAGTTCAGTGCACATAGACTAGTTTAAAAAATGCAGAACCCAGTCAAATATATATCTGAATAGATGTAGTATCAGTTTTAACCGGTTTAGGTTAGACCAGTCTATCGAACTTCTACACCAAATCCCCTCCTGACTGAACTTAGATCACTGTCCACCAGCATCCCAGGGGCCTTTATGCCCCCACCCAGCTCCACTTCACAGAGAGACATGCTAGCACTCACTGGATGTTCAACTGCTCTCGGCTGTCGTAGACCTAAGACAGCACAGATTCAGCGGGGGAGGGGGAAAGGAAGGAGGCTTGTACTGGGCAGCAGGAGCACTCTATAGAGGAAAGTTCAGGTCCTTCACAGCTCAGAATGAGTGGTAGCTAGCAAGAAGCACTGGGAAATCCAGGAGGCTTGCACCAGGCAATGGGGACAGGAGCACTCCATAGAAGAAAGGATTGGGCCCCTTGGAGCCTGATCCTTCCTCCTGAGGAGTTGGGCTATCCCTCTTTGGCTGTCAGGCATCTCCTGCCATCACTGTTGACCCTCCCCTGGGCCCAGCCTTTGCTTTGCAGGACAGCCCCTTGACAAGCCCAGTAGCCTAGCTGGTGGTGGCATAGACTCGTGTCATAGCGACCCACTCTAGGGCTCTCTTGGAAGCAATGTCCCCTCTAAGGTGTAGCAGTCCATGAGCACACTGCTTCAGTCTGTGAGCGCACCACTTCAGTCCCACCTCCCCCTTTCGACACACACTGCTTTGGAAACCACAGGTGACTGAGGGGCACCCTGCATAGACCCCTGTAAGGGTCAGGGACCCTGGGAATGTAGTGGAGGGTGATCAGCCTTGCCTGGGCCAGGGACCCAAGGCAGACCTGGAGCACATGTGGAACAGGATCTGGGGCCTGGAGCCCAAAGGGGCTGCTACACTCCACATGGGGCTAAGCCTAGCCCATTCCCACCAGGACAGTGTGATACACTGCCATACTTGCCAGTGGGATGGCCCCAGTCCCCAGCCCCAACCAGTGTGCACAGCTTCCGGGCAGGGCAGCTGCCACTGCAACTGGAGCCCGCACCAGGCCCCAGCCTACACCTTGCCTCAGGGAGCGAGAAGGCACATGGCATCAGGGCTGGGGAGTGGAGCAGATCTTTGGAGCTGGTAGAGAAATTCCCTGGAGCCAGTGAAGCAGTTCCCTGGAGCCA
>NW_017728906.1:19073247-19091656 GCF_001723895.1 Crocodylus porosus
CATGAGGGAGCACCTGTCACCTTCAGGCCTTGGCCAATGCAGACATCTACTTTTCTCCCAAAACCAAAGAATGAATATGTTTTCCATTCACTCCCAATGAAATCTACCCAGCTCAGAGAAACCCACATAGATTGCCTTTGGGTTTTTTTAATCTCTGTACCAAGCCATAACGTGCTGTTAAAAAATATGTCAAATGAAAAATCCAGCTCCTTTTCAAAAACAAAGCTAAATTAATATAGGACACAGTTTTCCCTTAAGTTCTGTTTGAACTAAACTCCTTTTCCCTAAAATGAGGGCATATTCCTTTGACATTTCCAGTGATTTCTGATGACACTCAAAAGTGAGCCATACATGTTCCTATATTGTCAATTCTACACTATATGTTACTTGACAGAGGGTTTTTCTTTGTATTTTGGGGCCACAACCAGACAAGTGCAGACTTTGGTTCCCCAGGAACAACTAGCAATGGGAAATGCCCATGCCATGTGCCTTCTGGCACATAGCAGGTTTCCCCAGGTGGGGTAGGGGAGGCTGGGACCAACAACTGTCCCCAGGTGGAGTCCTGGGAGCTGGGGAAGCTGCAGCTGCATCATGTGGCTGGCAGTTGCAGTGTGGCTCCAGCTGGATAGGCTCCAGTTTTGGCAGCGCATGCTATCCCCGTGTGTACAGTTCCACTTTTTTTTCTATGAAGGTTTTTTGACCCTTAGTTCTCTAGGGGTAAAAAAACCCCCAACAACCCTGCACTGCAATGTATGGCACTACATATCGCCCAGCTGTGCTCCTCTGGATGGGGCCTGGGTGTCTATAATATTATATATATTACATATTCATATGTACTTTGTGTAGGCAAAGAAAGGGGACTATTGAAACCTTACTGTTTTATTTAGGCAGGGCACTCAATTTTCACCAGTCACAATACCAAAGTTTACAATTTAGGTGCAAAATGTTAAAGTCAGAGTTGTGAAGAGGAGTCGTATAGCAAAAAAAATCTGTTTGCCAGAGACTCCATTCCACCCTGAAGTCCATACAGCCAAACCCTCCTACCTGATACCTGCTGCAACTATCAGATACAGATGCAGTGAACAAGTTGTTGTTCAGTTATAGGTATGTAAAAATAAATCTATTGTCTGCCATTGTGGGACTAGCCTCACAAACACCTGTAAATCCTGCTCTATGTCTCCAATTTCCATTGACTGGAGTTTGTGTTACAGGGCCAGAACTGCTGACAGCCAGGACTAGAGAAAAGTTGGAAAAGTCTTTACTGAGAATAATAGTGATTGAAAAAATATGGCCTGGGTTTTCCTCAAAATATTCAGAGTTGAGTTAAATTTGTCAAATTGGTTTGGATGGAAAAACAATATGAAACACTTTTTTTTCCATAGAACATTTACCAAGAAGACAGAAGAAATGTTCAATTCCCTCCTCCATTTGAAGGAACCCTCATTCTCTACCTCCCAAGGAAATATACTAACAAGCAGGTGATAAGTAGTGAGGTACTCCCAATCTCTCCTATTGACTTGTTCCACTTTTATACAAGGAATGACCCACCTCCCAATTAACTACTCTTAACCATGAAGCTCGCTATCTAAATGACTCATTTTAGTCCCATTTACCCAGGTTTCAGTCCATTTTGAACAGGAAAATCAATTATTTTCATAGAATCATAGAAAATTAGGGTTGGAAGCGCTGTCAGGAGGTCAGCTAGTTCAACCCCTGCTCAAAACAGGATGATCCCCAAGTAGATCAGTCCACCTAGAGCTTTGTTAAGCCAGGCCTTAAAACTTCCAAGGGTGGAGATTCCACCATGTCTCTCAGTAACCCATTCCAGTGCTTTACCACCCTCCCAGTGAAAAAGTTTTTCCTAAAATCCAACCAAAACTTCCTTTGCTGCAACTTGAGACCATTGCTCCTTGTTCTGTTATGTCACCACTGAGAACAGTCTAGCTTCACAGCTCCTGTATCCAAAAGCCATCCCCCCAACCCTCCCAGTAGTGGTAGATCTTACTATATCTTGCTATATGATACACTACACACTTCTCACCCTCATCTTCAAGGGATCTAAACAATTCCATCCATTACTCCATAACAAATCCTGGAATTTCCATATACCCTGCGACTATAACTGTCTTTCACTCTTGCTCACTTTCCATGCCTTGTTTGTGTTCATGGAACAGCCTCACAAATTATGCTTGCAAGGCACCATTTTTGTCATTTAGTTTTTCTGTTTCTTTCAAAAAACCTTATTATGCTGGTCCCCCTGCCAGCATTGCATTCTCTTTTGAATTGATTTCCTCTGCTGGAATTGATTTCCCATGTATTTTATCTACCTTTCTGAATTACACTGTAGGGTCCTCTTGGTGCAGGGAGCATGCATCTTGTATGTATTTTCAAGCACTGTATATATGTACAGTCTACCACAAGTAATGATTTATTGCCAAATGGCTTTTTTGACAAATGTTTCTTTTTGAAAGGGACAGATATTTCATTTATCTCTTTTAACGGCACTTTGTGTCTGTTTTTAACATTGGCTTTATGCACGCATTCATCTTTTGTGTAACTGCTGAACAGTATGACACGTACATCATTTTTTGGGAAACTGAATAACATTTCCATCTCTCTTATCCATTTTATCTATTTTACAAATATCTCACCTCCATCTATAATGTAGGTGAAAATGTGCAAACTGCATGCTGCATAAGTGTCAGTAGAATAGGAGCTAGAGGGCAAATTGCACCATATGTCCTGAACACATAGACAGTATGCCAGGAGAACACTCCCCTATCTATTTATTTACCAAGGTGTTAATGGACAAATTGTATCTTTCAAGCTAGCTGTGCCTATTGGTTCTTGCAAAAAATTCTGTCTTTTGTAATAGCATTGTCTGAACAAGATATATATTTCACATGCAATAGCTGATAATTCAAAGCAACAGTAGTTTCTTCACTGTATATATATAAAACATTATCCTTAATGCTTATAATTTCACACACATGTTAATCTCACATTTTGCAGTAAACATCCCATCTTCACCCTCTCAGGCTTCATTCTCAGCTTCTTTCTATTGCCCTAAAGCCCCACTGCCATAAAAATATAAAATATTATAAAAATATAATTCTTAAAAAAATAATTGAAAAATATTTAAAAATCTACTGTAAGTAATTAAAATATTCAGCATTCAGAAAGGTATTTGTTTTCAAGTTAATGGGATGATCCAACAAAGCAGGCAACCATTGCTATTTTGCCTACATTGACCTAAATTGATCCATGACATTTTTTCATGAAGACTTTCTAATGATACAAGGAATGCAATCTATGATGTAAGAGTAGGGATGCATTTAACCAGCTCTGCATAGTTATAAATATGCATATAAAGATAAATGCCATGTTTACTATCTGTCTATGCTACATTTGGAGTGATCCTTTAAAACACAAGCCTGTATTGCCCATTGCATGGATTCTATACACTGAAAGCATATCGTTTAGTCACTGTTAGGACTGTGCTGGGCATATATAGTGCGAGTCCTGAAAGCGCAATCTAAAAGACACTCCAAAAAGCAACCATACAACCTTTTACTGCACCCTGTGTGCACACAGTGGGATTTAGTATGTAAGGTTTGTTTCTTAGTATTTAACCTGGGTTCTATACTGAAATAACATAGTTACCCAAAATTTAAAAAAAGAATAGCCCATTAAAGCCTACCTCTCACTGATGTTGTGAGAACACAGCATCAAGTTAGAATGTGCTGCTCAATCCTACGAGAGCAAAGCTGAGAGGCTTAGAAGAGTGGAGGAAAACGTTTTGACAGGTATGGCACAAATTAGCTGAACATTTCTCCACATGCCACTCCAAATCCTTTCTCTTACCCAATCTGCTTCCTAGCTTGCTGCTCCTTGCTCTGCTCTCCCTGGTCAAGCTGCTGCTATGCTTTCTGCTTCCTGTCCTGCCTGCTACTGCTCTGTTAGTGCTTTCTGCAATTTGCTGTATACCACACACTGTGGCTGTTTTTGCTACTTGTGGCACTTGTACTACAGGTTTGACCACGTCTGGTTGAGAGCTGTCACACTGTTTAAAGAATTAAAGGAAAAACCATATATGGTAGAAGATATTACAGACTGCTGTTGCTAAGTATTTGGGGGGCTTGAAAATGTGTGAAATAAGTGTCTGTTGGTAGAACAAATACCCTACTTTTCAAACAAATTGATTAATCTTGTTTTTTTTTTCTTTTATGGGGAACATGGTATCCTAACTGCTGTAGCAGATGACAGGAATCCTTGGTCTTCCTTCCCCCATCTCAGGGTGATGTCATCACCATGATACTTTACTCAAGTAGAGTAGTTTTTTTGGCTGTTGTCCTCCTCACTTAAAATCTCTCCTGTTTGTAAATAAGACTATTCACAATTTTAAAACAGTTTGTCCTTGCTTAAAATTAATTGATTTTGACTGGTGACTCTGATGTTGTCTGGAGACTTCAGATCTGTAAGTATGTCACCCTCTGACAAGTGTGCCTGATGCATTCCCTATTTTGGCTACTCTTTTTGGATCCCATCTGCAACAAGCAGAATTTTTGGATTTCTGCAACAAGCAGAAATCTTCATCTCCACCTGCAGCAGTTCATCTGGAGAAAAGATGTCGTGCTCTAGCAAGAGATGGTGAAAAGCACCTTCCATTGATTGAGGAGGAGAGGCCAAGCTTCCACAAGGTGAGAAGGACTGAGACCACAGACACCAAGAAGAATCGATGGATTCAGTGATTGGAGACTCCATTCTGAGGGGGGCAGAGGAATCCATCTTCTGACCTGACCTGTTGCCTTGGGAAGTCCATTGCTTACCCAAAGCCCAGATCCAACATGTCATGAAGGGATTACCAAGACTCATCTGGTCCTCTATTACCCCTGCTGCTTATCCATGTGGGCACCAATGATACTTCCAGGGGAGACCCTCAGCAGATTAAAAGTGACTACAGGGCTCTAGGTGCAATGGTGAAGGGGATGGGGGCTCAGGTGGTGTTCTCTTTGATCCTTCTGGTCAAGGAAAAGGGCTCAGGCAGGAGCACGTGCATCCTGCAGATCAATGTCTGGCTATGCAGGTAGTATCACTATCAGGGCTTTGGTTTCTCTGATGATGTTCCAAGAAGAAGGACTCATAGAAAAAGATGGGATCCACCTGATGAACAGAGGGAAGAGAATCTTGACAGTCTCACTAACCTAGTGAGGAGGGCTTTAACTAGGTTCACCAGTGGATGGAGACCAAAGCCCTTTGGTAAGTGGGGAAGTGAATGACCTGGAGGAAGAGCAAGCAGGAACAGAGGAGATGTTCTCATTCTTCCTGAAAAATCAGGGCAATCAACTAGTTACCTCAGGTGCCTGTACATGAATGCAAGAGGCTGGGAAACAAGCAGGAAGAATTGGTAGTCCTTGCACAGTCACAGAACTATGGTGTGATTGGAATAATAGGGACTTGGGATAGCTTGCATGACTGGAGCACTGTCATGGATGGGTACAAACTGTTCAGGAAGGATAGGCAGGGGAGAAGAGAAGGAGAAGAAGCACTTTATGTAAAAGAGCCATGAGCTCAGAGCTCCAGTATGAAACTGGAGATAAGCCTGTTAAGAGTCTCTGAGTTAGGGTCAGAGGGGAAAGCAACAAGGGTTATGTTGTAGTGGGGGTCTGGTATAGACCACCAGACCAGGAGCAAGTGGTGGATGAAAGTTTCTTTAAACAGCTAGCAGAAGTTTCCCAACCACAGTCCGTGGTTCTCATGCGGGTCTTCAATCACCCTGAAATATGCTGGGAGGGCAATAATACAACAGTGTGAGGCAATCAGGAAGTTTTTGGAGACTGCTGGAGACAACTTCTTGGTGCAAATGCTGGAGAGGACAACTAGGGGCCATGTTCTTCTTGACCTGCTACTCACAAACAGGGAAGAATTGGTGGGGAATGTAGTAGTGGATGGCAACTTGGGCAGCCATGACCATAAGATGATTGAGTTCAGGATCCCAAGGAAAGGAAGAATGGAGAGCAGTAGAGTAAGGATCTTTACTTTGTCAGGAGTGAATGGAAGCTATATTCACTCTCTGGTTGTTGGGGGCATTGGCCAAGGCCAGAAGGTGAGGGGTGCTCCCTTATGCCTCCAAACACACCAGAGATTGCCAAGGCCATTGAGCACAGCCAAGTAGGGGCCATTCCTGATTGGCAGTCAGGCACAAGTCCCCAGTGCCCTGCTGTCACCATGGACCTTCCCCTGTGCCCAGCCTTAGACTTCAGAGAGAACCCTAGAGTGGGTCACCATGACATGAGCCCATGCTACCACCAGCCTGGCTACTGCGTGTATCAATTGCTCACATTTGTCATTCTTCTGGTAGATGCACATCTTGTAAGAATCTACTTACTCATTGCAAAATCTTTCCTTAACTAATATTTTTGAAGATAAGCTTTCTTCTTATATGGTGTCCTTTGTGTCTTCTTTTCTGTGGATATAGGGATGCAGTTGTATTTTATGACTGGCTAACAATCAGTCTTTATTTACATTATAATTCCCCCACATTAAATTTCCTTTGGGAATACAAACGATTGGACATAATAAAGCAGGAAGGAAAATGTCCCAAAGAGAAGAGGTAGATAAGAGAATAAGTGTTAAATGTAGTTAAATGTATTTCATTATCCTGGGTCAATGATCATGAATGACAGAAAGATAGGAGACAAACTAAACCATCAGGCAGAAGATTTTTATAGAAGTGTTCACGGATTACTGTGGTACAGAAATAACTCTAACAAAGTGAAGTGAGTATTATATGGGCCTTACTGCATTCTGATTATATTGTATGGTTCATAGATTTAGGTTCTAACAATGAGTGATTTCATTCATTGCAAGAGGCAAATAAGATTTTGCTAGGGACAATTCTTACATGCTGAAAAAAAGGAAGTGATGAATTTGAAATCAAGAGAACTGGAAGATGTAAGTAAAAATGCAAAAGCAAATGTGATTTGGACATGTCAAAAAATACACAAAAACAATATGTTCCACAGAACATTAAAAGAAAGAGTCTGAATAGAAGAGGGAAAGATGATGACTGACAGGGATGGTACTTGGGAAAAAATGACAACTGAAAGATGGTGGAAGTGATGAATAGATCTAGTATATTGTCAGATGCAGCACAATGTTGGAAATAATGATGATGATAATGATGATGAATGAAAATATATCTAGGCTGTATTTTGTCCACTAAATCCAGACAGATGGAATCAACAGATTGACTATATTTTACAGCATAAAATCTGCTGATTCAAGGTTAAAAATAGTAAGGAGGCTAGTATTTCATTTGTGTCTTTGAGAAACACATTAATTGATTTCATCTTTAAAATGCTTCTTTTTTTGCGGACAAATAAATTGATAGTGCCTCACTTCTGGCCAATAACTGCTAAAAGGTAACAAAGACAAAGGATTAGAATATTTTTGCAAACCTTTTTAAAATCTACTTCAGAAAGAGAATTGTAATGAGATCATGTGAAACAGGTAAAATGCAAAAGGTATGAGAGAAAGATGCCACTGTAGTACAATAAAAGCTGCAGACAGCTCATCCTGAAGCATGCAATTAAAAGAGATTGAGAATAAAAAGCAAAAATCGAAATTGGACTGGAAGGAAATTGCTATGAGGAACCCCAGAGTACAGAACTTGGCTACAGAATAGATCTTATTCCACCTTTTTTAATATGCATGAAAAAATGTAAGGGGTTGACCCAAGTCTCACTGAAGGAAAATGGCTATAGGAGATCTCTATGGTGTAGAATTTGGATGGTGCCTTTCAAACTGGCTGTATTTCAACTATGAACAGGGATTAAATAAATAAATAAATAATGATTTACAGAAAGGACAGGGGGAAATCTCAACCAAGAACCTCAAAATACCCTATGATGAAGTTTCTTCCGTTTATTAAATGAAGTAGTAAGACAGCAGTTTTTCTAATTTTTAGAACCTTGCTAGAGGACTAGAAAGAACCTTCAAATGCACAGCTTTTACTATTCACCTGGTTAAACTAAAAACATTGTAAAATAATATGTTGCTGTTACATAGCTAGGATTTCACTCTGCTTTACAGAAAAAAAATTACTACAGAAAAATTATAATAGTAGCATACCTCAATCAGTTGATCTATTTTTTTTTAACAAGGAGTTAAGTAGCATCATTCCCAGCTGAGAGATAGGTGGAAGAAAAGAGATGTAAATGTACTTCCCTAATATCATTCAGTAAGCCAAAGGTAGACCTATATCTGCTAAGATTCAATTCAGTTCTTTGTCTCCCAGTCCAGTAGGCTTTCCCCTAAAGAAAAGTAGAGGTTTCTGTTTACACAGTATTTCAAAGTAGTACATGTGGTCAATGAAAGACAGAAAAAGACCTCTCCAATCCTGAATACACCATTTTTCAAGGTACCGCTGCAGATGGTAAGACAGTTTCACAAAGCTCTGTCCCCGCTGCAGATGGTAAGACAGTTTCACAATTCAGACTTAATACAACATAATCACAAAGTCAAAAGTGGTAAAAACACTCCCACAATAAAAAAAATGTGGCAAATTTTAGTAATACCAGCAGTACAGAATAATGATAATGCTGCTAAAATGCCATACTATGCAAGCAAAACTTAATTCCTAAACACATAAACTTTCATAAATACTTGTCATATGTGTTTCACCCAAACAGCTCAAGAAGAAGAAAAAGAAGAATTATTTTGAGACAAGAACTGTTTTTTCCAGTAAATGGGAAATCCCATGCAACCTGTACTGTGAACCTAGTTATATTTGCACATCTGCCTGTTTCTGTGACACTGAGAATGATCAGCAGATGTGAAACAGTCAACTCAGATATATATGTTACTCCACAAGGGTGAAGATATTTCTGTTCATTAACCAAGAAGGTGGAGGCTTTGTTTCAGGCTAGTTAAAGAACACATTTCATGTCCATTTTGAAACCCTATTTTCAATGGCTTTTTAAAAAGAATAGACATCTAATATACTTTACTACTATACTTTAGCCCCAGAGTGCTAATGACCAGTAAACATGATCATTGCTTTTTGCTTAAGTAGAGAAGTTGAAATCCAATTAAACTGCTGTACAAAATAATTACCCCAACTTCTTGTGAGACATGCAGGAATTTCTTCATTTTACTAACAGAGAAACTGAAATGAACCTATAGTGACATTCCATCCCACTGTTCAGTAGAATAAATAGCATGCCAGTTTGTATCATTTATAAGTCATCCTGTTATCTTTCTGAGTGGCTGCCACGCTCTCTGCATGAATCTTCAATGAGCTTCCCACAGTGATGCCTAAGCCTGGTTCCTCAGAGAACCCTACTGATTAGGAGACCTTTGCCCAATAAAAAGTTTGAAAATACGATTCAACGTGCAATGGAATACATTTGTCAAAGTGAAACTTAATCTAACATCTTGCTGTCTTGCCCCCACTGTGTACAAATCTAGCTGGGATTTCTCATAATCCTCTTCAAGGACTTGTACATTTACTAGGGATTACTGACATGGATATGCTGTTTGACAGCCAACTGTGGCATTGTAATGACATCTGAGACTAGATTTAATGTGTATTTGGTGGTAAAAATGGATGAATAATACTGAATTATTAATTTGATGAATTCTGTAATAGTATTTTAAATAAATGATTTAAACTTTTTTTTTACATTCTTCAGGCTTAAATAACTGGATGAGTCTAGTGGATCACAAAGAGCAAAACTGGTATTACAAAAACAGATTGAGTTTGAAAAGAAACTGAAAAAACTGATAAGCTTGGATAGGAATCAAAGAAAAACAAGCTGTGCTATATCCTGATTTGACTTCAGGGAATTAATACTGAACCCTTTCCTGAGATTTCAACTCAAATGGATAGAACCATATATGTGTGAACTAAGTGGGCTCTGCTTAGTCAGCACAAAGTGTTCAAGAAAAGAATAACTCTCTTGCCTTGTAACATTAACCAATTTATTTTATCTCCTATTAAAATTCCCTTGTTATTAAAGTTCAAATGGATGGCATGCCATTTCTTGTGAATGTTTGATTATTAACAACAAGCAAGGCAAACCACTTCCCAGCTTAAGACAAACAGGATTTGATATTATTGACTATCAGTATATTTTGAGTGATGTATAAGGCTGCTGCTACTTTTTCATTAGGAACTAGTTATCAGTGACCATATCCCATAGAGATACCAGTACTGGAATGCTGGAGCATTTCATACTTTTAAATTGAGAGGCTGATACATGCAGTTTTCACATAATCCTAGCAACATGCAGTGCACGTGCAGCTAAGAACAACCCGGGTGATATCACATGTCCTATGACTAAAAGGTGAGTTGGAAGGAGATATTCATGAAGTGTTTTGACTCATGCCAAGTAAGAACCAGAACAATAAAATATGAATCAGAGATATTAAAATTATGATGGTTGGCTCTGGATTTAGGACCCAGAGGCCCTGTTCAGGGGAAAGGGGGTGGACCCCCCCTCAAACCGTCCACGACCTTTCCATTCGATAATTGGAAAATTTATTGATATACAGTGATAACAGAAAAAAAACAATACAAACAATCAAGGAATTCTATATATCTACCAAATCGTAGGGCTGTCATCAGAGTCAAAGTACATCTGGCCATGATGCAGGCTCCACTTTAAAGCTCTCTCTCTTTGGTGTCTACAGTCTGGAGGTGGGATGCCGAGGCTCACAGTCCCCTCCAGTGGGGTGTATGAGACAGGCTGCCAGTATGCCCACTCTCCATGGTCTCGGGGACCCTTCCCAGGGGACAAGGACAGGAATGGGGATAGATAAGACAAAAGGAGGGACAGGAATGGACAGGGAGGGATGCTTGGTTACTCTCAAGTGTCTGCTCTTGTATTCTCCTTCCCTCTTGATGTCTCCTCTTGATGACTCTTCATCCATAGCTACCACTGGTTGGTTGTCTCTCCATGGTCACACGTCCACATAGCCTTCCGGGCCTTCTCCTAATTTGGTCTGTTCCCCACAAACCAGGACTAAGGTTCCCCTGATCTGAGGCCTTGTAGCTGATGCTTCTTAACTCATGTTATGCGCAGTATGGTACATACTTCCTCAGTTCCCAGCCTTGTTGGCCTTGTGTTAGACAGTATGGTATATGCACCTTCATTTCTCAGGTTGTGTCCATCCTTGTTGTGTTAGACAGTCTGTCTGCTTTCAAGGCTATGTGTGTGAGAGCCAAGCTTCCTAGAAATTAATTAACCCCTGTTGCCCATCTTGAACCCTTATAATGCATATATCTATACCTACAAGCCAATTCCCAAAAACAGACCTTTAAATATCATTTCTAAACCAAGAATGACTTTCGATGATATAATCTAAGTAGGAATAATTCTGTCCAAAATTGGACAGAGTTTGGAAGGACTGAAACTGGAAGTTTTGATCATGCTCAATTGTGACTACCAAGGAATGGATGTCTAGAGGGCACTTAATTTCATCATAAATTTTCATACAAGATCTTTCTCTTGAGCAAGTCCATGACTTCCCTTCCTTGATTTTCCCATTGAAAATTAAAGATAAAACACTGAACTGTCCAATGAGTCCATTGTGAGAGTAAATGGATAGTGAACATGAATTATTTTCCCCTGTGGGGATTACTCCATCTTGGAAGTTTATATGAAAAGGTGCAGCAATGCATGTTGCCTATGATTCCAGATTTGCAGGAAGTGAGGAAAGAGTATTTAGCAAACCCAGACAACTAACTACATTACATTAAAAAAAACAAAAACAAAAAACAAAAAAACAAACAAAACCAAAGGACATGAGAGCAGAATATTTTCTACTATTTCTATTTTAGGTAATAAGGCAATTAATTTCTAGTGGGCATTAAGAGAACTAAAACCTTAAAGATTTCTAGTTATGTTTTTAAAAAATGCATACTACAGTACTTTCCAATTACTGCAGTATTAAAGGCAAGGAAGGATTTGATGCCAGATTTGTACCTTTCTATATAAATATTAAAGGGCGTATGTGTGTGTGTGTGTGTGTGTCTCCACATGTACACACACACAACAACTTTATTACGTGAACATTATTTCTGCTCATGTTCCAATTTATTAGTGCAAATTTTTAAACACAAGGTTTATGGACAAGGAGGTTTGCACATATAATTCCTCTTGAAAGACTTCAGATTTGTAATACTTGATAATAGCAGCTCTAGTAATTACCATAGCATTGTACATTGTAGCAGGATCTGGATCTTAGTTATCTTCACCCATTTCTCCCAACAAATACCCTAACCTCACACTATGTAGTCACTTTCACTCCATGAATACAGCTACATAGCTATTCTGCTCTTTTTTGCATATACATTACTATATATTTCTTAATTAAACACTTGTGCAGTTTATCTACTTTTGACATTCTCATTTTCTGACCTTGGAGTATTCATATTCATTACCTTAGCAGTACATCAATATAGGGTTTTCATTATTATAAAATATATAGTTGTGTGTAAGCACATTCATTTTGTTAACACTTTAATACTGCCATTGATTTTTATATGAAAATAGCTTATCTTGCCTGTAATTCTTGCTCAGAGGGGAGATAGTAAAAGACAGTGGGTGCATCTACACATGCACTTTAATGCACAGTAGACTATTTTACTGCGCATTAAAGAGGTGCATAAAACCTGTGCTATTATGCTAATGTGCGGTAAAATAAGCATCACCTAAAAGGCATGTGCTTGTGCTAGTGCACATCAGGGCAGCCTAATGCACATTAATTTAGTACCTGCATGGACCGGGCTTGAGCTTTAGTTCAAGCACCCCTACCACCATTTTTAATAGGAGAGACACTGATACAAGAGGTGCAGGAGGATGCTGGAGTGTGGTTATTGCCACACTCCAGCAAATTTGATTAATCGAGTCTGCTCCAACACACTGGAATTTCAGCACATTGGAGCAGCCTCCTGACTCATTAATATGCACCCTTGTGTTGCTGGTACTAAATTTAATGAAAATTAGGAAAAGTGCATTATTGACTGTATAGACATGCCCAGTATATAGCCCATGTGGTTTGGTTCTTAAAAGTTAAGGGACTTTACCTAACCTTATTTCTATGTCTAATACCTTCCGCTTAGACAACGACATTGACTTGTATCAGCCCTACTTATTATACTTGGTGCATAGTTATGTAAGCACAATGATGATATATTTCCAGACTTTTTTCTGTCTCTGCTAACATACACAAAGAGAATACAAAGAATGTGCATAATTACCTACGGAGGGCATGAACAAAACTTATCGGTCCACTTTCTGAAATATGAACAACTTTTCCAGCCCCAAATAATCTGTAGTGCAATACTATCAATATGCATCATGTGACTGATTTGCTTTGTTCTTCCTCCATCTTGAGTCTCTGCTATTTTTGTTTTCATCAATGGGAGCTGTGGGTACTCAGCTCCTCTAAATAGCAAGATTTGATGAGTATGGTTCCTAATAGATAATTTGTGTTAGACTTCTCTTTTTCTTGCCAAAGTTGGAGCTTACATAAATATACAATTCTTCAAAAAGATGTAAGGCTTCCTCCTCCCCTTAGCAATGATTATATGAGAGTTAAAGAGAAAAAGAGAGAGAGAGACACACAGGGAAGTTATTGGATACATTTCCCACGTGGCAAGTTCTGTAAATGAGGAAAAGAAATGAGGGAGTGCCATGGCTCCACCTCTGGGCTAAGCTTTGCTGTGAAACTGAAACAGGAGGTGAAACAGGCTGCTTGCCCTTCGAGGACCAGATGTGCTCCCCCCCCAAGGAAGAAATGTTCTTCATTGATTCTAACTATGGCCTATGGTTAACAGGCATCATTTAGCTCATTGTTCTTGTAGAACAGTTGTTGTAACTGCTAAATTAAAGCCAAAAGAACCAAACTATTATTTTTTGAATCAGGTTTTTAACCACAGCTACTTCCAATGCTTGCAACTCATTCTCTAGTCTTCCTTTTCCTAACTTTTAAATAAACACTCACACAAGGATCATTGAAAAGAGAATCCTTTAAAAAATCACTTAATTAAGACTATTCAGGTATTCATGAAGTACTGAAATATGGATAATGACTTGAACATGTCACTAAAATGATCATCTGTTCCCAATTAATATTGATGCATTGCAGTTGTGTGGGCTTTTAATGATCACATTACTAGGAAATTATTGCTGCTCATATAATTTGTCCTTATAATCATGTATTTATCATAGATACAAAAGACAAGTTCCCCAAGAGGCCTATTAAAACCCTTATTCTGCTGATTCTTAATTGGTAGAGAAGACAAGTCTTTACAGTTTTGTTTGAAGGAACAACTGGGTTTTCATCAATACAAAAGTATCTCTTTTTAATTACAATATATACATGGTTTATAGGCACAGAATATTACAACAAACCTTGCAAAAAGAGCTATATGTAATATGGATGAAGGAATAAAGGATTGTTTCTTAGATATCAGGCCTGAATTCTTTTCACAGGTTGTGCTGAATACTAGAAGGAAAAGTGAAGGCTCAAAAATGCTAATAATAATTCTCCAGTCAAGGTTTGGGAACAATCCTAAATGGGGTTATTTGCCAAATAATTGCTTACAAGACTGAGAGCTGCAGGAACTGCCCCCCAAAACAGTTGTCTCCAATTACATAGATTTCAAGTTCACTGGATTTTACAGGCTCAGAAGTTAAATGAGGGCTTCACAGTTAATCAGTAAATCTCAATTTGCAAAATGAGCTCTCTGGTCCAACTTAATAGCTTACTGCTCCATAAAAAAATGACTCCCGAATGTTGTATCTCCTATCTATTTCTATCCATAAATTAAGCAATTTACATGGCCACTGGATATCATTTTTTTTATGACTAAAATTCCTGAGTCCTAAAATTAGATCCTGTTGTCTGTAATTTAGGATCATATCTGCCATACCACTGTTCCCTGTGGCTGCAAAAACACATCAGACCTGAAGCCTGCTGCATGCATTGATATGATTCCTGCAGTCCAAATTTTGGCAAAGCCATTGATCTGAATGGGTAATTTGCCTTTATAAGCTCAGGATTATACAGAGATCTGAAGTAACAGAATTTGGAGAATCATTTGTGGAGTCCTGAATCTGTTCACTCCCCTCCTTTTAGTGAGAAAACTATCTCATGGAAGTGACTGTAGATCCAATTATGTTTCTAGTCAAACAGGTATAAATCTGCAATAGCTCCACTACTTTTAAATGAAAAGGAGAGTAGAATCTGGTCTGATATTCCTCTTCATGATTCTTTCCCCTTTAACAGGTAGTTTATCTAATTTCATCTCTGCCAGAGGAGATGATTATTTTTTAATACAGTTTGAGAACTGAATAGAGCCATTGTTGGATTAGAGATACATATACAGGAGTGGAGAAAATGAATGCTCTCTGATTTCTGCTCCTTAAAAGTCCTTCTTACACATCATGGAGGGTTCATACAACAGCTACAGGACACAGAAAGAACCAAAGGACTGTGCTTGCCATTTCTTCTGTACATAAGTTTCACAGCAGGTGCTCAGGTATAACATTTGCTAGAAATTGGCCCCATATGAATAAGCAATGACAACCAGATTGTGGTCCTGCTTCTTATGTCATGTGTGACAATTTAGCTAGTCATTCTATTTCCTCCATGTTATTGCCTAGGCAATACCACATAATGAAACTATATTTACCTCACTCTTCAAGGTCTCTCAAGAAATATCCAACATTCCCTTAACCCTCATAAATGCTGTTTTGGGGACTGGCTATGTATTTTCTGCCTTGGGTTCTGCACTTTTATTATCACAAATCTTGTGGGTTTTTTTAATATAGGTCTAGTTTATTATAAAAATACTTTTTTATTATTATGCTTTTCACTGGGGATATCTCTCATGTTTGCCTCTGATTGTGTGTCTATGTTCTCCTAAGGGACCTAAATGTGCTTCCTTATAGACATGCTTCTGCTTTCATAGCCTGAGACTCTTCTATATTGTTCTGTTTCTTTTTAGGATTAACTATTAAGTCAGCATGGATTCGCCAAAGGCAAGTCATGCCTGACAAACCTGATTACCTTCTATGATAAGCTGACTGGCTCTGTGGGTGTGGGGAGACGAGTGGATGTGGTATACTTTGACTTTAGCAAGGCTTTTGATCTCCTACAACATTCATGCAAGCAAGCTAAGGAAGTACAGGTTGGACTGTAAAGTGAATAGAAAACTGGCTGGAGCATCGGGCTCAGACAGTAGTAGTCAATGGCTCAATGTCTAATTGGCAGCCTGTATCAAGTACAGTGCCCCAGGGGTCAGTCCTGGGGCCAGCTTTGATTAATATCATCATCAGTGACCTGGAAGATGGGATGCAGTGGACACTCAACAAGTTTGCAGATGATACCAAGCTGAAGGGAGTAGTAGATTCAGAGAAACCATGAAAAGTTGGAGGACTGGACCAAAATAAATTTCATGAGATTCAATAAGGACAAGTGCAAAGTCCTGCACTTAGGACAGAACAATCCCACGTACCAGTACAGGCTGGGGGCTGACTGGCTAAGCAGCAACTCTGTAGAAAAGGACCTGGGTGTTATAGTGGAAAAAGAAGCTGAATATGAACCAACAGTGTGCCTTTGTGACCAAGAAGGCCTACAACATACTTGGCTGCATTAGTAGGAGTGTTCTCAGCAGATGAAGGGAAGTGATTATTCCCCTGTATTCACTGGTGAGGATACATCTGGAGTACTGTGTCCAGTTTGGGGCCCCCCACTACAGAAAGGGTGTGGAAAAAATTGAGACAGTCGAGTAGAGGGTAACAAAAAATGGTTAGGGGGCTACGGCACATGACTTATGAGGAGATGCCGAGAGAAATGGTCTTATTTAGCTTGAAGAAGAGAAGACTGATAGGGGATTTAATAGCAGCCTTCAACTACTTGAAGGGGGTTTGAAAGAGGATGGAGCTAAACTGCTCTCAGCGGTGGCAGAAGACAAAATAAGAACCAATGGTCTCAAGTTGCAGCAAGGGAAGTTTGACATTAGGAAAAACGTTCTCACTAGGATAGTAGTAAACCATTGGAACAGGTTACTCAGAGGGGTTGTGGTCTCTCCATCCTTGGAGGTTTCTAAGACTTGCTAGACAAAGCCTTGGTTGGGATGATCTAGTTGAGGATGGTCCTGCTTTGGGAAGGGGGTTGGACTAGATGACAACCTGAGGTCCCTTCCAACCCTAATTTTCTATAATTCTATAAACTATCTGCCATATTCATATTTTCACACATAGAAAAAGCATTGGGCATTACCATAATTGTATGATTCACTACTAAAATAAATATGTAAAGCAAGTCAAGTTTGTCTCTTTTTACAAGAAGTATAATTAATATTTCATATCAAGCACTATTAAATTTTGGTCCTGGGAGTCAAAGGGCAATGTTTCTTCATTCCTAAGGGCACAATTCAATCCCTTAAAGTGTAGCAGCTCCTTAATATGAAATGCTGCAGTTTGCATTCTAATCAGAGATCAGAGCAACACTGGACCACAGCTGAATCAAGTGGGGTAGCTGACAACTGATTCCTAGGAAAAAGCTAATCTCCTCAATGATTACTTGACATCAGTTTTTTACCTCTCTCACTGCTTCAGGTCCAGCCCCACTCCACTCCCCCCCAACTCATTGTCTGGCTCTACTCTACCCCCACGCCCTCCCACTGTTTCAGGTCCAATCCCATTCCACACCCCCATGTTGGGTCCAACCCTTACCCCCTCTCCCCACACTGCTTTGGGTACAGCCCTGCTCCACCCCCACCCCACCACTGCTCCTAGTCTGGCCCCACTCTACTCTAACCCCTTTCCCGCTGCTTTGGGTCCAGCCCTATTCCCCCCCTCCCCATGTCATAGAATCATAGAATCATAGAAGTAGGGTCAGAAGGGACCTTATAGATCTTCAAGTCTGACCCCCTGCCAGGGCAGGAGAAAAAAAAACTGGGCTCACATGATCCCAGCTAGGTAGGCATCAAGCCTCCTCTTAAAGACCCCCAGAGTAGGAGCCAGCACCACTTCCCTTGGAAGTTGGTTCCAGATCCTAGCCGCCCTAACTGTGAAGTAGTTCTTATGGATGTCTAATCTAAACCTACTCTCCAACAACTTGTGGCCGCTTTTCCTTGTTATGCCAGGGGGCGCTAGGGGAAACAAGGTCTCTCCCAAACCCTTCTGGTCCCCCCTAATGAGTTTATAGACTGTCACCAGGTCCTCCCTTAGCCTTCTCTTGTGAAGACTGACCAGGTTCAGGTCCCACAGTCTCTCATTGTAGGGTCTGCCCTGTTGTCCCCGGATCATTTGGGTGGCCCTCCTCTGGACCCTCTCAATGTTGTCCACATCCCTCCTGAAGTGGGGCGCACAGAACTGGACACAGTACT
>NW_017728906.1:19091756-19118739 GCF_001723895.1 Crocodylus porosus
ACCGCTCATAAAGCCATGCCAAGGGACCTGCAATAACCCCAGCTAGCTGCCTCAACACCCTGGGGTGGAGAGCATCTGGACCCACTGATTTGAACACGTCCAGCCCCTCCAGAAGCTCTCTAACCCAGTCCTCCCCAACCTGAGGACTGGAGGCATTCCTCCTCATGTCCAGCCCCACTCCCCTTCCACCCCCCACTTCAGTCTGGTCTTGCTCCTCCCCCACCCTCCTGCCTCTTCAGGTGCTCTCCCCTCCTGTGTTAGATCCAGCCTGCTACACCCCACCCCCCTGCTGCTTCGGGTCTGACCCTGCTCCACTCCCCCTGCTTCAGGTCTGACTCCCCCCCCCCCACTTCAGTCCAGCCTCACTCTCTCCCCCCTGCTGCTCCTGGTCTGCCTGGCCTGCGTCCACCAGCCTCCCTGCTCCTTTCCCTCCCTCCCTGCCTGCCACCTTCCCCCCCAGTGTCTGTTCTGGGTGGTCGTCTGGGCTGGACAGGGGGTGCACTGCCACCATGATCTCCCCCCTTCACCCTCAGGCAGGGAGGCAGAGGGGGAATCCCCCTGCTCGGGCAGCTGAGGCATGTTCCCAGCCACCAAACTTCCACAGCAGCAGCACAAACTTGGGGGTGTGCAGCTCAAGCCATGCAGCCAATTGCTGCCTGCTCTCTCAGTGGTGCATGCACAGTTGGCCAGAAGTGTTACAGACCTACAGACAGATACACAGTCAGACAGACTAAGCTTTTTATTATATTAGAATATATATTTCACACTGCTAAAAGGAAAAGAATGTAGAGGGTTAAAAGTCAGGAAAGAAGAGCAACTACAGATACTGTTGCCCTTTCAGCCCCTATAGTACTTAACTAGGATGTTGAATGACCAGAGATCAGTCACCCTTTGGACTGAAATAGACCAGAATCCACAACTCTTACCTTCATAAAACATGCCCTAACCATCATTCTGTATTCTGAGGTTGTTTGTTTTTGCCTTCCTGTTGACACTTCTCTGTTTTGCCTATATACAGTAGATAAGCATTCATTGATGAAAGGTCTGAACTCTTGTTTTGCTGTGTTTTAGCCACCAGGATACTGAGTCATGTTTATTTTCTTTCTCAGTTATTGAATTATGCAATGTGGAACAAGGTCCAAGAGGAAATCTTGGAAGGACATCAGTTCAGAATGCCCTTCAGTCTGCTGATTATGGCAGTCATATGAGAGGTAAAAGATTTTGATTCAGTTCTCTATATTGAATCAGGCCTAGAGTAGGTCTTTCCCCATGCACCCCTCCCAACCTCTTAGGATGGTGTCCTAACCAAACAATAAGGTCTCTCTTATACCTCCTGTTGGGCATTCTCAACTTGACATAAAACACTGAAATCGTCAGGGAGTTACAGCAAAACACTGTGGCATCATGGCAAGCTCTTTAGCTTCATATCAAGGACACTTTCATAGGGGATGAAACACTAGGCATCAGGGGAAAGATTAAGATCACCCATGGCATCAAGATTAAGGGACTGTCATGGGAGATATTGGTTAGATCTCCTCACATAAAGGGGATTAAAACTTGAGGAAGCGCTTTAACCACAGAGACCAACTTTACTTACAGGAAGTTTTATTGAATCTAGTCCCAAAATTATTCCTGCCTGCCAAAACTAGTCAATGAAGTTAGGTACAATTCACAACAATGTGCAATATTTATACCACATTTTTGTAAATATATATGTTTGGGATCAGGTAGACAGTCTAAAGGCTTCAGCCCAGTCCCTTCAAAGAGCACTTTCCCTACATAATTGATCGGTATAGAAATTTCTATCTATGAGCCACTTTCAGTAATTTTACTATCTGTATCCAGGCAGTAATAATCCATCACCATATTATAGCCAGCGCAGAAAGAGCATGCATGGTGCACCAGGATAGAAGAAGTAAGCAAACAATTTTCCTTTGCTTAGATATGAAATAAATACAGTTGTGCTTCCAAAGAACCTCAAAAAACCCCAAGCCAACTTGGGTGTACTTCACACTGAATATCAGCTCACTGAAATGAGAATGACAATATCTGAAATGTCAACATAGTTAATTATGTCAGTGTTTTAAAAAAAGAAAGAGGAAGATAACGTAGGATCTATCAATCAACTATAATCAACAGCTCATTTTGGCTCAATGATGGTAGTGCTAATTTTTCATGTCCCCACCATTCCTCTCCTTCCAAGCAACTCATCAAATAGGAGTTAAACTCACAAATAGATCTCAGAGCCAAAGAGAGCGAGCAAAATGATGCATGTTTATGCTGACGCAATATTGATAATGTGCGGTGCAAGTGGTATCTCACTTTGCATCTAAAGTTTAAATTTGGTAGTGGAACATAGCAGTATACAACTACACACTTCTCACCCTAATTTAACACCTGGGACTATCTTTGCTGTGGTCTTGAGATGCTGCATGTGCTTTGTGGTTATGGGTTTTAGTGTTTTGACTTGGATTTTTTAGAAGGTTTTCATTTATTTGGAGGGTTGTTGGGAGTGGGAGGCAGGGAGGGCTGGGAGAAGTATTCAAGTCCAAGAAGCTTCTGGATTACTTTTTGCTTTGACCCTGAGATTGTTTAAACCTAGAATGCAAAATGAATATTGAAAGCTTCAAAGCAATACTGAAAAACATAACATGATCCCTCTGGCAACTAAAACATTTAGTTTTTTTCACACACCTCTGTAAACACAGTAAGGACTTGTTATAATAGCTGTGAAGAAAATTTTATGAAATGCTGCTCATTGCACACTCAGTACCTATAACATTCAGATGAAACAGACTGAAAATATTTTTTCTTCTTTTTTTTCTGCTGCTAATTTCGCCACTTGCTAGCAACTGCTGTAAGAAGGAAATGCATGTGATCTAACATAATATGTTCAGTAGCTTCAAAAATAAAGTTCTCTTGTCAATTTTATTTCTACTGTTGTTTCACCTTCAGGTAGTAAATCAAGAATCAGAAATCCATAGTAATTGGCAGTCCAGAAGCAAATGCACTTCCTGAGTTCCAATTTTGACCATATGCAACAGGTAAACAGGTGGACTAAAAAAGGGAGCACAGTGTGACAGTAGTGACAAGGCATATTATTGATATCAGGAACTGGTGATGATGTTTTGGTATAGGTGGCCACAAGCCTGGCCAATTTAAATTGACTTAAATTGCAAATACTGGATTCAGATCTTAATCTCCATTTTCCTAAAATCTGGATTAATTTGAATGAGTCATTTTTGAGATCTCTCTAATTCTTAGAAGCCTTTCTCAACCTAAAAAGCTTTTTAACTGAGATACTAAGAAAAAATAGCTTACATGATTTATCTCTTGATTAAATAAAGTCAAGAGGAAGGGAGACTCTAACACCAGGCCTGACAGGATGAATGCCAGTTTCAGCTAGCTATGATTTAAGGCAGACAAGTTACGAACTTCGAAAAATAGGGTTTATAATGGAACAACTGACCCTGAACTTTAATGTCATAAACACAATGCTATAATTGCTGCTACTTGGCACTGTCTTTCCATTTACCACTTCAGTCAACAAATGAAAATTTTGCTGCTCATTTATTAGCCTGTGACTTAGGCTGTCCCGGGATGGGCATTCAATTTTACTTCTCCCCCCTAGCACCGCATAACTTGCTTCTAAGATTTAGTGACAAAGGAGATTTAATCTCAGGTGATTTTTTTTCTGAAGTCAAGGGAGAGGTTATCAGTTAGACATTATCCATTTTCACATGAGTTTTTATGGTCTTCGGAAAATGTGATTTTTATAGATTTGGTCAAAATGAAATAATTTGTTTCTCAGGGAGAAAAGCCCAAATCAACTGTCTTCACTATGAAAACACTGTATTAAGAAACTACAATTTCTAAAACACAATGAGTTTTGTCTGGGGTGGGATTTAATCTTGCAAAGAGGTGAATAGATCCAGTCCTTCACTGAATCTTTGCCCCAGGCAGGCAGGGGGTAGGGCTCACTCTGATTGACTGGCTGCCTGTGATTGTCCCACTTGCCCACCTTCAGGGGTATAAGCAGCCAATCAAGGCTATTCAGGAGACAGGTAGCATACTTTCCTATTAGCCTGTGTGCACAGGTTATTCCACAGTAAATGGAAGCTAAACTGCAGTGGTTTATCTCCCTTATGTATTGGGTTAAGCTAGTGAAGTTTGGAGCAGTAAACAAGCAGGCACTTTCTGTGTATCCAGACAGCTAAAAAATGTCCAGAAGCTTTGAAAATCATGAAGAAAGGCTCCTAGCCCAAGATTTAGAGTTCCCCTTCTCAGTATATGTGGACAGGTAGGTCAGCATTAGGTTATATTGCTTCTTGGCCTCTTGAAGGCTCAGATCAAGTGAACTTGTACTCCCAAAGAGGCTGAAGATTAAAGGGCTTGCTTATTCATGAAATAAAAATGTTGGGGCTGAGTATGAAAATAAAAGTGTGTTAGGCTATTTTCACTTATACTAAACAATTTACAGCCAATCCAAGAATGCGTGATGCCTGATAGTGCAGGTATGTGGACGATTCTCTAAAACCCTTTGCAGAACTCAATCCTTTTAAGGACATAAGAGCTTTCATACTGTAAAGGCAGTCCACACCACAGCTAGTGAAACAGGCCTGCCTCCACAGACTGCTAGTTTACAGGGGTTACGGGATTCGGTTCTATAGATACTACACTGGATGGTATATTTGTTGAGGAACCAAAGAACAGATATGCCAATAAGTTTTGATGGATTTTTGCTTTAGTATTTTGCAAAAGTAGGTACTGGCTTAGCCACAAACCTGCATAAGAGACATCACAAAGAGAAAGAAATTTAGCTTATAATAAACCTGAGTTCAACTGATGTAATTTAGACTTAATTACATGAATATATGAGCCTAGAGAGGGATTTTCTGTAAGCCAGAAAGACAGAAATATTACTAAGTAAAATTCCATGCCATTTTGAGGAAGTACATTCTTCACAATAAGGGCTAAAAGCTCTGATGGGGTGCATGGTAATATATCCATTAACTTCAAGATAGTTCTATGCAGAAGTTGAGGAACTGTAGATTCCTACATTATAGTAAATGTACCTGTTCTCTTTTTCTCTTTTTTCACTATTTTGAATTTGAATGCATCATCTAACATCTTAAACAACAACACAGCAAGAATACATGCCTATATTCCTAAAAACAAGCAATCCAATTTTAAGCATTCATCTCCAGTGCACACTCTGAAGGAACCATTAAATGTTCCTTTAACACAGAGGAATTAATAGATGTTGCATTTAAGTGCTGCTTGCATCGTCTAACAGGCAGTCTTTTATAATGTCAAGTAATGAGAATGCCAATCAAGGCTGTATGATGTATATTAAGATGTGCAAATGAAATGTTAGCATAAGTGAATGTGCTGTCATCTCTAAGCTATGAGACACAATGCCAATTTTGTGAAAACTTTTTTCTGAAAAAGACTGCATTTCAATAAAAAGGCAAACTTTAAGTGATTACTAAATCCATGGTGTTTGTCACATCCATGACAACTGAGGAAGAAGCATAGTCCTAGACATGTACAGACATAATTGTATGTTGTGTAATTTGAACACAAAGCAGTCTGAGTTCATGGTGTCTTGAATTCAACAGCCCTGTAATAGAATGGTAATTAAAACTGGAAAAAACTAAATAGCAATCTCTGAAAGTCATATAAATTAGAGAAATAAACAAATAACTCTGCTTTATACCTTTGTGTGCACCACAAGAGCTAATGATTTTTTTTCCATTCAGGGCTAACACAAGAGCAGTGAATTTAGACTGTGTCAAGAGGCAGTATGCTGCATTGTACTCTGAAGCAATACTTTGGGGTGATTCAGCAAAGTGATTCATCCAAGTTCAGCAGAGCGATGCAAATGCACAGAAGTTTTGGATTTTATTAGAAGAAGATTTTTTCTGCTAGGTCTTCACAGTGATATTTACCATAACTGATTGAATCAGCTCTAGCCAAGCTCTCTTATGACATTAACCAATCTGTTGTATTTGAGCTCTACTATGCTAGGCCTACATGCTTGAAGCATCTTGAGTCTGAAAAGATTGAAGTTCTGACACTTTCTTTGGCTTCTCTAGGGCACTTCCTGCATACCGGCTGTCTGTCATCCCGTTACTGAAGTCACTTAACTGTCCCCACCACCTCTTCTCCCAATGTTCCTAACTTGTGACTACTTTATCAATGACCTCTCCAAGTTTTAAACTCTCATGCAGTACTTACAAACATGTCTAACACATTTTCTCTTTACTTGATCTATAGCAACAGATATGCAGATTTAGAGGAAGCAATACACAAAATCTAAATTCATTTCCCAGTCTCATCATTTTACTGATCTTAAGCATTCTTTTGGTTCAGGCCAGTCTTTTAAGGAGTCCAAGATTCTCTCTCATTTTTAGAAGGAGCATGAAAGACACTGGGGGATAGAAGAGGGGGCTTGAGTTTCTGGTTATGATGGTAGTTCTGACTGATGAATGATTTCATGCCCCGCACCTTGTGGGGCTAAACACTTATACCTTTTTTGTTTAACAATGTTTCATTTTTTATAAGGGTACAAAAAGTCATTTTTCTGTTATATTTGTGCTTCTTCTCCAGAACATGGAGCCTCTTGTCTTCATCCAAGATTCTGGGGGATGTGTGCATTAATCTCTCTTTCTCTCATTAATAACTAGTGAGAGATCCTTTCTTTTATAACCTATGTTCACCTCTTTCAGATAACACCCAACAACAACACTGAAGTCTACTTCTGAGCAATACTTTGCTTAGTGGAGCTCAGACTTAAAATGCTGTTTGGCCTTCTCAGTAACCTACTCTAATAGAGCTTCCATATGAATTTGGAAACATCAAGGTTTAATTGACCCTATATTGTTAGCCTTCAAGTCACCATCATGTAGAATTTCAATCCAACATGGGGATAAAAGGATGAGAGAACAAAGAGAAGAATTCTAAATGGAGTTTGAAATTTGACTTAGATACACAGAGAAGCCTGTTTCACACGGAATGCATAAGAATATCATACTTTTAATGTTCTGCTCCCTCTACCTTGTTATGGCTGTCTTTCAAATATTTGAAAGCTTTGTCTCCTATTTCTTAGTCTTCCTTACTGCATACTAAACATATGTCCCACATGTAGCTTACTTTCTAAACTCTTTATTATACTCATTGTTTGCCTTTGGATCATTTCAAGTTTCCCTACATCCTTCTTAATACGTGGTACCTGGAACTTGACATGATATTCCCATGGCAGCCTAACTAGCACTAGTTAGTACCAGAATAACAGTGGCACTATCACTTCACATGTCATAAAGACAATATTCCTGTTAATGAAGCTCAACATTTTAGTTGCTTTATTTATTTATTGCAATTGAATTACACTGCTGTTGCAAATTAAGTATGTGATCCACCATTACTCCCAGGTCATCTCAGCAGTGCTACTCACCCACCAGTTTTTTCTACTTCTGCATTTGTGCATTCAGTCATTCTTCCTTCAGTGTAGCATTTTATATTTGTCTTTTACTTTAATTTTGTTGTACAGTGCCCAGTTTTATATTTTATTGTATTTCTAATTTATTAAGATGCTTTGCCATTCAAATTCAACCCCACCCCCCACCCAAGGGTTTGCAGCTGTTCCTAGTCATGTGTCATGAGCAAACTTGACCAGGAAGCTCTCTGCTCCTGCATCCAAATCATGAATACAAACATTTAATAGTATCAGATCAGACGTAGAACAGACTCCTGTGGAACCCCACTTGAGATCTCTTGATTCTGATATTGTTCTGTTTATAGTTACCCATTTGTGCATCCACCTAACAGCAATTCCACCTAGTCTGCATCTTTCCAGTTTATTTATGAAAAAGTCATGTGGGACTCTGTCAAAAATCTTACTAAAGTCTAATTGTAACCAGGTCCCATTCCAGGGGTGGCTGTAGGGCCCCTGAAGACCCCTCCACCCGTCAACCGGGCTGTCTTTGGATAATCTCCCCTTCTCCTTGTCTGCCATGCCTTAGTGAAACAATACTTTGAGAAAATGGAGGCAGCTGTATTGCTTCCTAAGTCAGATCTCCTCATGAGTACAGGTGTCAATCCTCATCATTTTAAGGGCTTTATGTGGCCTCTGTCCCCCCCCAGCAATCATGTCCATGCCTTGCAGATGTTACTCATTCCTTTCTCTCTCTTTTTCTCTGCTGTTCCTAACACACTTCTTGGGCTACAGGACCCCTGCTGACACATGCCCTTCCTGGGCTATGGGCTCCCAGCCCCAGTCCTCATCCCTCCCAAGCTACCCTGACCCTGCCAGTCTCTGGCTGTGGTCCTTTTTATCCTTCAGCCTCTCTCTTAACCCTGGTCCCATTCCCAGGCCAGTGAGACCTTCAGACTCCTTGGCTCTGTTTACACGTGCCCCTCCTGGGCTGCAGACCTGTGGGATCTCTCGCCCTGCTTACACTCACCCCTCCTGTCTCTGGTCCCAGGGCCCCTATTTCATGTTCCCAGGACTATTTACTTCCAGGCCTTTTGGGAGCTCCTCCTCCTTTTAGTCCCTTCCTCAAACCTCCAAAGTTATTTACACCAGCTCAGATGTTAACCCAGGAGCTCCCCTCTCCATGGCTCTCAATGTTAGACTGCCTGACTCTGGGCTTATATGCTTCAAGCCCTGTTCAGGCTCTGGGCTTACATGCTTCAAGCCCTACTCCCTTCTGGTCAGGTGATTCTTTAATTGGCTGCTTCTTATATGCTTTGCTTTCTCTTAAAGTAGCAGGAGCACCTAGCCTTCTGCTACACCAGGGATGGACAAAATGTGGCCAGGAGCCAGTTGCGGCCTGCCTGGCCATTCTATCTGGCTCGTGGGGCCCCTAAAAAATTTACAAAATTAATATTAATCTGCCCTGGGCTGCCTGTCATGTGGCCCTCAGTGGCTTGCCAAAACTCAGTAAGCGGCTCTTTGCCCAAAATAATTGCCCACCCCTGTGCTGCACTAATTTACAGCATTCTCTTTCTTCATTTCCTGTCAAAGAAGAAAATCAAATTGGTGTGGCATAATGTATTCTTAACAAATTCATGTTGTCTGGTAAAGGTAGCCCTTTGCTCTTCCAGATATTCACAGACTATTTTACAATTTGCTGCAGTTATTTCTCAGGTATTTAATTCAGGATGCTTCGCTTCTAATTTCCCGGGTCTTTTGTTTGACTTTTTTTTTTTTAAATAAGCACTTAGTTAGCCCTTTTCCAATCCTATGGATCTTTGCCTTCTCAATATTTCCAAATATTATTGTGAGGGAATGCAAGATTTCTTCAGCTAGTTTCATCACCACCTGAAAGCTGATTGAACTGAATCAGGTCCTTTTGACAGAAATTCATTCAAATTTGCCAAAGGATTTCTGATGCATGATCCTTAGGCTGTCCTCCTTTTTGTTAAGGGTCTGATTGTGATATGTTGTGTATGCATTTTGAAGACTGAGGCAAAGTAGTTACTGAAAGCTCTCCTTACTATGTATCTTCTATTAATAGTTCACCTTCTCAATTGTGGAGTGGACCCACAGCTTCTTGGCCAATTGACATGTACCTGTGGAATTATTAGGTACAGACATTACACATATCACGGTTAAGCAGGCAGAAGCATTTTAAAGCCATAACTGAACAGACATGCACAACTCTTAGAGTACTTTAAAAATGGCAGACTGTACTCTAAGTTAACCCTCAATGGATGTCCATTAACCTAAAGCACTTTCTGTCAGAGCACTTTATTGAATGTCTGTGCCAGATCCCATCAAAGGTTAAGTCAGAGCACAATCACCACTATATCAGGCAGCATTGTACAAAGCTGCACTCTAGCCTTGGCCTAAGGTCACTTGCTCTGCCTGGGTGCCAGGCTGGCCCTGCCCCTCTGCTGTCAGCCAACTGGGGGGAGATTGTGAGGAGAGTGTTCTGAAGTCTCTTCTCCCTGTATTTGCTCCTGCTGGGTGGTGCTGCAGGAGTCCAGGGTCTTTCCCCCCTCAGTCACTGATGACTGTTGCCAGCTGGCAGGGGGGTGGCACTGGGGAGAGAGGCCTATCCAGCATCCTCCTGGGAAGTGCACAGGAGTGCCCACAATGGCCAATGCAGGAAGGCTCTGAGCACCCCACCCCCGCAAACAGTAAACATATGTTTAGTTCCCTTGAACTCTAACTTACAGAACTTTAAGTAAAGTGTAATAATTAAAGCATTCACAACCAAGGCTTTTTGAAAGTCTGTTCTTAGCTAATATGATTTGAAAACCGTTTTCACTAGAAAAATTGTCCAATAAGTTTCAATAATGGCACAGACAGGAGCCAGGGATAAATTAGTAGCTTGAGAGTGGTGATTTGAGGAAACTGTCGATGTATATCTTCTTAATTCCATATAAGGAGATACCAAAGAGCCTAAGCCTATTCAGTCTAGAAAAGAGACACTTGAGGAGGGACATGATAAGGGCTTACAGAATATTTAATGGTGAATAGAAAGTAAATAGGAATTTATTATTCTCTTTTACAATGCACGTGTGGTGGGCCATTGCCCAGTGCACCAGACTCAGAGAAGCCTGATTTCGATTGGTGGGCTGTTCACCTGCATTTACTTGATGGTTATTTAGACATACCTATGATTACCTGTTTCAGATCAGTTATTTACCTGTGCAGAATGTGAGGTCATTGGTGGTGGTATAATTTCCTAGTCACCAATTATAGAATATAACTTTACATGTAAAATGTATATATTGTACATATGTATTAATATCACTTTTTGGATTTTGTGTATATATGTATGTATGTATATTAATAAATCTATATATAGTTAAACTATTTTTTCTTGGCCTGACTCTACAGAGAACAGAGGGAATGGGTCACTATTACATAGCCTTCTCACAGCACTCCTGCCTGGCCACCCATCCCTTCTATTTGGAGAGAAGAGCACATACCTGGGTGCACCTGGGTTACACAAGAACTGGGGGTCACAAAATGAAACAAGTAGATGGTAAGTTTTAAACTAAAAAAAAGGAAGTTCTTTTTCACACAGCATGTAATTAATATGTGGAACTCATTGCTACTAGATGTTGTGGAAGCTGACAGTTTAGCTAGATTCAAAAAGGGACTGGACAAATTCTTGAAGGAAAATGGCATCAGTACCTATTGAGCATGGGAGTTAGGGGGATCAGATCTTCCTAGGTCTTAAATGATGGAGGCTGCAAGTGAGAGAGGAACAATGGAAAAAAACCCTGATCATCACCAGCTCATCCTCCAACTTTCAGCATCCACAATCTGGCACTGTGTGACATAGTATACTGGGTAAGTTGGACCTATGGTCTTATCCAGTAAATGCTTCATGTTCTGCTCTCTCTACCTTTAAACCAGAGCAGTCCAAAAAATGCCCCGCACAACACCTATGGCCCCCAAAGGTTTAACCTGAATCCTCTGAACTCCTGGTCCAGGTGGTGCCCTCCCCACCCCGCATCACTCTCTTTTTGCCACCACTGGAGTCTCTGGGCTCCCCATCACTCTTGCAGTTTCTGTTTCCTGACCCCACCCATGGAGTTAAACACAGTATAGCCCATGGAAATGGAAAATAATGGGAATAGAGTGGGGGTGGCTAGGACAGCAGTGCATTGAGACTACTCTTTGTTTTGAAGGGAAGAATACATTCTGATAATACATGAAACCAGAAAGTGTGCTATCAGTATTATAAAGTCTGGTATTCTATTACTCCTTTTCTGAATGAATCTTCTATTTCATCACCATATAAAAGGTACAGTGCTCTCTGAGCCACAATGATTTATTGTGCCACCAAATGAGTTCATCATGATTCATGTTATAATAAATATCAAAAGGTATCCTGATGATTAGGCCATTACATTAAAGTGTTTCCATTATTATTAACACTATTATTATAATATGGACTCAACTATAGGATGCCTGAGGCATATGCCATGCACATACTGTATGCACTTCATTCTTTAGGAAGTCATTTTTAATTTTATAGCATTATATCATTCATACCCTGACTCACATGCTTTCCTACATTTGCTTAGTTATTATACAGATTTTTAAAGCCATCTTTTTCTGTAGAAATATTATTGTTGAGGGAGTAAGAACATTATGACTGTCTCCCTTTTTTCCTCTGTGGACAAAAAAAAGAATCTACCTATTTCCCACCATACAATGGTATTTTTGATCTAGTTTATACCATAGGAAAATATAATCTTCAGTGAATAAGAATGACCCACAGGGTTTCTTCAACACAGAGCTCATGACTGTAGAATCAGCTTTCCTCCTTTGATAGAACTCTTCTATTCCCTCTTTTAGCAGAAGACTGTATATATTTATAAATGTTAAAAAATATATGCTTTTTCCTGTCTCTATATGGAGGGAATATGCAGCTCTGGAAAGAAGCAACTATTTCAAGTTATAATTGTATAACTTCTTTTTATGAGTCACTCGTTAAAAATAGTTATAACTTAGCCACCCATTATAACGATCAGAAAAAAAAACAGTCTAGAATATGCCAAATAAATAGTTCATTGTAGTATCTTATAATATTCTCCTTGGATGAAAGACATGATCAGACATCAGGGAAAATGCAAGATCCCTGAAAGAACTCTTGCCTCTCACATTATTTCTGGAAAGGAATTGCAAAAGGCCTAACAAAGTGCACCTGAAAATGCCTCTGCACCTTCCCTTCATCTAGTCAGGTGGTATTGTGACTCTGGCCAAAAAGGACCAAAAAGGAAACAGAAGGAGGAAGACAGCAAGATAGATCTATTGTCCCTTTTTGCTAGCTCCTGGGATATGTCTGCCAAATATAGTTAATGTCAACAAATCAGCATTGTTTAAAAATCACTTAATTTAAAATTAGCCAGCTTTCCACAGGAACATGAGGTACATAGAGCGCTCTGTAGGACCAAAGTTGCAATATTCTCTTTGGTGGAAGAAAAATAAATAAAATAAAGCAGGTTAGGAAAAAAATCAATTTCATATAATAAAAATGTGTGATATTATAAATGAGTAAATATGTAAAACTGGGTAAAAAATAGGGGGAAAAAATGTAGCTTCAGTGTTACCAAAACCCTTTACATACGCCCCTGGACAGATGCTAGTGAGTCTGTCATGTCCACCTGCTCTCACTAAAATGTGTCAAATCCCAAAAGACAATTAAAAAATGCTCTAGAATGACTCCAACACATGTTCACAGGCATAGACAGGTCTCAAGAGCAGCCTGTGGCAATGCCCACAAAACAGTTGTAAATGTTGCAATTCCAGAGTTGGCATGACACGTTCAAATGCATCCATGGTTGGACACACCAAGGATGCAGAGAAGAACTGAGTTTGTATCATTTGTTCAAAAATTAGGAATTTGTAGTAGATAAAATAAATAGTTTGGGTGTCTGTGTTTACATACTGCCATAATCACACATTCAATCTGAACTGACTGATGTGAAGATGTAGAGAAAGAGTGGACAGAAGCTTGCACAGAGGAAAGATAATAAAAACTGGCGTTTCAGTGTAGATTCAGTGTAACCCTGTCAAGGCTGAATTTTGTTATCTTTGTCTGGGTCAAAGCTTATTTGCCTATAAAAGCTTTAGCACTATGGCTAAGTACATTCAAGAAACTTGTGGCAGAAGTGATCTAACCTTTGAGTTTTACTCTAAAATCCCTGTTTAGGTAGGAGGAAACAAAATACGCATTAGCCCTTGGGGAAGGTGGGGAGAGGGGGAGGGGCAGGACTCAGCGCCTGCCTGCATGGCCCGAGTGCAGCAGGTACGGGGGGCTTTTACATGCCTCCCAGCATGCCCTGTGTCGTGCCCAAATGACCAGTGCACCCCTGACCTGCGAGCCTGGGTTGGCATGACCGGCTGGGCTCGAGGGGGGATTTATGACTGGACAGGTAGGTAGTACTGGTGAGTTGGAGTCAGGAGATTTAAAGCATATTGGTTACACAGAAAGTTTATTTTACTTACGCTACAGATAGTCGCAGCGTAGGAAGGAAGTTGTGGTTGCGTGGTGTAGAAAGAGAAGTTGATTTATTCAGCACAGCATGCAGATATATTGTTGCTCAGATTACAAACTGCGTGATGCAGATTTTAAGCAAAGCATACAGGTAACTTCAGTCCATAGACCTTTCGAGAGCTCTTGACGAGAACGGACGAGCCGGCAAGATCGGATACACCTGAAAACTTTTACTGTCAGCGGGGAGAGAGGTCAGTGACTCGCCAAATCACTGACTTAACCTCTTGGGCATGTATAGAATTCTCCGCTGAAGGCGGAAATCTTTCCAAAATTATAGCTGACAGGGTGGCCTATTACAACACGCCAGGCATGAATAATTACAGGACTGCCAATCTTAACTGTGAACAGACTCTGTGTGTTTCTCTCTTCTGCTCAGGCTTCATGTGAGATTGACTGCGCATGTGTTTTACATTTAAGCTGGGGGGTTTTTTTGGATGTGGAACTATAATGACCAAATACGTTATGTTAGCCTTTGACCTCTTGCCATCGGCATATGAAATCAAAGATTTTTCTTTGACACCCTGCAGGCTTCTCAGGCTGCCAAAGACTCCCAGGTGGAACTAAATGGCCAAGCAACCTCTGACTGGCTAGCAGGGATATCATGGCCTCCCATCTGGACATGATGCGGCAGCAGCTCATAATGGCCACAAGTCATCAGCTGGCGATCCTGTTTATGCCCACCCAGTGCACCCTGCGCTTACCAAGTGCATGTGTGTTAGATGTCTGGGTTGTGTGTGTCTATGTGGGGCAATATTTCCTGCCCCACTAATATTGGTGGCCGTGGCCCTGCACCACAGAACGCTGTCCAGATTTGCAAGACCCTGACCAAGTAGGCCTTCATCCACATGGACTGGGAGCCCTCCCTGGATAAGTAGGGCTTCAAGTGGCTATACCCTGGCACTGGGCCCTGGGTCTCCAGTCCTGGGTTCCTCTGACCCCTTGTCATGAACACCACTGCCCTCAATGCACAACTTCTCCTTTGCCTTCTTCCTCCCCAACCCTCCCCCTTGGGCACATACCAGGGTATAGGGCAGTGCCTCATTTTAGTCAAATGTTGAAGCTGCCAAATTTTTAGTGTTTTTATTAAACATAAACTGTGCAATGTTGCCTGCTCTGAAACCTGGAACTATCTTCTCAGTTAACATTGAGAGAGCAGGGAGTTGGTCCTTTGTAGCCAACACTCTCAGATCCCTAGTGGCAATTTAGTATCCTACAGAGGTGGCTGGCCATCCACAGACCTCATTCTTGGACCTTCACACCACATTCCTAGACTTGGGTGGCTCATTCAAGTGCCGCAGCACCACAGATGTAAGCAATCACCAACCTGTCTATTCTAAAGCCCCACATTGAGGGTCCTCTTTGTTCCTCACATCACCAGCACCATCTACACATCTCTAGTGCTCTGCAGGTGTCCAGGGGACCATCCTGGATCCAGCATCTCAGGTTCCATGATCAGGCCTCCCACATACAAATGTGGAGCCTGCAGACAAGAGAGAGACAGAGGGACCTCTGCTGAGTCCTCTGTCCAGACCCTTTCCTTTGCCCAGGACTGGAAGTGATACAGCTCCTCATGACCTGGTACTGAGCATGGCACAGAATGACCATGTTTAACCTCCCATCTGACAAAATATGGACACCTAGATTCCATCTCCCTGCTGTGGGAGCCAGGAGGGCTGAGAAACCCAGTTGTCAGGACCAGGAGGTATGACACTTCTCTTGTTTTCTAGGAGGAGATAGAAGGAAAGGGAAGGGAGTTGATAGGGAGAATTTCCATTTCTTATTGTGCTTTACCGGCAGCAGTGCTCATTTTTAGTTGCTCTGCCAAACAGCACTCAGAGGACTGCAACACAATTGTGCAGTTTCACCTGTTGGTTATACCTTGGCTGTGGAGCTGAAAAAATCTTCCAGTGAATATTGAGGTCTGTTTAGGTTAGTGTTTGTGTCAGGTGGATATGGGTAAACATGCTGGCCTCTCTCAGGAAAGCAACATGACCTTGAGGGATGGGGTGGTTAGTTGTCAATTACAGGCAACCCCCACTTAATGTTGTTTTGCTTAGCCCTATTTCACTATAATGCTTATTTAAAATTGATATCTAGTTTCACTTAGCACTCAGCAAGTTTCATAATAACACTCATGGTTGTCATCTTGGGTCATTAAAAACAATTGCTGTCCCCATCTTGGGTTGTCAGATACTATTGGTTTTGCTGAACACTTGTTTCACTTAACACTTGTTTTTCAGGAACCAATTAAGAGCACTAAGCAGGGGTTGCCTGTACCCAGGTTGATGGCCCCACTCAATGTAACACAAACTGATAGTCCCCCAACAATAATAGAGCAGACTAAGCCTGGCGCCATATCTTCATTTCAGGCCAGTGGCACATTGTTTGGGGCCAGGGGGTGGGGGTGGCGGTGGGGATTTGACAGGCATGAGGTCAGTGAGGAGCATCCATAAATTAGTATCATCAGTCTTCCACATGGACAATTGTTGAGCCAACAGCATGCTGAATATCAGAGTAGGCAACGATATCCTTCCCAATGAGAACACCCCAACTTACCAAAAAGTCATATTAGACAAGGATTAGACAAAGTCCTGCCCATGCACCAGATCAGGCCCACAGTGCACTCCATTTCCCAGCAGCCCCAAACTGTGTCACTGCAGGCATGGAGCCAAAGTTTATGTGGAGACTGGCCCCAGCAGTGCAGGCAGGGCATGTGGTGAGGCAGGGAGCTGCTCCAGAACTGGGCTCCTGTAGCAGTGTAGCAGTGATAGTGTGGTCCAGAGCTGGGGCAGAGCTGCAACCTACTGCCCTCATGCCCTGGGCAGGGGGTATGCAGGCAGTGGATCACAGCTCTGCCCCAGCTCCAAACAATGCTGTAACCACTGCAAAATCCCAGCTTTGACCCTGAAGCAGCTCCCTGCCCAACTGTACGCCCTGCCAGCACTGCTGGTGTTAGTATCCGTGGAAACCCTGGCGTCATGCTGTCATGGTTTTGCTGCTCCTAGGATTTCCATGGACACCCACAGTGACATGGACAAGGGTTGCTGGGAAATGGAGTCTGGCCAGATCCACCATTTTGTCCACCCCTGCATTAGACCATTCCCGCACACTCTAAACATCACATTCAGAAGGTCAGCAGTAACATCTCTGCACAGGTAGTTGCCTTAGGACATTTAGCTAGCGTGACATGGTGTGCCAACTTCAAAAGTGCTCAAAACAACTGCAATTGAAATGGTATGTCTTGTCAAACTACTGTGCTCCTGTATAGGTTAGAAGTTTTCTTACTAAAAGGCTCAACACTGTACTTACCAATGCAGAGAGACTCATGCCAGGCTGCACAACTTACACACACACACAGATGTATTCCCTTCACTCTTGGGAATTAGACCAAGTGACATAAGAAGACAGACCCTAACTGCTCCCCTGTTGCCAGGTTTCTGGGCCCATGGAGTGCCCGACTGTGACCTTCTGTAAATTAAAGAGTGGGGTGAAAGGTAATGAAATGATCATTCAGAGCACCCCAGTTTGAAATCTATTTCTACAGTGTTTTATACCAACACCAAATGAACCTCCCATTGGGCATGACCTTAACAGAGGAGTGAGAGTCAAGCCAAACAGACTGAGATCTAGATAGAGACATTTCAAAACAACACTGTGCAAGATAAACATTTTGGACAACCCCCTGTGTGAATGCCATGTCCAGCAGACAGTGCAGCACTTAATTGAATGCTGCAATCTTTACAAATGCCCAGATGGGGTAGTTGGAATCCACTGAGCAATAATACCAGACAGGGGCTCATAGCTGGCTGAAGAGAACAAGGACCAGTGCAGGCGTTGCTGGCTTTTGTCAATGACAGCCCAGGGGCAGGGTTGGCCTGGCACTTGAGCAGAGCACTACCCTGGGAGGAAGCGGTGAGCAGGGTGTCACAAAGCCTCATGGGATGTCAGCAGAATGCAACATACTCTGAGCCACAATGGCATCTGGTACAGATGTTCAATACGGCGCTCTAAGCTACAGTGCTGAAGTCTGCTACCACATCCATCCAGGGTGATCTTAGAATGAGATCCACCATCTTAACAGCTCTTTGTGTGCCTTGACTGTTTGTTCAGTTACAAATGTTTCTATGCACAACAAGTCTAACTTCTATACCTGGCCTAATGCACTGATTCTCAGCTAGGGTGCTCTGGGAACTTGGGGTGCTATCAGATCCTTGGAAAAATGCTACAAGATGTGGGAAAATGAGAGGATAAACTGAGTAGATAAACACAGATTTACATTTGTCCCTGTGTCCCCTGCCAGTCCCCCTGACCTTCTTCCCCCACCCAGCCCCTTTACAGTGAATTAAGCACTGCTTTGTTAAATTGGGTGCCACTCGATTCACAAAAATTATAGGCTGAAGGTTGAAAGTGCCCTGGGGTTGAGAACCACTGATCTATGCAAATATTGTGACTCTTCAGATCAGCTTCCCTCAGATACTTTACTGCAAAAAGAGCAAGAGCAATTATTTGAGGTTTGAAAGGACTAACATACTTGTGTTGATAGTAGCAACCAAGGGCAAACATGAACATATTTTTTCATATGCTTAAAAGGAGAGTATATTTCAAGGAAAATGTGTGCTACAAAGGCTTAAGTAAAAATTAGAAAAAGACTAGGAAAATATCCTGAAATGAAGAACAGGAAAAAAATGAAGCTAGTCTGTAAAATAGATTCTCAAGTGAGGAGGTAAAAACTTATGTTAGGGGCTTCTAATAGTGAACCAGACAAAACCATAGTAATGGACTTGAAGAAAATAAATCTTTATCAGCAAAAAAACAAACTGGGTGACCTCAGATGCCTTCCTCCTCCTTTCACTACTAAGATTTTTCACTGGTCAGTCAATCCAAGGAAGTTTTCCATGCTGGACCTGGAACTGGTCTCCTGTAATTCCATCCAGCTGTCCTGAACTTCCTGTTCCCCATTCATATACAGGCTGAAATAATCATGTAAAATGAGAAGAAAGAACAAATATTGTTTCTTTTTTCTTTTGAAGGATTGCCAAACTTCTTTAGAGGAGAAGAGTGGGCTATGCAGAACAGCTATGGTGCATCTGCTGCTACGTTCTGCATTTAATTTTATTTCACTAATGCTTTTGTAGCCAGTGGGGGAGGCTCAGTAATTTCAGCATCTCGTCAGTCAGCCTTATCACAAATGATCATTTTGTGTGGCATTTATTAATCAACTTCACCCGTCTCTGTCTCTCACCATTAAATTAATAGTTGGCAATTATGTATCCTCTTTCCTGAACAGCTATTGTATACACCTTCTCTAATTCTCTTCATTAGACCAGTAAGTGTGCATAATTATGGCTTTAAGTTATCCTTCCATCTTTTCAAAGACAGTGAGAAATGTAGTGCAGCAGGTGCTTGATTCTGTGATAACATTCTAGACCAATAAGAAAGAATCTCAGAAATTTTAAAACCTCAAAACATCCTGTGGGAACATCAATTTCTTACTCAGCATCTGTGTTCAGTGAGTAAATTCATTGTAGTTGGAGAAACCATAGCATAGGCATGCAGGAAAGAACTGTGCGCTATTGCCTTGATTCTCATTGCTTTCCATTTTGACGGAAAGGAAATATGAAAGATAACTTTGTTTAATAGCACATAATAGTCAAGCCTAATAGCGCAAAGCGACAAGGTCCTAAATCTTTCCTTCAGAATTTTGGGACACATAAGGAGGACACTGTTTATTCGCCAAGTAGAGCATTTGAGAAACTCTGTTACAGCTGAACTAAAATTTTGGTAAAGATTCAAGAAGACAACTTTAAAAGAAAAAGCTTGCCTGAAACATCCTCATCCTCTTTCTGGCTGTGGGAGATTTCTTGCTTTCTAGTACCTCTCTCTCTCTGCTTCCTCCATTTAAAAGGAAAGACAGTGACTTGATTCTTGAGATGAGAGAAATAGGGACTGGACTGAAAAAAAATGGGAAAAATCCCTACTGGTACAAGCTGCCATTGCTTTACTCTTCCAGGGATCTATTCCAATTTTCCCTAGGCAAGAATTTTGTCCAATACTTCACTTATTTTAGACAGAGAAAACAACAAACATTTGGTTCATACGTCTCATTAGCAGATTGTCTTCAATAAAAATAATGAGGCATATTGTTCCATTAGTTCTTAAGCATAAACTCTTCTATGATGGCGGGGGTGAGGTGAGGGGGAGTTTAAATGTAAGCAGCATGATATTCCCCCATTATGGACAAATATAATTTATAACACTTTGCACTTTGAAGTTTTCCACCACAGATGTGATATGGATATAATCAAATTGTATATTTAATTACAGAAATTATAAACCATATAAATAATTCAGGTCCATCTTAAAGGAAGAAAGATTCCTTCTACACATGGGAAACAAGTCAAATTTGAGAAGGGAAGTAGCTGTCCAGGACTTCACGCAGGGGTCCCTTCTAACCCCTCTTTCTGTACTTTCCAGTCCGGGGTACTCAACACCCAGCCAATAGGACAGATCTACTGGTAATTACCATTCCTCCAACTTTCTAGACCTGTTGGGAGTCCCATAGACTGTTTAATGTGGCCCTCTTCACTATATCAGGCATGCAAGGCCAGGTAGATGTGTTACAGGACCAATCAGGATGCAAAGGGCCCAATCTGGGAGTACAGCCATGGGGGAGACAGCACAGCAAGGGGTGGAAGTGGGGTAGAGTCTAATCCTGGTGACCTAGCCCTGATCCATGCAGTGGACTGGCTCCATACCATTCATCCAGCCCATGCGGCCAAAAGATAGAACATCATTGTTCTGGCTTTTCAAGGCCCCGCCAATGAATGGAGCACAAGAATTTCCTACTGCTGAGAGATGTTGCCTCCTTTTTTGCTGCAGATGCCCATGTCAAGTATGCCAAAACAAAAAATTAGTAGCAAAAGCATAGGATCATGTCTCCCTCCAGTATCACTGTGGGAGACTACAGGACTACATTTTACAGTGCCCTTCACTTTCTGATATACACACCATCATCACTGGCTGTTGTCAGGACTAGAGCCCGAAAGTGCAGCAGAAGCAGGGGACAGGAGAGTAAAGCACCCTCCATATGCACACTGGCACACCCTTCACCTTAGGCAGTGCCTGGCCCTTGCACCCCACTTGCCCACCCTTCTTTATGCTACTGAAATTATGTGACAAGCTAAAGATAATAGTGCCAGAAATAGGTCTATAATCTGATGTGCTGTTAGATTTTCCTCTCTCCTTTCCTCTTTCTATTTCCTTTAGCTAACTTTAAAAAAAACCCAGGGGAAAAAAAAAAGACTTTAATACTATTAACTTTGGGCTGAATTTAGCTTCTGCTCTCTCTGTATTCCCCTTACTTCCTACTGAAATAATCACATTAGGTATAATCAACTATTCATAGCATACTTAGGCAGGCAACAGTTGGTCATAAATTATGACTGAAGTGCCCAGAAAGCCCCTACACATGAACTAAAGGCATGTGTGGGATGTTACCGTCATCAATTCTGTTTCCAAGTAGCAGCCATCAACAGCCATAATACTCCTGTAATGTGAAGAAAAGATCGTTTTGGGAACATTGTTAAGAGCCACAGGAAGTGCATTTGCCCATCTGAGCCCATCTGAGCCATTTGATACACATCACACTCTAGGAAACTGACATGAATAAAGGAGGTTTAAATTACTGGTGTTCCTAACAGCAAGGATTTGGAGGGTACCACAGAACATCTGCAGAGAACTGGTCACATGAGAAAATTGTTTGTGAGCCACTATCCTACAGAAATTAGTAGTATAGAGAGAAATTAACTAGCCCTATAGGTATCTAGAGTGCACAGTGAGAAGTTAACTATATGCCCAAGGCACATAAATTGCATAAATCTAGTCATCTGTAAGGGTTTTTTGATCGTGAATAGGGTGCATGTACTAGCAATTTGCATTGTCCAATGCAGCTGCAATTTTTCTCTCTCACACTGACTCCTAGGAAGGAACCTACTTAATTTGCAGTTTTGCAGATTTTACAGAAACCGTGAAATCCGGGATTGTCCTCAAAATCCACAAAATCCACAAAAAGTAAGGTAGGCTGCCTAGTGGGACTCAGTGGTCCTTGATGCCAGGAGGGGAAAATGCTAGCTGGTGGGGCAGCAAAATGTCAGCAGACAAGATGATGGCTGCCCCTTTATCCCTCCTCCCACTGCCAGAGCCTCTCCACCAGTGAGCACTGAGGGGCAGGGCTGTACAAAGGGCAGCTAGCAATCAAGATGGTGGCCGACCCTGTGACAGTGACTTGGTCATGTCTCTTGACAACAAATTGTGTCTGCTTGAAAGAACGCTTGCTGAAGTGTCCTGTGATGGCTACTCCGGCATTCAGAGGGTTAAACCTGGTTTTCTGCTGCTTATCTATGTATCTCAGAATGCTTATAGATAGAATAGAGAGTGTAAAATGAAGCCGTTGTGGTTAAGCATTTCCTGTATTTTGTTAATGCATTTTGCCATACCTTAAAGCCAGCTTCATTAGCGATGATGCAAATAAAATTAATCATATAAGGAAAATGCAAAGGCTTGTATTGCTATTGGTTAGTCATATATGGAAAGTTTGTAGTATAGAACTATAATTGGCTGCAAGCCAACAGCCAGCTCAAAAATCTACAAATTTGCTGGTGCATCCGGAAATCGGCAGAAGGAAAACGCAGCGAGGTAAAGGAAGCTAATTCTGAAGAAGGATACATTGCATTTGAAAGCTTGTCTAAATTAACAGTCCATCCCAACTGTACAGGTGGTCCAATAAAATATATCACCCATGAAAATCCAACTATTTAGAAGCACACCACACCACACCCTTATATTATACACTCATCATGCACGCCATTCGCACTAAGTCACCTATCTAGGCTCTTGGAGTCATGCTGCACTGGCCGGTCACAGGCTTCTTCAAGACGATGTCCAGTAGAGAGGGGGCACCAGCTCTCACTCTCTCTTGACTTGCAGGTAGGTAGGTGTTGGTGATTAGGGTGCTCTTTAGGATGATTTTTCACTGTCTTTTTATCCCTTTTTGGGCAGAGTTTGACTAAAGCCTGGAAACTTCTAGAGGCTTGTTTACCATCACCATTTACCTTTTCACACGTGTTTATTTTGGATTCTGTGACCAGTTACGTGCTGTCTTTCGCATTCCAGTCTGTTTTTCAGTCCTTGTTATACCACCTCCACATTCCTAATACTGCTGTATCTTATCTTGTTACTTACTGTAGCTGGTTAGGACCAGCCTCCATTTAACCATTGCTCTTACATCATTCACAGAGGACAGACTTACACAGACTCAGTTGCTGCTTTTAAAATGGTTGATACAGTTAAGATGGCTACTTAGCATAAGTGAATGGCTTGCATAGCATGAACATTTATAAGCAAAAACATAAGCAAATTCATAACATAAGTAAAGTCATAGCATAACGTATTTTAAACAATAATAGCATATGCCAAAATATTTTCCAACACTATAAAATCTTTTAAAGAGGTTTTCTTCCTCCATGTATTAAATAGGCATAAACAAGGAAAAAGACAATGCACAACAAATAGTCAAACATTCTCAGTGTATCTCTCATTTTTTATCACCAGAATTTGAATCCTGGACCATCTTAGGTTGGTAGATGTAAATATAATGGTATGACTGAATTCTGAGGAATTTTATAACCTATCAAATGCCCTGCTATTCCAGATTGCTATGTTGTAGAAGGATTCATGATTTTTGGGATGTGGTATAAAATTACTTAGATTCCAGTTGAGCAACTGCCAGGACTGACCAGACTGAACTGGGATCCAGGACAGCCCTCAGCCTGATTTGGGAGATTGGGCAGTGGACAGCTGTGTCCAGAGACTATAGGGCTGCCACAATTGCAGTCCTGATGATCAGCTAATAATTAGGATTCAGTTCATGGCAGCTCAAGGTTCCAGTTTGAGATGCTGGGCTTCCCTCAGACAGATCACCAGAATTGGGCAGAACGCACTTATGTCTCGGGGCTTCTCCCTTGCCCAAAGATGATGATCAGATCAGGCATGGGGAAGCCCCAGGTTTGGAAGACATGTCATATGTTCAATTTAATGTGGACCATCTTTGCGGTTGGTTTAACATGCCATACATTCATTAAATACGAAACCTCTTTGTGGCTGGTTTGTCATTTTATTTTGCCACAGATTGTTTGAACATGTGGCATGTTGCAATTTATCACATCATTAACATGATCTCAGAATGAAAATTAGTTAACCTAAAAACAAGAGAATGAACAAAACGTGCCAGTAAGTCAAGAAGAGAAAATAAAAACACAAGCTACTTAGAATAAAAATAGGTGTGGTTTAAATCAACCACATATGCAGGATCCTAAGGCATTGAAAGCTAACAAGTGAATGTAAAAGAGTTTTAATCTAATGGCTAGTAATACTTTTAATGAAACAAAAAATGAAAGCTCCAGTCCAACAGACAAGAAAATGATCATTCTAAATATTTAAATAAGCTTCTGTCACATAGCTTGCTTGTTACTATGACTGAAAAAGCCCATCTAAATATGGATGTGTGAGCAATAAATGACGAAGTCCACAATGTAAGGAAACAAAGGGTAATAAAGGAAGAGAATTTATAATTTAGGAAGGATCAGCTGTTGGCTGCTAATGAAAGAGCTTTGTATATGGGGATACACAAACTATTTGTATATTAATAAGGCTAAAACGTGATATTAAGTAATTTAAAACCTGGACGCATGACACTTTCATACCATGTAATTTCCATCAATTTTGCATATAGATGTAAATCACACCAGTATTATGATGGGACACCCAAGAAGCTCTCCCTGTGCACCAGCAGTTCTCAAACTTTTTGAGCTTAGCCTCCACTTTGAGTTCCAATTTTGGTTGCACCCTCCTCACCCCAGAGAAGCAGCACTGCCAGGCACAGGGCACCCTTCAACCTACCCACCACAGCTTCAGTGCCTTCTGCCTTGGCCCTACTGTGGCTGTAGGCTGTGCACCTGGTATGCCATGGTATACCAAAGGTGCAGCAGGCCATTGGCAGGGCCTGCCCAGAGCTCTCTGCCCCTACATCTCCCCATGAGGCTGCAGTGGCACTAGCTCCTTGCAAACTGCTTGCTCGTACCCAGCCTGTACTGCACTGCACCAATGTTCCTTCACACCCGCTGCCAGGGAGGCATGTCCCACAGCTTGAAAACCACTGCTGTACAGTAATGCAGCTCCTTGACACTAGGGTGTGGGAGAGGAAGTCATAGACTGTTTGCCTTAAGCAAGTGGCTAGCCTGGATGAGCTCTGAACATTAAGCACCTACACCAGGATAAATTACAGCAGTGTAATTTGATTCTTGATTTTCCCTGGCATAACTGAATACCCGATTTGAATGAGTTATACTGGTGTAGGGCTGTATGTCCTTTGACTGCTTCCTTTTTACACTGTGTAAGGCCAATTAACCACACAGGAGTGTCATTTATCCAAGGCCTTATCAATACTGTGTTACTTTCTTCGTTTTTATGTGAATGACATAGTAAAACCTCTCTTATGGCTGGGAAAGAATGCAACAGCAAAGAAGTGGTGGAAAATGATGAGAAAATATATTCAACTTCTGGAAAATAAATTCAAATTAATAAAGAACAAAATTGCCAAGTGTACTATGTTTTAATTCTTTCAGTTTTAACTCAAAGTGTCTTATGTTACATTTAATAATATAGAATTCAAAGAAGCAGCTGGCTTAGAGTCACTTATACCAAATAGAATAACTTAAGAAAATCTTAAATCCTTATAGGAAACTTAGATTCCGTTGGCCAAAAGGTCCAATGACACTTCTTATCCAAAATATGTGCAATGCAAATTATGTGTCTTAGGATGCATTTCATAAAAAAGGGGCAAACTATTATTATATTGGATTGTTGGAATGACAGACATAATATGCCTTTCTTCCAGAAAAATATGTTCTAATTGTAAGCACTTCCAGTGGAAATCCATCTTGATATATAGGTCTTACAAACTTCCATTTACATTTTATTTGGAGCAACATGATCCATAGGAGAAATTAAGGGAGCTTTATATAGTCCACTAGTGGAGAAGGGACTAATGGCTTCAGACCTTAGCAGCCTATATAACTATAGACTTTAATAGAATGGTGTCATAAAGATAGAGCAGAAAGAGTGTATTACTCTCTGAGGGTCAATAATTGCTTATCACAACACCTGAGACCTGCTCAGAAGGGCTGTAATCCTCATCGGTTTCCTGGACTTAAAAAAAAATCTGGCCCAAATAAGAGTAAGAGACTGATCTGCCCTAACAATAAATAGGGATAATCTAAACTTTTCTCCAAAAGATGCTGACTCTATGTTTGGAAACAGGATATGTTAAGTCTTCCATTTTTATAAGTCAGAATAGATTTGCTGAAGCTTGCAGAGTTTAGCTGTTGTATGACAACTTGAAGTTATGCCAGTTTATGCCAGCTGGTATAAGATGATTTATACTGGCTAAGTGTATTACCCAATGTTTTAACACTCTAAACAATGGCAGGCTCTGAGACCACTTAGGAAGATTGAAAGGACGTAATGTTTCTGAAAGAGATAATGAACTTATTAAGCTACGCATGAAAGGCAAATGTATTTACATGAACAGTGGGAATAGGCTTTAGATAAGGAAGCTCCCCTAGCACTGTCTTTTATACATCACAAGGAAATTCTCTCTTCCATGCAGGACTGTTGCCATTTCTACAATACTTGCATAGACATTAATGTCTTACATAACTACTGGAGAATATAAAAAGTCAGGTGTTTTTACACCCAGTTGGGGGAAATGTCTCACAGTACAGATATATTGGGTAAGGATATTGTGCCTTTCAGAAAGGATAACGAAGATAATAATTCTGTTGAGTACAAGAATAGTGTTTGGGGAATTCACCATTAACAAGGCTTATCTACTTCAGAAC
>NW_017728906.1:19131056-19139692 GCF_001723895.1 Crocodylus porosus
AAAAAACATTTCAAAATAGACACTTAGGCTAAGTACAGATATTTTTAAAAAGCCCCTGGTAGAAATACTCTATAGCACTTTAAATAAAGTGTTATAAGTTGGAGTGGGAGTGAACTGAACAGATAATTATTGTTTGCTGGCAGGGAGGGAGCTTGGAGCCTGTCTGCAGTGGCTGAGGCCAGCAGCTTGAGGGTGCTCTCACATGCTTCCCAGGAGGTTGTTGGTCCTCAGCCACCTCTCCCCACCCCAATTGATGCATCAGGTCTTGGGTTCAGAATTGTGCCAGATCCAGCACAGATGCTGCTTTCCTCTGATCCCAGCCTCTTGATAGCTACAGCCAGGAGCTGCAGCATGGGATTTCCCATCAGGGCTTTTCATCATGCCCAGAACTACGGGTAGGAGAAGGGAGCACCTGTTCTCTGCATCCCCCTCTACCCCCCGCTATTGATTAGTTGGGTCTTGTGGGCTTAGATCAGTTTTGTGTGGCAAGGGGACTCCTTTGCCCCACCTCAAGTTCGCAGCATGGCAAAAAGTGTGTCTGGGGATCCCCATGTTGCAGCTTCTGGCTCCTGATGTCAAGAGGCTGGGGAAGGGAGGAAGGTAGCATTCCTGCTGCATGAAGCTAACCTGTCTCCTCCCCCACCCAAGACTCACCAATCAATCTGCAGCGGGGATACTGCACAGCTAAGGGCATGGGGGCTTCCTTCCCCATCCCTCCCAGTCTCTTGACAGCTGCAGGCAGGACCTCCAACACAGTGCTGTCTGGCCTGACTTTTCACCACTCTGGGAACTGGGGATTGAGGAATAGAGCTCCCCTGCCACATGGAATGGGTCCACCCTCTCCCATAAACAATGAAGCAATACGGAGGGGGTCCATATGACGTGGGGGTTCCCTTCACCCGCCCCTCCCAGCCTCTTCTCAGATGCAGCGTGGGTCTGTCTACTTGACCTGGATTTTCACTGTGCCAGGAACTGGGGGTGGGGGAACAGAAATCCCCTGCTGCACAGATCTGACCCATCCACACACCCCAGCAATCTGGAAGGTGGGGTGGAGGTTCATGCATTGCAGGGATTCTATTCCCCTCCTCTCACCTAGCTGCATGAAGAGGAAACAGAGCCTTTTTTGTCTGCTCTCTGTGACGGCATGGGAGTGGGGCTTGGTTAGTACCTGCCTGAAGCAGACAAGCACTGGCTGAGGCTAGCAAGCTTCCCAGTGAGGGGCCCTTGGGAGGAATGAGACCTATCTTGACTTGTGACGGGAGGTGGTACAGACCTTTATTTGATAAAGTGCTCTGCCGTAAAGCATTTTAGTCTAATACCACATCCATGCAGGATCAACTTAAAGCAGGATCTGCCATTTTTAAAGTACTTTATGTGCCTTGAACATCTCTTCTCTTACAGCTGTTAAGCTCCTTCTGTGTGCTTAATGCAATAATTGTCATCTCTGTATCTAGCCTTGAGGCCAGAATGTATTCCACCTATTAAGTACGTACGTGGAGCCTACTGCCCTGTTACAGCAATTCATACCGCATAACAATGATAGATGTTGGATGGTGGGTTTGGTTCTCACTCTAGCCAGAGCTGACAAAAGCAGAGCAAGATGCTGGCACACAGTTGTGATCCTATGGTTCAACTACACCCAGTTCCAAGCACCAGTGAGGTTATTAGATGCATGGAGCAGACCTGCAAGGAGCTAAAAGGTATGTCAGGCCTGGAGAGGGGGAGCAGAGAAGAGGGAATGGCATGGAATGTGGCAAGAACAGGACATGCTGCTAAAGGAAGTATTGAGGTGTGGGCAGCAGGTTCCAGGAGCTATTTAAGAGCAGGGGGGTATTGAAAGGACTGAAGTGACAGAGTCCCTGAGGAGGCAGAAAGGTGGAAAAGACCTCAGATGGTGAAAGTTGGGTGCAGGGAGAAAGGAAAGAGAAGAAAAGCTGCTACTCAGGATTGTGCAGTAGTTGTTATGCTGAAGCAGGTAAATGTGTACCCCTTCAACTTTAACTTTGCTTCATCCAGGGTTAAAGTTGGGATAATTTAGCTAACTTTTATTGGTACAAACTGTTACACCTTAAAACTCCCTGGAAAACATGGAATGTAGAAAGATAGTGAGTCCTTCTCACTATATTTTTGTGAGTCGATCTTAAGGGTAAAACAAATAATATGGAACAAAAGAGAAGTGGTAATAAATTTTCAGGATTTGAGCAGGGTGGAACTTAGGCACTAAAGCCCACATGTATGTCTAATGGGTAGAATGAGAATATTCTCCTTGGCTCTTCATGCTCAGATAGAAGCAGTTCAATATATCCTTCTCTCACTAGCTCACAAAACCAAGTAATAGCCAGATATTTCTAGCACAATTCTACAACAGCCACATAAAAGTACAGAATCACAGATGCTAGAGACTTTCTTTGTAAAAATGTAGGTATGGAGCCTAGAAAGACATATATACTCCAAATCGTTGTTTTTTTTTTAATTTTCCCACATCCATTACAGAAACAGACAAAAGGCTGATTATCAAAAAGCATTATAAAGCAATACATTCAGTAATCTTGACACATGGTTATGTTACTCATCATTCAACATTAATGATAATGATTTTCTAAAATATTTGTCACTGTATCAAAACCCTGGGCATCTTTACGCATGCTCGGGTGGTTGGGGTAGGCACTTTAATTACAGTTGCTCTCAAGACCCACTCTAATTAAAGCACCCACAGCATCTTGTGTATTCGGTGTCCTGCACTTCAAAATGGCTGTGGGGGTACATTCATGAACATGCTTTAACAAACAAGTGCCGCCACTGCCATTTTGAAGTTCAGGGATGCTGACTACATGAGATGCCATGGCTGCTGGAGCATGGTAATTAATTGACCCTGCTCTGATGCCCTGTAATTTACAGCATGTTGGAGCATGTGGCCTGCACATTTACAGGCATCCCATGCTTCATTTGGTACCATATTTACCCAAATCCAAGAAGACTTTGAATTCTAGACAAAACCACCAATAATTAGATTCTATACACAGAAAATTATAAATTTATTTTCCATGTATAGGATCTAATTAGTGGAAAGTGGCTTTAACGCCCCCCCCCCCATACACACACACCTTCCCCTCCACTTCCACTCCACACTTTCATATCACTGCATTCACTATATTATCTTCAGGACTGAATAAACAGTTTGTTATATTCTGTTGTCTATACAACTCTTAACAAAATGGGGTCTTGTCAAGTTGACCTATGGTTGGTACCATAATCTAAAGGTTCAATAACAAACTAATTTTGTCCCTGGAGTGGAGTTAGAAATTTTATTGTTGCTACCTCTTCCATCCTGTCTCCCTGCCTTGCCCCCCACACAACCAGGCTCCCATTTAGAGACCGCATGTACCTCATTAATTCCCAGATCATTTCCATAGCACTCATTTGCTCCATTCTAGCTTTCCTACTTTATTTCTTGATGCCCATATGAAAATAAAAACAATTTCATCTCGACAAGTTTCTACAGCACCGAATTCCCACCATAATTAAATTTAATTGACATTATGCTGTAAGTTTCAGCAAAGGGGGCATAGCTGAGTGTGCTTAGAGTCTAAATTACCTTCTTAAGCAAATAGACTTTCCCTTTTGCTCAATACTGACATCCTTTAGGGAGGCCTTCTAAAATGAATATACACTTAAAGAAGTGTAATGACATATGCATCGGGGGATTTCAGAATTTTTTTCACATGAAATCTTTTGAAGTGCAGTGGAATTCTGCGTGAGTGACTTCACCCAACTACCACCAAGCCAATGTTTCTCTAGCAACCCAAGAGGAGGCAGACCAGGATTTTTTATTTTCATCAAAGGAAGATTTTGGCAAGGCAGAATACCAGACCTCTTGGTTCAGTCAGATTACTGTGTTTATCGACTTTCACAGATCTCTTGATGCCTAAATCTGGGTTGTTACCTGTAACTTTTTAGGGGCCAGACAATTCAACCAATTTTAATGGGTTTATTTGGGTTGATTAAATTGAGACATAAGCAAAGAGAAATGCACTCTTGCATTTATCTTATGAATTTAAGCATTGATTTTTACTTTAGCCCCAAATCAGGAATGATCATGAAAAAAAAGAATATAACAATTTTAACTGAGCCATTTCACATGTGTTGTTATATATATTTTGCCTGTACAACATAAAAACACCAGTTCCATTACACCAATATATTTCACCACCAACACTCAAGCATCCAGGTCAATCATTTATAGATAATACACTTGACCGGCACAAAATATACTGGTGAATCTAACCTGATATATAAAAAGTTACAAATTTAAACAGAAATTGCTCCCACAAACTCAGGAATAGAAAATGTTATGGGCCACATTTTCAATTATATGCCAGCTGTGTTGACCAATTCTAGCTAGGTAAAACTGACACAAACATGATTTAATTAGAGCAAAACAGACATCTATCCTTCTCTATGTGCAGGATGGCAGTTATATAGCTTTCATAATTGGATTGTTAGAAAAAATCGGAATATATAAAAGTTAACTGTGCATTTTGTCTCTTTTGGATAACCAAAACAGCCTACAAGATTGAATTAAACAGAGCAACACATTCACTTTTATTTGATGCTGCATCTTTCCAGAGGAGAAAGATGAAAGCTTTTGAGGCTAGAGTCTGTCCTCAGTTACACAGTTCTAGCAGTTGAGTATCTTCCCTATTCTGGGTGAAACTGTTCTGATTTATACTCTAGAAGGAGAAATGAATTACCTTTATAAGATTCTTTAAGTTGGAATGTATGACTCTATTCCACGCACTATTTTCTCTCAGGGAGATTTCTTTGAAGAATCCTTTTGCAATGAGCCTCATTCAAATGAACCCAGACACAGTTTCTTCCCTTGCTGAGCTCTAGTCCAGCCAGGGGCACATGGGGAGAGAGTGGGGTGGGGAGTGGGGGGGGTCACGTGGTGTATCCTATGTCCACTACTGTCCCTAGCTAAACTTGGGAACTATCCCTGGTTCAGCTGAGGACAGCAACAATGGCACAGGGTCCTGTACCTTCTCCTGTACCTGCTTCCAGGTGTTGGGGAACACCAGAGACAAAGAGGGGACCAGAAAGCAAAGACAAGAAAGAAGAACCTGTGCAGTGTCACTGCTGTCCCTGCATAACAACTGTTGCAGACTGCACTGCTGCTCCCCACAGCTCCTACACACATCCAGGTCAGCCAAGAATAGTATTAGCTTTGTCAGCAAGAGATGGATGTCTCCTCCATGTGCCTGCTCCCTGCCCAGCTCCCCCATCCTTATAGCTTGGAGGCTCCAAAAGCACCTTGCCCCCATCCCCACGTGGTTTGAGGCTTGGTGTGCTAGACCCAACTCCTCCCCCTCTCAGTAAATCCTGGATCAGCCCATGGTACCAACAGAGAGGCAGAGACCCAAGTCAATGAAATCACAAACAGAGCAATACTTCACTAAGGTCTGCTTAAAATATGAAGACCTACTAATATCACCACTTTTTAATCCAGCATAGTGCTTGTTGACTCATGGAATAAGGCAGAATTCTTCCTAAATATTCCCAGTACAGCGTAATCAAACTGTACTTGAACCATAAATAAATAAATAAACAGTGATCCAAAACCTGATCCGCAAATTTGAAAGCTGGTGCTTCTGAATATTCACAGTTCAGGCATGTCTGATGTGTTAAGAACAAGGTTTATTTTTTAAATGAGTCTCTTACTCTGCTCACATGCAGTAAATTTCTAATTAAAAACAATTCTATTCCAAAGAAAACCGTGTAAACAAAAGAGGTGTTCCATTATTTTTACCCATGATTTCTGTATCTATTCCAACAAATATTGCTTGGGGTTGTTTTTTTTCTTGAGAGAAACTCTGAAAACTCTGTCTGAGTCAGGCTGAGTTCTTACTACCCCAAAAAATCAATAACAAATACTCTACTAGCCAAAGGTCATCTGGCACCTGTGTAAGTGCATGGCCCTCACTGAGGCGACACAGTTGTAGCTGATTGTGCCCTTACTAAAGTATAGTAAAGTTATGCTGAGCATTCTGCAATGGCAAATGCTTTGAAGTGAAAACCATGTTTGTCATGCATTTATACATTGAGGTATTGTTAAGTGTTTGCAAGGCAATACAGACTAGATATGGGGAGCACTTAGGCATCTAACTTACGCAAGTTAAATATACCCAGGTGTTTTGAAAACTCCACAGTAAATTCTCTTTTCAATCCAACTCTGAATCAGTGCAAATAATAGTAAAGTACAACAATAATATGCAAGAGGGAGCATAATCAGGCTTAATTTGTCATATGTTTCTGGACTAGAGCATTAGAGGCATAAGAAAGAACAAACACTGTTGGTTAACTACTGCTCTCTATCTTGCCTATTTTCTCTGCTTTACTAATAAAATAACAAATTTTTATTCCCGTTGGCATCTATGAATAAAGACCTAGAAAACAGATCTCTTATGAAGATTTACCATCTTAAAAATACTAAGTCAAGGTTTCTAAAAATAAGTATCTCAACTGTAGATACCAAATATGGCATGTTTTTAAAAGGCCTGATTTTCAGAATAGGTGCTCAGCACCTTCCTTCCTTCTTTCCTTCCTGGCCGCCTGTTGACGGTCTGCGTCACCCTTGCGCAACACCATCTGCTGCTCATCAACATCTATGCACCTTCTGGTGGCCAGGAGAGGGTCACTTTCTTTGAGACCTTGGCTAGCCTTTTGCACGATGTCAGCGAGGATGACGACCTGCTTCTTGTAGGTGGGGTCTTTAATTGTACCACCGATACCCTGCTCGACTGTACAGGGCCTGAGCCTCACCTGCCCTCAGCCCGCAAGCTGCAATCTGTCTTTGAGACTGCAGGCCTTGTCGACATCTGGCGAGCCCTGCACCCCAGCACGCGCCAGTACACCTGGGCCAGGGTGAGTGCCAGGGGTCTCACTATGGCCCACCTCGACCGCATTTATGTCACCAGGCACCACCTGCCACTCCTACGCAGCGGCCGCATTGTTCCCTTGGGCCTGTCAGATCACGGCCTGGCTTTTTGTAAACTGAGCCAGGGAGAACCTGTGCACGAGCGCCTTATTGGTGCTTCAACGTCAGCCTGCTTCAAGACTCTTAATTCCGGGACTGCTTTGCCAACTTTTGGCAGGGCTGGGAGGCCACAAGACCGAATTACTCCTCCTGGAAGCTATGGTGGGATGTGGGCAAGGTACAGATGTGGGCCTTTTGCCAGCAGTACACTCAGCTGGCCACGAATGAACTGTGCTGCCGCATCAGAGAGCTGGAGGAGGACATGGCAGAGCTCAAGGCTGCTCTGCTGGCAGCCGGCAGTGATGTGGTGCTGTGCGAGAGCCTCCGGTTCCCGAAGAAGTGCCTGCATGACTTGGCAGAGAGTGCAGCCCGTGGAGTGAGGATCTGCGCCTGCTGCCAAGAGCTGGCCGAAACGGATGCCCCGACCCACTTCTTTTTCAACCTGGAGTGATGGCGGGCAGCGAGCAAAGTCTTAGACCACCTCAAGACCTCTGAGGGCCAGGTCATCACTGACCCAGGTGAAGTACGTGAGCATGCTGTTGCTTTCTATTGTGACCTGTTTGTGGCTGAGCCGTCCTGCCCTGACGCCGCGCAGGAACGCCATGCGGGCCTGCCGCGCCTTGGTGCCCTGGAGGCCGGCGAGCTTGAGGAGGAGTTGTCTCTGGTGGATCTGGCAGCGGCCGCAGCTGGCCTCACCTCCGACAAAGCCCCAGGCCTTGACGGATTACCTGTGGAGTTCTACAAGGCTTTCTGGCCTCTTCTCAGCCCCTGCCTCCTGCACGTTTTCCAGGACAGTCTTGCCGACAAGGTCTTGCCAATCAGTTGCCGCCATGCAGTGCTCACGCTGCTGCCAAGAAAGGAGAACTTGGCTGCATTAAGAACTGGTGGCCGGGCTCCCTGCTGTGCGCGGATTACAAGATCCTGGCCAAAGCGCTGGCCTCTGCACTGTCATGGCCTCCGTCACTGGGCCTGAGCAGAGCTACTGTGTGCCAGGCAGAACCATCCAAGACAACCTATTTCTGCTGCACAACCTACTTACAGCCAGTGAACTCTTTGGCCTGGATGTTGGCCTTATCTCTCTGGACCAGGAGAAAGCCTTTGACCGGGTGGACCAGGCCTACCCTTTTCGGACCCTGGAGTCCTTTGGCTTTGGGCCCCTTTTCACCGGGGCCCTCTGGGTCTTGTATCGAGACACTTCCAGCCTGCTCAAGGTGAATGGGGTGCTCTGTGCCCCGTTCCCTGCATGCAGAGACATCCATCAGGGCTGCTCCCTGTTGGGCACGCTCTATGCCCTGGCCATTGAGCCACAGCTGCATACACTGCGGCGCTGCCTGAGTGGTGTGGCCTTGCCACCAGCCGGGGGCCTATCCGTTGCCCCTTCGCTGTGGCTCTCAGCATACGCAGACAACGTGACCATCTTCCTTAACACCCAGGAAGACGTGGAGGCCCTGCCAGCCTGCCAGTGAGCCTACGAACGCGCCTCTTCAGCCTGTATCAACTGGGCCAAGAGTGATACCCTGCTGCTTGGAGAGTGGATCACCACGACCCCCCAGGACTTGCCTGGGGGCCTCACCTGGTGCCGCAAGGGCCTTAAGATCCTGGG
>NW_017728906.1:19140409-19147138 GCF_001723895.1 Crocodylus porosus
GTTACCAGTCACCCCAGCCATGACCGATGATCTGGCACCCTGCTGATGCTCCCTGTGCCTCCTGACAGTGACACGGGTTGTCCTTTTGGTTTTCTGTCGCGTAGAAGTCTATACACCTGGGTGGTTCATGTCCGCCATGCCCAAGTGCTGGCGGGCCACCCCAATACACCGTGGCGATGGCGCCTGGGGCCGCCAGATTCCCCACCGGCCCACCCAGCGTGGTGCATATTATATAAGCCACCAATCGCCAAGAAGACTGGCAACCTGCAGTGGCAGTTGCTGCACGGCATCCTAGCCACTGGCACATTTGCGTCCCACTTGGACCCAGCCACCTCAACAGCCTGTCCCTTCTGCCCAGGAGGTGTTGAGGAGACCCTCTTTCATGCTTTCCTGGACTGCCCCTGCCTGCAGCTGCTCTTTGTCACCCTCGGGCCGCTGCTGCAGGCTCTGAGCAGGAGCTTTTCGGAGACCACCTACATGTGCTCCTACCCATGCTGGGTGGCTGAGAAGGGCCCCGTCTGCCTGGCCAACTTTGTACTGGGTCAGGCCAAGTTGGCCGTCCTCAAGAGCCGCCGGAACCGGCTCAGATGATACCCTGTGGCTTTTCCACCTCCTGGTGCAGGCGTGCCTCTTGCTGGCGTTTGAGCACGCTGTGCTCCTGTGGGCGGTACCCGCCTTTGAGGCATGCTGGGCCCTTGAGGGCGCGCTGTGCCGAGTGGAGGATGGCTGTCTCAAATACATGCTCTGATGTCATGACCAGTCTGGGTGACCGGGCTGGCTCGGTGTCGAACTACGACTTCCAGCTCGTGCCGCGTACTGGGCCCTCACCAGGCTGCTTTTTTGCTCTCTTTTGTGTGGGAAGTTGAAGGTTTTGTTATGTGTATGATGGGATGGAGCACGGTCTGAATTGTTTATGTATATAGTTATGACTGTGCGGCTGGCATGCCGACCGCATAATTAGCATGTAAGACATGACGTGAAATGCAGCAAAGGTGTCTGTCATGGTGTGATGTGCTGGTTGGTTTGGTTTGGTTTGTTAGTAAGTTGTTTGTGTTTTCACTTTGTAAGTGGCCACCATTGTTGTATACTTGAACCCCTGAATAAAGTAATTAAAAGTCCTTCCTTCCTTCCTAAGAAAGTATTACAAGTTTGCCCTGAAAAAACAGGTCTCTTCTAAGCTAATCATGTTGAGCACCCAAACACTGAGGGTATTTTTTGTTTTAATAGATGAGAAACCAAGGTTAAAATGTGACTATCATAAACATTAAACTCATCACATCCTCTTAGCAATACTTCTGGAATAAAATGGAGATATATGTGAGATAAGATTATTTCTTCTCTTCTTTAGTGTTTTCTTCTTTTGCTGTTCATCAAAGTATAATCTTTAAACTCAGGACATACAAAGGGCCAGACACCATACTTAAACAAATCCTATCAAAAACACCTGCAGAGTTGTATTTGATTTATGACTTTGTGAATATTTCATTAACTAATTAATTCCTTATACTGTAAGTAGTTGCTTATGTTTCTCATGTTAGTTATCGATTGTACAAGAAGATTGCATTGTGTGTGCAGTTTGATAGTTCTCCATACACTTATACTATAGATTCAATTTAGTGTTACATTTATGGGGTCACTACTAATGTAAACTTTGTAGTACAACACCAACAAAAAGCCTGAGGCTTCTTCCCACCCACCCTTTCCCCCTCCCCCAGTGGATGCTGAATGTCATGAATTTCTTAGAAAGAGATTGACAACCAGGCAAAAACATGATTTGGACAGAAGACTCTACTCCCAGGGTACAGAAGAGTGATTGTCTGGCAGATATATGCACTAGACCCTATGATTGATATTGTGTTTAAAAACAGAAACAGAAGATGTTGGGAAAGGAAAGACTTCCCCAACAGAAAAATGCTGAGTTGATTGTAAATGGTTATGAAAGATAATGAAAGGCAACAGTGAACTATGACTTGGAAACTGACAAGGGCAAAGATAGAGTGATAGAAGGAAGGGGTGTGTGTGATGGATTAAAGTGGATAGGGAAAACTTTTAGTGATTGCCACACTCTTTTCCTCTTATGACTGATAATAAACATGGAGATCTTATTTTCTTCTGGGTCTGATCACACAGATTTTTAAAAGTGTATGTGAAAACATCATTTTTATCCAGAATGCTATTTAAAACACATCAATACTGAAAATAAGAATGTCTGAAATTAAGATTGGTGAGGACACACATTTGTGCCTGTAAAAACTGTTATTGATGAATGGTAATTCATATGTCTGGCTTTTTATTAGAGTATTTTTAAACCATTGTCAATTTATCCTGAGGTTAGATGGATTTTTTTCTTTCTAGGTTAACAAAAACTGGAAACATAAATAAAAAGAAGATACAAACATCAGAGTCTTTCCTTTCCTTTCTTTATTAACAAGTTTAATTCTTTTCTTTTTTTCTTCTTTGTTGTTTCTCTTCTCTAATCAATCTACTCTCAGAACTAATCAATAGTAGCTCAGCACTCATGAGTAATCCTACAACAAATGAGTGTGGATGTGCTGGAAAACAAAAGATTTCATTTCCAAATTTCCAAAGGATTAAGGCAAAATGTATATTCACCCATACAAAGAATATCTCAGGTGCATCCATTGACCCTAGGCTCAAAACAGCTGTTCTAAATTTCCATAGCTGTTTTTTTTTCCTTCAATGCACGCAGTAACATTTATTTTTCAATTTATATTTCACCATGATATTTAATATAGAAATTTTGGTGCACGTGGGTGCAAGCTATAGAAAGAAAATTGATACTAATTATGTTCTGAGGAGCCAGTACAGTTTACCACGTCACCAATTCCTGTTTGAAGAATCCTTTAAATAGGATTATCCCAGAGGACTAAAATTCAGAGGGATTTATATGGTTTTTGTGAATGTTAGTGAGAAACCTGTGGTTAAAAACCTAAGCATTACTTTGAAAATGGCTATTTTAATATGTATTTAGTGTACAGAAACCTTTAAGAAAGTTTTATGTAGACACTAAAACCTGTGTCTTTAGTATAATTCAGGAGTAACAGTTCACAGGTTTAACATACAGTGGACACATCTACATGTGCATTTACTGGTCAGTAAGCAGGTTTAGGCAGGCATCTACACATGCAGATGTTAAAGCATAGTAACACTGTGTGTGGACTAACTTGGGGTTAAAGTTAGACCCAAGTCATTCCACACACAAAGTGTTACTGCGTAGTAAGGCATCTATACAGTGTTCCAGTGCACTAACTAATCAGGGTAAATTTGATATCTGCTTGATGCTGGTATCAAATTTATGAACAAGTTGATGTAAGTCACCATATTTACTGTGCAGTACAGATGTGGACATGTAGATGCCACCTGTATTGTGCAGTGATTTTCTGTTATTTTGGTTACTGAAGAATAATTTTGGTTACTGAACAGTAAATGTGCATGTTTAGATGTGCCCAGTTTCTCAGGGAAAAAAGTCTGATAAAAATATGTACTTTACATACTAAAAGCTAATAAAGGCTCTGGGGCCTGGGAGCATGGCTAACTCCCCTTGTGAGTCTGCTCCCTTTTCAGGTCTCTCGTGCGCTAGCTGAAGGAGCTCCAGACTGCAGTCCAGAGACTGTGAGCCATCAGGGACTGTGAGCAGGAGATCGACTCCTACTGCCAGGCCGTTCTTCCCCAGGAGGCTGAGGGTAGACCACGGTCTCCCTCCAGGACAAGGGAGGATTTGGGGACCTCCTCTTCTTTCCAAGGGGTTGGACCAAGGTGGTCAAGGGCCCCAAAGCCCTCCACACCAAGGTCCCTGCCCCGTTGGAGCTTTGCAACAGGTATGAAACTCTTGCAGTCCCAGCAGAGCCTGCTAAGCTGCCAGCTCCTGCAGGCAACACATGATCAACTGTAGCTACCATTCCCACTCTCCCTAAGACAAAACACAAAATGTTCATCGTGGGAGACTCCATCCTGAGGGGAACTGAGGGGACAATCTGCCCCCCCAACCCCCTAGCCCAGGAAGTCTGTCGATTCCTGGGATCCTGAATCCAAGACATTGTGGAGAAGATCCCTAAACTTCTCCAGCCCACTGACCACTACCCTATGCTCTTTATCCATATGGACACCAATGACATGGCTCGGAATACTCCCATCTGGGTCATGAAGCACTATATGGATTTGGGAGTGGGGCTAAAGGATCTGGGGGTACAGGTGGTGTTTTCTTCAGTCCTCCCAGTCTTGGGCTACAGGCTGAAGAGGGAGAAGAGGATCCAGGTAGTAAACCAAAGACTGAGGCACTGGTGTCATCAGGAAGGCTTTGGCCTCCATGACCACAGTCTTCTATTTGGTGAGAGAGGCAGTGAGCTTCTGGGAAGGGAGAGCCTCCACCTCTGTCTGCTGGGGAGGCTCTTCTCAGCCAGACTGGCTGGCCTGCTCCACCAGGCTTTAAACTAAGCCCGCTGAGGTATGGGGGGACTACCACCACTGCTGGCTCACTGAGCAACACTTGAAAAGCCAGGAGGTCAAGGCACTTAAGGGATTCCACCCCTCCTCTACCCCTGGAATGATCAGCAGGCAAGGCAGAAGCTCCCAAGGGGACACTTGCCTGCCTGTACATGAATGCCAGGAGCTTGGGGAATAAACAGGAGGAAATTGTCCTCCTGCAACACAAATAATTATGATGTCATAGGGATAACAGAGACCTGATGGGACTCCACCCATGACTGGACCATGGTTATAGATGGCTATATCCTGTACAGGAGAGATTGAGTGGACAAAAGGGGCTGGGGTGTAGCTCTCTATGTCAAGGAGAGCTATGTGTCCCTGCAAGCTGATGTTGATGACCAGGGTAGAGAACTGGAGGCCCTCTGGGTTAAAATCTGTGGGGAACACAGTATGGGGGATACAACAGTGGGAGTCTATTACAGACCTCCCACCCAAAGTCAGGAGCTTGACCAGGAGTTCGCCAGGGAATTGGCTGAGGCCACATGCTCCCAGTCCATGGTTGTCATGGGAGACTTCAACTACCCATACATCTCATGGGAAGAATGCTCAGCTAAATCTGAGTGGTCACAAAACTTCTTCTCATGCATGGATGACCTCTATCTTACACAAGAAGTCGATGGGCCAACGAGAGGTAAAGTGCTGCTCGACCTTGTACTGGCAACCAGGAATGACCTAATCAGTGACCTAACAATCGATAGGAATCTGGGTGATGGTGCCCACAAGCTGATCACCTTCACCATCTGCCATAAAGCTGGCAAGACAGTCAGCAATGCAGAAGTCCTGAACTTCAGGAAAGCTGACTTTGACAAGCTCAGGAGGCTTGTTGGTGAGGCCCTAAGGGACCACAACCCAAAGGGGAGGGGAGTTCAGAAAGATTCATAGATTCATAGATGTTAGGGTCGGAAGGGATCTCAGTAGATCATTGAGTCCAACTCCCTGCATAGACAGGAAAGATTGCTGGGTTCAGATGACCCCAGTCAGATGCTCATCCAACCTACTTTTGAAGACCCCCAGGGTAGGGGAGAGCACCACCTCCCTTGGGAGCCCATTCCAGATTGTGGCCACTCTAACTGTGAAGTTCCTCCTAATGTCCAGTCTAAAACTGCTGTCTGCTAGCTTATGGCCATTAATTCTTGTGACCCCCAGGGGCACCTTGGTAAGTAGAGCCTCACCAATTCCCTTCTGTGCCCCCATGATGAATTTATAGGCAGCCACAAGTTTGCCTCTCAACCTTCTCTTGCGGAGGCTGAAGAGGTCCAGGTGCCTTAGTCTCTCTTTGCAAGCTACAAGCTCTTAACCATATGAGTGGCCCTTCTCTGGACCCTCAACAGGTTATCCACATCCCTCTTGAAGTGTGGCACCCAGAACTGCATGCAGTATTCCAACTGCAGTCTGACCAGAGCCTGATAGAGGGGAAGTATCACCTCCTTGGTTCTGTTTGTCATGCATCTGCTGATGCATGATAAAGTGCAGTTAGCTTTTCTGATGACTTTGTCACACTGATGACTCATGTTCATTTTGGATCTTCCATTAGGACTCCAAGATCCCTTTCTGCTTCCATGTTACCGGGCAGTTCATTTCCTAGGCAGTGGGTGTGCTGGACATTTTTCCTCCCTAGACACAGCACTTTGGATTTCTCCTTGTTAAATCACATTCTATTGTTTTCTGCCCATTTGTCCAACCTGTCCAGGTCTGCCTGTAGTTGTTCCCTGCCCTCTGGTGTGTCCACTTCTCCCCACAGTTTTGTATTATCCACAAACTTAGACAGAGTACACTTCACTTTCTCATCCAAGTCACTGATGAAGACATTGAAGAGTATCAGTCCAAGGACTGACCCCTGCAGGACCCCACTACACCCTCCCTTCCAGGTTGATACCAACCCACTACCACTCTCTGGGTATGACCCTCTAATCAATTTGCCACCCACCAGACTATGTAATCATCCAAGTCACAGCCTCTTAACTCATTCACCAGTATGGGGTGGGATACTGTATCGAAGGCCTTCCTGAAGTCTAAGTAAATGATATTAACCCTTACTCCTGTGTCTAGGTGTTTTGTAACTTGGTCATAAAAAGAGACTAGATTAGTCAGGCACGATCTACCTGCTGTGAACCCATGCTGGTTTCCCCTCAGCATAATTTTTCCTGCTGGGCTCTCACATATATGAGCCTTAATCATTTCAAAGACTTTGCCAAGGATGGAGGTAAGACTGACTGGCCTATA
>NW_017728906.1:19147238-19148641 GCF_001723895.1 Crocodylus porosus
TTTCTTTTTATGACCAGGTGAACTATCACCAGGACAAGGGAGAGGAGATTGAAGTCATATACCTTGACTTCAAAAAAGCCTTTGATTTGGTATTCCATATTCACCTCTTGGTAAAACTGGCCAACTGTGGCCTTGGTCCACCACTGACTGAAGAATTGGCTCCATGGTCAGACCCAGAGAGTGGCGGGTGATGGCAGTCAATTGCCATGGTGTCTTGTGACCAGTGGGGTCCCTCAAGGCTGTGTCCTTGGGCCTATATTGTTCAACATCTTCATTAATTATGTGGACATTGGTATCAGAAGTGGACTGGCCATGTTCACCAATGATACCAAACTTTGGGGTAAAGCATCCACACCTGAGGACAGGAGGATGATCCAGGCTGACTTTGAGCCTCGATGGCTGGACTCGATGATCCTCCAAGGTCACTTCCAGCCTTAATGTCTATGAAATCTGTGAAAAGTTACCAGATTGGAATGCTTCAGACACTTTAACTTATTTATATATTTCATGCTTTTTTCTTTCTTAAAAAAAAAATTAAAAATGGAAAATCCAACTCTGAAATATTGTCACAAGTAAAAATGTGATATATTTAAAGTAGTGTAAATGCCTTGGCATATTAGAGTGAATTAAGAGATGCAATATTAGCCCTAGTACCACTTTTCTTCCATTCCTCCAAATGTCATTCTAGTAGGAATAGTAATGTGGTTTCATCAGGTGCTGTTTTGTGTGCCATTACCCTAACCTATGTGGTGGATACTTAATTCCTTTAGCAGTTAGCTATTGAAACATTAGTTGCTAACAGTTGTGGAAGCAGATCTACAGACTCAAAAATTGCCCTGATGCTGAACCAAGGTTACTCACATAATGTCGCTAAAGACTACTCATCTGAGAAAAGTTTTGTCAGCTTAGGCCCTTATAGATATATATAGATATATACACACACACACACACACACTGACCAATTGCCTGTCAAGAATGATGGATTTCAAAGGAGTGTTTACATGGCCAGACCTGAAGTAGGGGGGAGGAGGGGGAGACAGCCATGTAAAAACTCTTGCCACCACCACCACCTCCAAAGTGCAGGAGTTTCCCCCACCCACCTCTGCCTCCTCCCCTGAGCAGAGGGGATTCCCTCCACCTCTGTGCCTCCTCTTCCCTCCTCTCCCTAATCCCCTCCCTACCTCTCTTCTTCCCTGCCACCTCCCCCTGCCTGCCAACTGTTGGTGTTGTAATAAAAGTTGTGAGGTGTGTGCATGTGCATCGGGCACGCTGCCCTGTTGGGCATGGAGGAGCAACGGGGCTGGGTGGGGGGGGGGCACCACCACCGTGAACCCGCCATTCCCCTCCCCCACCCCATGCCTGCCTGGGTCCACACTGCCAATCGCTGCCCTCTCACTGGCACA
>NW_017728906.1:19148741-19167571 GCF_001723895.1 Crocodylus porosus
TTTCTTCCCCTCTTGATTGAATCATACTTCTTTATACAGACCCAATTATGACTTAATCATTTCTCTTTAGTTATGTGTTCAGAAAAAAAATCATAATTCCTGCACTATGTATTAGTGTATTAGAGTATGGTAGAATATACATTTTTATTTTATAGCAACATGACTTCAGTTATTCCCAAACTACTAAGATTAATAGTGAATACTGAATATAATTCCAGTGGTCCCTATTGTGGGCTCTGGATTTAGGACTCAGAGGACTTGCTCCAGGGGGGATACTCACCCTTAGACCAGCCACGACCTTTCTATTTAATAGGCAACTTTATTGATATACAGTGATAATAAATTAAAAGAAGCAATACAAACAATCAAGGAATTCTATATATCTACCAAATCCTAGGGCTGTCATCAGAGTCATCAGAATCAAACTACATCTGGCCAGGATGCAGGTTTCGGTCTGAGGCTTTCTCTTAGGTGTCAGATGTCAGCATGTCAGCAGTCTGGAGGTGGGATGCTGAGGCCCACACCCTGTGGGAGGGGTGGATGAGACAGGCTAGTGGTGTGTTCTTTGTTCATGGTGGCCTCAGGGACCCTACCAAGGGATGGGGACCCACTTCAGGGACCCTGAACCCAGGCAGAATGGGGAAGAATGGGGAGGAGGTGGAGGGAGACTTGGGTGGAGGAACCTTTGTTACTCTCAATACTTTGTATTCTCCTTCCCTCCTGAAGACTTCTGATGACTCTTTATCCATGGTTATTGCTGGCTGGTTTCTCTGTGTAGGTGTTATACGTCCATCGCATGCTTACATATTAATTTGGTCTTTCCAGGCCTTCTCCTAATTTTATCTGTTCTCCCAAAACCAGGACTCAGGCCCTCTTGCTGTGGAGCCTTGTTAGCTGGTACTACATTATCTCATGTTATGGAACAGTATAGTACATGCTCCCCTCTTTCCCAGGCTGTGTGTGTATCCACTGCCCTTGTCTTGTTAGACTGCCTGTCTGCTTTGTAGGCTGTGTGAAACTCTGTGTATGAGACCCAGGTGTTTTAGAAATCAGTTAACCCCTGCTGCCCATCCTGAACCATTTAATACATATACAGATGGCTATAAATCAGTTTCCAAAAATCAAACATTTAAATGCCATTTTAAGGCAACCCCTATGGGATGTATATAACCAGTATTGTCTTCCATTTTCTATTTAGAAGCGATGCCTAAAACATGGAAAGAAAAGAGAAAAATTTGGCAGTGACATGTTTTAAATGCCAGACCATGGCACCAGCCATTTAATCTAACCTGACTTTTGTTGTTAGATGTTTTACTTATGGAGGTAGTCTTTCCCTTCAGTCATGGGAAAGCCCTTTAGCTCTAGCAGGAGTGCACACATCAAAGACAGAACAGCCTTCCTTGAACTCTGTTGTGAAATGGTAGCTACAGTTGAAGAAAGACTTTAATAAATCATGTTAATGTACTCAGTTTTTTTATTGGTGTATTTAAAAGATTATGGAAACAGTGTGCAACTTTTTCATAAACAGATCAATTCAACCAATTATAATAGTTCTAAGATCTGCATAGATATTAATACAAGCTTTATTAAATTGCAATATTCTGACCACATTAAAAAAGAAGCAAGAAAATCTCTTTGGCTCTAAAAATTATTCTGTCGAGATGTTCGTATTGGCACAATTTTTTATTGGCACAAAAGGAATCCAATTTCCAGGTTCATTACCCAAAACAACACAGAAATTTGAAACAAGAAAACATTTTAGTGCTTGAACTATAGATCAAACTATAATTCATAGGCCTCATTCCCTTATGGATTCGGAGGATAAGAGGAAGGGGAAGGAAAAAAGCAATTTTTCTGCCCACTTGATCGATGTTCTATTTGACCTCTCAAATGCCCTCTTGCCATAACCTTTTAAATACCATCTGCTCTTTTTGTGAAGAGTGTGATGGGAAGGAGTCACTTCCAGACAGCAATTGATTATAAAAGCATTAATCAAGGACATGGATTATCTGCAGCATGACATTGTGTGCTGTAGTTAAGCAATTTCACCTTAAAAGTGATTGGAAAGGTTAATCCCCTTCCTCAAGCCTAATTTAGACTTTGTATCAAACAACTCAGGATGACACTAGAAGTGAAGAAACAAACAGGAACGGAAAAATTGTCAGTCACTGTTGCAATGATTTCTAATTTTAGGTTTGTTAGAATGGAGAAACAATAAGTCTAGCTGTTACTTATATCCTTTTCTGAAAGTATCTAGTCTGGGCAGGCTTCCTTTTTAAACCATTGGGAGTATGTATGCTCTTACTCTTTTCTATATGTCAGAATGCAGTGTTTTAGCTACATGTACAAAAAGCCTATAGTACTCACATCCACATAATCATTTGGATTTTATTATTTCCTTCCACTCACTGATTAGAAAGTTTTTTACAACCATAAATTAGGCCTCCACATCTCAGGCAGTACTTTTTTACGACCCCCATTTTACAAGGGGGAAGGTAAGTCAGAGAGAGTTTAAGTTGCAGGAGGTCACACATTAAGTTTCCAGCCATTTAAGAATGGAATCCAGATCTGACTTCCAATCCTGTGATCTAAAAAATTGAACTATGCTTCCACATTAACACTTGGTTCTATTTTCTTGACAATGTGTGAGTAGTTAGCTAACACCAATATGGCAAATGCTGATAGAGAATGTTGCAATAAATATATGTCAGGTATATTGTAGGGTTACGGTAATTTATTTTTATCTTGGATTCCAAACAGGCTGATTAGGGTAAGAAAAATTAGGATATTCTATTCCTTTCATTTCTCAATATCTGTTGCTTTGATCTTCAGATAATTCTAATTGTAATTAATACAGTGATCTGTCAGTGCTATTGTAGGTAAAGAAATCCCTAGAGACCCTGGCAACGATCACTTCAGGGGGTTGAATGTGGGAGATCTATGCATATTACAGAATTATTTAAATACCAAAAGGTAGGTTAAATAATAACCATGTTGGTTCAGGGTTGGTTAACTGTAGCAGAACATGAAAATTCAAACTTTTCTTGAACTTTAATTAAAGAGACTGATTTAGATTCAGCAATAATAATTGTTTTTTTTTCTTTTCAATGACTTTGTCTTTCTATAGAGTACAAATACTTCATTTTATTATCCCTCCATTGTATGTGTACTGTGACAATTGAATACAGAATATAACAAAAGTCCCTATATTTCAAACAAATAGGCAACCAGTTACTTCTATTGTTTTATTCTATCAAACCAAAGTACAGAGGGAAACACAAATTGAAAAAAACAGGTGGAAGATCAGGGACAATAGCAGTATCTAGAGCAACGAGAGCTTTTATGAAATAAATCTTACAGCCCTTGGATGAAAAAAGGTTTCCAATCTTGTGTTTTCATATTCGTAAACCATGAAGTGATTTATAAAGCTAACCCTGGAGAAATCAAAGCTGAAAGTTACAATTATACGTCGAATGTGGCTCCAGTATTTTTCCTAAAAAGGGAAAGGCAACCACTCATTTTTACAAAGCTGAAAGCGAGATTCTAAAATAAAAAAAAACAAAACAAAGCATAAAATTGATCCAATATAAATAGATTGGCTGCTAGCACTTCAGATCACTATGAAGTGATGAGTAAGTAATGGTCCCTAAACACCTATTTCTGGTTTGTTTTCTTGTCTTTTTTTTAAAATGATAGATAATATAAGTAACACACATAAATGAAGTAGCCTGAATAACATCACAACTACCATTTCCGCTGCCTGGAGCAAAATGTGGCTGGAGTATGCTATGGTGGATAATGAAGGATGAATCATCATTCCCATCTCTGCTTTAAATTCATTCTCTTACATAGACTGGTAGTAGTATCATCTCTAAATTCAACTGCTTCAATAGCTGCACTACCACTACTGTTCTTTTGAGATTTTTCATTTTGAAATTCCTATTGTCGCTTGTAGCAGATGTGTCCCAGAACTGTAAGTAAGAAAGTCTAGCTAGCTGTTAGCTATAATTTCCTTTAGTTATGCTCACTTTTCCTATGACAATAGCCACTTTCAGGCACCAGTATATCAATTCACCTTGAGTTAGTCACCCCAAAATGGAGGCATTTCAGTGGATATTTCAGAAAGTTTGAGTTTAAGAATATGTGTTATGCCTGTAGTCCAATAAGAGGTATTATGAAAATAGAAACAATTTGCTTGCTAATATGACGAAAAGATCTTCAACAAAATGCTTGCATGTGTAAATGTTTGGGTTTGTATGTGTCCTCTCCCCAACTGGAAAATGCTGTTTTGTTGAATCATAGGTTGTAGGATTGGATGGAACCTCAAGGGTCACCTGGTATAACCAGCTGTATGAATGCAAGAATGCTGCTCTTAAACCATTCCTGCCAAATGCTTATCCAGCCTCTCATTTTAAAACCTCTAGTGAAGGAGATTCCACAGTTTTCTTCAGCAGTCTTCTCCAATGCCCCAGTGTTCCAAGCCTAAGAATTTTTTTTTCCTAAGATACATTCTAAGTCTAAATTTCAGATCAGTGCTTCGGGTATTGCCCTCAGTGGCAAGGGAGATTTTGTTTTTTGATGGCTTTTTAAATATAGGAATTGTGCCCCGTTTTCTCCAAGCTAAACATAACTTGATCTCTCAGCCTTTCCTGGTGCAACTTTCTTTGCAATCCCTTTATAATTTTGTTATTCATGTCTGAACCCTTTCCAGGTTCTCCATCTCCTTATTAAAATGTGGAGCCCAGGACTGCATATAATACTCCAGGTGAGTCCTCCTGTGTCTTGCACCTAACCCGCCTAATGATGCACTCCAAAATAACATTTGCCCTTTTTTTGTGACTCTGCCACATTGCTGACTCAGAAAAATGTTTTTCCCCAAACTATCAATTGAAAATATTGAGAAGAAATTTCTAAGGTCCTGGGTGGAATCTTTCTCTGCCAATTCTAGAGAATCAGAAAAGCTTGACTTTTCCAATTCAAGCAACCAGAATGTTTGATAATATTTCATATCATAAATACTACTTTTTAAAGATTTTGTTTCACCTTGGTGTGGAGCAAAATGAAATATGAAAATGTCAACAGTTTTCATAACATTGGATTTTCATTCTCCAAGCAAAACTGGTGATTCCAAAAAAAAAATTCTGAGCAGAGACTGATGGCACCAGTTCAGGGACCTGCCTGCCTCTGCAGCTGATTATTCACACTGTGTTGTCTTATTATTTATGGCATTATAGTTCACTCTTAACTGAGATGCATCTAATTGAGACATCACCTAAGGACTTAACTAAATCCAATGACACTGAATGTCAGTGACTATAGTTTAATGGGGATCACATGCTCCATAATTTGGATTATGCACTTTAGCGACTACCCATCTCTAAAATAGTTCATTAGATTTCAGTAGAATTATATTAATCAGAAACCTTGCTTAATTGGGACATAAGGCACTCCTGTTAAGCATATGCTACTGAAATGTGCCCATGCCATTAAATACCTAGCAGCTGATGATTTGGCCTTCAGTCTAGTTTGCTTCATTATTGACACTCATTTGGGTTAGAATTTAAAGTTATTGTCTTTGTTCCTGTATCACGGTTTGTTCGCTTTATAGTATCTTGCTATTCCCATCACAAGCAGCTTACTTCCTTTTTAAAATGTTATTATTATTATTATTCTGTTTTTACAATAGGTGAATTACAGGTAATTCATCAACTTCAAGAGGTTTAAAGGGATCTTCAGTTTGTTTTTGCAGAGTATCATACACCATTTTGTAATTTTCTGATTTTTTAAAATTTTACTATATCTTGTATAGCCTTCAAAAGTCTGTAGTTCATAGACTTCCAGATGTCACCCTTACTTCCACATATCACCATATTTTCTTCTTCTATCCCTGTCCCACTTTCTCTCCTTTTCTCTCCCTTCCTCCCTTTCTTCTTTTTCAATTTCTCTCTTTTATGGACCCAGGAACTCCGAGGGAGTTCCTGAAGCCACAAACTTCTCCACACTGTTCCTCTTTTTGTTTCAAGGAACAGCCTAATGTTTGGCCCTGACATGACTCCCGATCTCTACAAAACTGATTTCCAGTGCCCCTACACCAGACTCCACAACTACAACAGGGGGATCATTGGGTTGTGGAAAAAGTTTGGGCACCCTCCTCTGGAGAAGAGGCATAGTTGTGATATCTGTTGCTCTGATACAACACTATACCACAGCTAATCAGAAAGCCAACAAAATAGCAAAAGAATTTATTACATAGAAGAAACAAATTGTACAAGAAAAAGTTGACCATTGAGCTTAGAGGCAGAGTACATAAAAAAACAAAACAAATAGGCACAATTTCTCACCTTTTTCTGGCTACAACACAGCCCTTCAGAGAGTCCTGTCAGTATTTTCAGAGACTAGTCTTCCTGCTCACTGCCAGATCAAGATCAGTATTCTACTAAGGTGTGAAAAAATACTAAGACACCAACTAAGTACCTCTAAGCCAACCCTCCATTATTTCATCTTTACTGCAATAACTATTGACTGGAATCTGAGAGTCCTCCAGAAATTTTCTTTCTGCCCAAGGCATCTGGAATCCCCCTAGGTAATTGCCTGTCTCCCTGGATTATTCTTGTTATTGAAAGGCTAACACTTCTCCTTACAGGCTGATCCATACCACCAATACTTTGGATGCCCATCCCAACAACTTGTTGTTCCCCTGTGTTAAAAGCACTTTCTCCAGGTGTTGAGAGTCTAACTCTTTCTCTTCTACTTGTAAAGTGATTGGCCATTGGCACATAAGACTTTCTCATCATCACAAACTCCTTATTCCACCAAATCAATACATGGAAAGCATCAGGGATGTACCTCCAGTTCAAAACAGTGGCATGCCCAGGACTACTGCCATGTCTATATCACCAGAGCTATGACCAACACAGATAAGAACTGAATGAATCATCATTTAATATGCTCCATCAGGTCCATTCATATCACTCCAAAACAATGTAAAAAAAAGAAGCAACCTAGAAGTAGGTTCAATATCAAGCACTTGGAAGACCCTGCTAAAAGTGATCATCTCTAGTAATGCCCCAGCAAGAAACTCTCTAACTTCCCTGATGATTTTGACACTTGGTAAAGAGAGAACCTCAAGAAAGGCATCCAGGAGATATGTGAATAATCTCTAGGCTTCTCCATGAGGGAACATCAAGACTGGATCAATGAGAGTGATAAGGAAATTCAAGCTCCCAATTTCAAAGCTTCAATGCCTTGGCAGAATGACATCACCTCTGAACAGAAGCAAGACATTTTCCACCACACTGAAGCTGAGATAACCTTGAAAGCCATTATGCAGATGAGGAACAACAAGGCTTGTGGTCCCAATGTAATTCCTGAATTCTATAAGAAAAATGGAGGGGAGGGGCAGTTCTCTTACCACCTATACATCATTATTATGAAAATCTGGAAATATGAACAGATTCCTAGTGATCTGAGAGATACTAGAATCATTGTCATATACAAAAAAGAAGATAGATTATATTGCAGCAATTCTAATGGTATTGTATTTCTGTCCATAGCTGGGAAGATCTTTGTCCTCATTCTCCTCTTAAACATACTTTCCTCACTGACTCCCAATGTGATTACAGGCCACTCAGAAGACAACAGATACGATTTTTCTTGATAGATAGCTGCAGTAGTTCCATAAGCAACACCAACATTGTTACATGGCCTTCATTGACCAGATGAAGGCCTTTGATTCAATCAACAGAGGGGCCTGATAGAAGATCCTGATGAGATTTGGATAGCCACCAAAATTTGTTACCAGCACAAGATTTCTTCAAGACAACATACAAACAACTGTCCTAAGCAATGGCCAAGAAATGGATCCTTTCACTATTAGAACTGGAGTCAAGCAAGGACGTGTGATTGGACCAACACTCTTTTCTATCTATATTATAGTTGTTCTGCACCTTGTTGCTGATAGATCTCCATCTGAAGTTAGCATCCAGTATTGCATGGATTGGAACCTCTTTAACACCACCCGGTTATGTTCCAAATCCAAGATAATGAGCACCTCTGTAACTGATCTTCAATAAGCTAAAAATTTTGTTGTGTGTCCCCACTCAGCTGAAGAGCTCCAGGTCATTCTTGATTGCTTCTCTGAAGTGTATGAAATGCTTGAACTTACTGACAATTTCACAAAAACCAAGATCCCTTATCAACCCACTGCAAACAGTTGCAGTCCTTGGAAAATATTGCGCATTTCCCCACCTAGATAGAGACCTTTTTTCAGAAAGTAAACATAGACAATAATTTTCAATACCAGATAAAATTGGCCACTACTGTCTTTGGAGTTCTCCAAAATCATGTTATGATGGTCATGACTTCAGGACCTCAATCAAATTTTTTATCTATGAAGTTATCATTCCTACCCCATTGGATGGGTGTAAAACTTAAATGACTTATCAGAAACATCTGGAAGCTTTGAAATATTACCATCAACAATGTCTTCATAAAATCATCCATATTAATGATAAAGAAAAACAAATGTCAGAGTGTTCAAGCCATGTTTATATAGCATTGGACAGAACATATAAAGATGTCTAACAATCAGCTTCTAAAACAGGTCTTATATTCCCAATTCACTGATTGTTATCATTCTATAGGTAGGCAAAAGAAGAGATTCAAGGAAACTTTGATAGTGAATCTGAAATGTAATATTAACCTCCATACCTGGGAGACTCAAGAACTGAATCTCATGGTGCCACGATGTACAAGGCATTTATCTTTTTGAGCAAACTTGCCTCACTATGAAGGTAGATAGACAAGTGAGAGAAAGGGAAAGAGCTATGACCTAACATTGCCAGGACCTACTTCTTCCTCTTGGAACTATTTGCCACATCTTCAAGCTGAACAGATCTTGGATTGACCTCCTCAGTCATCTATGTACTTAACAATATTTACCTAAAGACTGTCACCTTTGTACCAAGGGACTGCCAGCGATGAAGAGTTTTGCCTCTCCCTTGTTCATTGGGTATGAACAGGTAAATAGCCATTGCTCTCTGATCTGACTTTAACTTTTTATTAAGCTATGTTGCCAAGTTGCAAAAATATGCAGACATAGTAACATGATCTAGACAGTGATGTAAGTGATAGAAATGCATGCAGCTTATGATGAAAATCATAACAAATATCTCTGCATAAGACACAGAGGACTGCAATGTAATTGTTGTTTTTGTAGTGGGTTTATGACAATATCTATTTAACTTTAAAAAAATCTTTACCGAATTTTTATGGTAGCATCATTTTTATAGAAATATACATTTGAAATTACACTTTATGAGTCCATGTTGCAATGAACATGAAGATATAGACATGTAAATACACAAGTATGTCCAACTGTGGGTGCATCTACATGAGATGTTTACTGTGGAGCTGCTTAATTAGCTCTGCAATAAAGTCTCTGAGTCTACACCATGGCCCTGTTAGGTCACAGTAAACTAATAAATACTGCTGTAGGTTAGTACTTGTATTTATGCCCATCCTGTTGTGGCATTATTTACTGTGCAGTATCACATGTGTAGGTGCTGATAGGACTGGCTGGGGCATGAGAGTACTTTAGTTCAGGGAGCTGCCTGCTGGTTAGCCCCACACTGAAGCATACTCATGCCCCAGTTAGACCCTCTGCAGCACATAGAGCCAGATCAGAGCAACCCTTGGCTGGCAGGATGACTCCCAGAGCTCCCTGAAACCTAGGGCTGTTCCAACCTGGCTCAACATGCTGTGGTGCTAGGTACACTTGTAAACATTAAGCCCAGGAGCAATAAACTCCAGCACAATATGTACCAGAATTCATTGCTTTGAATTAATCGCATGTGTAGATGCACACTGTGTGTTGCATAGCTCCTGTGTCCCTTAAGTCCATGGAATGCACACTTCAAAAGTCAAATTCCAAACATCCTAGGTACTGTAAGTCAACCAGTCCTTTAGGGGGTAAAAAGAAAAGGACACCAGAACAGGATACAGCCTTCCACAGAATAAAAATGTTCCACTCCTCAGAACATTGCCTATATTGACAAGCACTGTAATTAGATCTCAAACAATAGAGGGGAGAAAACCAACAAGATTGCATAAATACATGTGCAAAGGAGCATAATTAGAGAGGTAGTTTAAACTAAGAAGCAATGAGCAGCTACATAAAAGAACTACAAATTCATTAAAACAGCTCTCCATTGTTCATTTAACATCTATTATTGAAAGTTAAACTGTGCAGTTCTCCTTCATCTAAATTACTGTGCTTCATTCTTCACATTGTTGACACTGAGAGTGAAGAAATGTTCATTTACTGGCATGGTTTATTCTGTAGAGATCCAAGAGAAAGCAATGCAGCCAAGACATAACAAAGAGCTCTAAGCAAACTGTTTACTTCCTGTTTCTAAGCACGAGCAGTCCTTATCCTTTAAAACTTAACTACTAAGCTAAGGTAAGGGTAGCAGCATTGTAGCAGATTATCACGAATGGGGTGGGGACAAAGAGGGGACAAACAGCAAGGAACTAGTGCCATTTCTCGTCAACATAATTTGAATGTGTGCGCCAAAATGATACATTTAAATTAGTGTCTGTAAAGCAGATGTTTATTGAGCCATTTGAACATATGAAGATGTTTGCCATAAAATATGAAGTAAGTTAAAAAAAAAAAAGGAAGGCAGTAATTTAGAAAATGATGATCTATTCTTGTATAACCTATGGGACACTGAGCAAATTTGCATTTGAGTAAAAGAGCTAATGTTTCTGGTTTTAATACAAACCACTACAACTCCATTGACACCAATATGTGAGAGCAGGAAAGAATAAATGGAATCTATGGAAAACATTATTTATGGCCTAATTCAAACCAAATGAATCAATAGCTGATTTTCTATTGACTCATAAACATTGCATCAGACCCTGAGGTGCTTTTATAATGAGATAATAAACTTCTTTGGATATTGATGAAGTGGACATATCTAAACCTCACCATTGCCAGTCTTCTCAGCTACAGAACCTCCTCCACCCACTTAATTCTTTGAAATTTTTGTCTAAATTTTCCTATCAAATTACAATGGAACTTAGATCTTTACCCTGATCACAAACTAATTAATTGATCTAAATATGAATTAGGAGGGTTTTTGGCTTATGTGCTAAAGAGGCTTCCTGTTTTGTTTTTCTTTTTTGACCTTCCATTCAATGCAGAGGAATCCAAGCTGAACCTAGATTAATTCATGGATGTTAAATAGAATAGCTTTTCATCAGTTTGCCATCTTCACCAATTACTGGTTGTTTGTATTTCACACAAGTACCTCTTGCCTCCCGACAACAAACAGAGCTCCACCAAAATGAATTTTTAATTCTTTAATGTCAAAATCTAATTTACATTCCAGTGCAGCAATTTCAACTGACACCACAACGTGGATATAATGAGATGCTACTAGCCCATACTGCTCAGTGAGGTACATGTCAGCTTAAACAGTCTATATTTTGAATGTGAGTGACAGTAAGCTCATGAATCAGGAGCAACTTCACTGAGGTCTACAACTCTGTTAGCACTGATTTTTGACTAGAGGAAGATTTTCCTTTTGTTTTACAGGAGAATGGGATAGGGAAAATTAAATGGACAGGGTGTCAAGAGAAAAAATGTCAGTGGCCAAATAAAGCTAATGTGTGATTGGTGCACAAATATTACAGCAATAAAAATACAATAGTTTAGAGAGAGAGAGCTGGTTTGAAATTTTCTCGATGTTTTCTGGTAGTAAATGCTGATTCATCAGATTCAAAATGTTCTTCAGGAATGTGCTGATGTCAACACAATTCTGACACAAGCAGGCAGGTTTCCTATGGGACTTTAACTACCAGGCAGGTTTCTGTCACATTTCCCATCAGCTCACCCACTCAGCTCCTTGACGGCCCACCTGGAAGGCTGACAGAGACTACAAGTACCTGGAAGTTCTAGGATTGTGATTTATGAACTGCTCAGGCTCCCAGCTTTGTGCCTCACCTGGCAGAGATATGGGAGCCCTGGTTCTCCAGTCCCCAAGTCCCTGGTGGACTGCCTGGAGCTACCAATGCCCCAGGTCTTTCAGTTTTCATGAGGCCTTGTTACGCAGTAATTTTGGGTGTCTCCTGAAGCTTTTAGCCCCTGGATTGTCTTTAACACTTTAAGTGGTTTTAGGCACTCATTATGCAGTTTAAAGTTACACCATTCCAGGGCAGAATGATCTCTAATCCTCACTACCCAGTTTCTGTTCCGTTAAGGTGTTCTATGCAAGCTGAAGTTCTTCATTATCCAAGTATCTCTCACATCCCTGCCTGCAGGGATAGACACCTACCTTAGGTCACCAGCCCTCTAGTGACAACTCACAGCTATAGTTTCTAGCATGCAGAGAGAAGTGCAGCTCCTAGCTATAACTCAGATGGCATTTGTACACATGATTGTGCTGCAGTGCTGGGCACTTTTCAAAACACCCAGCACTGTGGCACATGTATTTGTATAAATGGTGAAATGCATGTCCGCACTGAGAAAATGGTGGTGGCACGCTTTTGAACTAAAATACATCAAAGGTGTTTTAGTTCAAAAGTGCATGGCTACCATTTTGTGTGTGTTGACACACATTTTGCCGCTATAGAACAAGGCAGGACAGTGTTCATCAACTCACATACAGAGCAAACCTGATTAATCAAGTCGGCTCTGATGCATTGGATCTCTGGCACATCACAGGATGTAAAGGTATGTGTATAAATGTCCAGAATGTTTTCTGCAAAGTGTTCTGAGCTACAGTGTTACCCCAGACCAAACAGAAGTTCACTGTTAGTTCCAATGCTGTTGGGAGGGACGGGAATCTAGCTGCGGCTGGGAGCCTGCAGTCAGATTCCCCTAGCAATGGCCAGGCTCTCTGTGAGTGCTAGCTGTTTTCAGAATGGGAAGGCAGAAAAACAGCAAAGGGAACTTATTATTGCGGCTCCCCAGCTGGTGCTTAAGGGTGGGATGGGTGAACTGGAACCCCCCACCTTGAGGGTGCTCCAATACATCCATCTCACATTCTAGAGGGGGCTGAAAAACTCCCAGACTGAACTCCCTCCACTCCCTATCCCCCATTCCACAAACAGTGACAGTCTGGGAGCTCTGAAGACACAAGTTACAGAAGATGCTAAATTTTGTAACATCTTTATGTGATACCTCATGCAATGAGGGGTCAGATTTTCACCCAGTCAGCCATTTTTGAAGCTGTCTGCAGCCGTGCACTTGTGTTTGGTCACAGTTATAGACACAGCTATAGACTGCTTTTAGTGGCCAGATTAGGCAAAAATTGTCTGTACCTCTAGTCCTTCCCCTGCTCACCAGGCCTGTAGTGGCATGGCACAGCTGTGCAGCTGGAGGACAGCCACAGAAGGTTTCTAGACTAAGGGAATGACTTGTTTAAACCCCAAGCTAGCACTAATACCAATCAACATTTATGTGGCTCTCAGCATAAGGTGTAACAAGGCCCTTGGCTGCTTGATTGCCTGTCTGTGATGGATCTTAGTGGCCAAGGTTCTCAGATAGTCTCTCTCAGTCAGGCAGTCTAGGAGCTTTTTTGGGCTCCTAGATCTCCAGGCTACCTCCCATCATGAACATAGGCTTTCCATACCTCTTCCATCCCGGAGATTTCTCTTCTGGTGATACTTTCCTGTCATTAGTCTGGGTGCCCCTCATCCCACGAATAATGCTGACAGAGCGGAAGCCCTAAGAAAGGCAGAAATGGTCACAGAAGTATGTTCTCAGACTGGAATATTATGTTCACTGTTGGAAAATATTCTGAAATTAGAAGTTTTATACAATTCTGATCAAAAGAAAATTTCAATTCCTCACTTTCCTGATGAGCTGAGGATTTATTCTGTTTAGCTAAGAGAAGTGTGTAGATGAAGATCTGAATCAGATAAGAAACAAGTATACCTTTAGGCTCAAACTGACTCCCCCTTCCTCATTAGGTTCTAAATAATTCAATTATTCAATTATTCTGTATAGCTTTACATTTTCAAAAAGCAAAAAATATAATTTACAAAAAAAAATTTGAAAAACCGGAACAGGTTATGATCTGCTTAGAACAGGAAATCTCACAAGAAAACTCTTCAGAGAACTTCTGTCTCAAAGGTGGGCAGATAAGCAGATAGACAGCTACATAGTTATTTAAACCAATCCTTGTAGGGTTGACCCTTATTTATAGGCAATGATTATATGGCTTTAATCTCCACTGAAATTTCTACTTACTGTATGATCTAATCTATATGTATATATGTAAAGTACTGTTATTAAAAGGGGGTCACCTGTGAACTGTATCCCAAATCCTGCAGCCTTTTACCATCTATATGGCCAAGAATAATTTTTTCAAAAGAACTTAAATTGCTTTGGAATTGAATTCCCATTTCCCAAAAGGAGCTTAGAGCCAGATTTGTAAATGGTACTTGCAGGGGAACTTTGGGTAGATCAAATTAAGCAATTCACTGCTATTTTTGGAGTATAAATTTCTCATACTGCCACCTAAAGATGGAATTCATAAATTCATAAATTCCTTATGCCCCTTCTACACATTAGATCTATTAGTCTGACTACACATGCAAATGAACTATGGATCCTTAAAAAGGTCCAAGTAGTTATAAAGTTATTGCCTGAAAATATGTAATCACTTTATATGTGGTTTCTATCCAGTTTTAATTTGCATGTGTAGACAGTCCTGCTGCTGGGAGACTGCAACTGCTGCAATCTTCCAGCAGCTGGGGAGCACAACACACCCCCGGGGCTGGGAGATCTTAGCCTGTGAGGTCTCCAAGTTTCAAGGATGCTGGGACACTTGAAGCAGTGACTGGAAGATTGCAGCTTCTGTGATCTCTGAGCCCTAGGGTGCTCCACACATCCCCGTGAGTTGTGCATGTTCCCTAGCACAGACCTAGCGTTTTTTCCATGTCCCAATAAAGTGCAGTGACAGAGACTCTCCTACCTAGCATGGAGCCTTGCACAAGGGGTGAGGGAGAGCCATGATCCACTGAGTCAAGGGTTTCCCTGCATGCATGGATCCATGCTGGAGGGGGATTCCTCCCTTACTTTGTGCATAGGAAAACCCCTGACCAAGTGCAGAGATGCCCCTCTCTCCCCAGAATGTGTAGCTCCATTCTGGAGGTGAGAACTCTCCCCTCACTGCATTTTGCTCAGCATGGGGAGAGGGAGGGCACTCCTGGGCATGTTCCACACTGGAGTTGGGGTTTCTTCACTGTGCCTCTACTATTATGGCCAAAGCTGGAAGAGGAGGAACTTTCCCTATTCATCTTGGCCACATGTTGGCACATGCCTTTTGCCACCAGCTCAGCATTGAGGAGCTGACAGCTTCACAGCCCCAGGGCTGTTGAGAGGGGCCTTAGATGACTGGTAGGGGGTGCACATGCCCCCCCGATGGGACTGGTGCCCCCACCGATGGCCGACACTGATGCTGTCAGTAGAGCTGGTGCCCCCCCGACAGGGCTGGCAGCTTCTGTGGATGCCCCCCCCCCGGATTCAAGATGCCCCCATGAGAGGGGCTGAGCTTTCCCAATCCCTCAGTTGTTAGAGAAAAGGATTTGCTGTCACTTGTGCTGCAGCAGTAGAGATTCCCTCCTCCTCCCCCCTGCAACAGAGCATCTCCTGGACAGCATCTCTGCAGCTCTTGTGGATTGGGGTGGAGTTCAAGCATTTGAACTCCAATTGACTGGCACTTCAACCTCATCGGATCCCACCGAGATTTCCACTGGGTTAGCTACTTTTTAACCAGCTACATTTTCAAAGAGCATTTCATCTTGTGGAACTGCAAAATTTTATGCTTGTGCAAACCCTACATTACTACATTCTTCCCATGTATTGTATAGGCAGTCCAGGCATCTAACTCAGACTTGATGGTTCCATTATGTGGGAGGATATTTTATGTGTAAACCATACTTTATATGCACTATAACTATACGTTGCTTTGAATCTTTCTGCTTCTTCTGATGTCTAATACCAGTAAATATCTGACCCTAAGTCCTGACTTGCAGAATGTGAAAACTGCAATCACTGAGAGCAGAGCTAATCTAAAATATCAAGGTTGAAAGTTTAGCAAAGAGCTAATGATGTGCTTGCAATGCATAGCTATAGCTCTAAATAACTTTTTATTTGACTTACAAACTTAATCTGTCATCATTATGTTTGTAGGATCTTATCAAGTTTTTCAGAAAGATAAAAGGAGAAAAATAATAGGGGAAAAAGAAATTATTGAGGTTATCAGCTAGAACCTAAGTGAACAGATAGTTCAGAAAAGTGTGCAAAATCTATTAGCATCTAAGAGTACTCTCTGCAGTTTCCCAAAGTATCTAATGCTTGACTTTTCCTTGTTAACAATACCTTCTTTTTACAGGACTCAAACATTATTTAAACAATTATATGCCATTAAGAAAAAGATGAATTAGAGAGAAAATTGCACCATTAGTAAAATTTATGTTCTTAACTTCACATAATAAAATACGCTAACCTTTCTGTAATAGTATTACAATATACCATTTATTATAAAAGTCTCATTTAGAAGACTAAATGAGTTCTGGTTCTAGTCTTATTGCTGTATGTAAGCTTTAATTCTTACCACTGTTCTAGCAAAAATAATGAAGTGTAGTTTATAAGTATATATTTTCAGATCTTGTTCCTGGTATTGAATTGTGTTGAAGCTGATTCTGTTGAAAAAAAAGGTAAGGCAATGCATTTGCACATAAAGAATATACTGTAACTATACTTTTCAAAAGACATCTATTGTTATTTCTATTCTGTGGTTACAGGACTTTTTAAACATTAGAATGCTTCAGTTAAACATATTGGGTGTGTCACCTGAGCTTGGGTTGCAATGGGTGTGACACATGCAGAAACCTGAGCTTATACTAGCTCAAATAGGAGTGGCACAAATTTCTGTCAGAGATTTTTGCCTCAGTGAACATGCATGGACATGCACTTTGGTGTGGGGCAAATTGTGCCACTTGGGGCAAACTGACCCTGCCCAGCTCCTGCTGGATCTTTAATCAGGGAGAACTAGAGGCTGTGGCCACCACTTGTGCTGTCCCCAGCAGTATAAAATGCTGCCCTGCAGAGCAGCTCAAGGCCACTTGCTCTCAGGAGCTTCTAAGGCCCAGGCAGTTGGTATTTGGGGACACTACCCCTTGTGTCATCTGGATTGCTGAAGCATCCCTAACCTGGAGTAGCCCCTCTACCCACTGCAGCAGTCTGGCAGTGAGAGCTGCTGCCCAGCTGTGACCTGCTGCCACCTGTGACTGCATTCTCCTTCTTGGCCCTGTGACCCTATGGCTGTGCACCTAAAAGACCCAAATTGGTTGCCCTTGTTCTGCCATCTGGGCAGCTATGACCCAGATGGTGTGGACCTCCAAGGCTGGCCTCCCCCTTCACAGGCTGCTCTAAAAGACCAAGGGGGCTCTAAGCCTGTCTCTGAAGGCCTCTCCTACTGATCCCCAACCCCAACCCCCATCTCTCTCTGATACACCCCAGCTGCCACCCCTGCCCCACCCCCCAGCCCATCACACTACCACCAAGTGGTTCCTAGGACCAAGAGTCCCCCCCAGGCTGGGGCCACATGTCCCAGCACTGGTGTGGGCATGGGGCAAAGCTGCAATGTGTTAGCTGCCCCTACAGACACAGCTCCCACCAGCACGTTCCATCCCATCCCATGTCACTGGCTGGGCACGCAAGGTCTGAGATTTGGGGGGTGGATGTGAGGTTTGGGGGGGAAGAGGTGTGGGGATTCTGGGGAGGTTTGTGGTGGCTGCTGCTGCGGGGGGGGGATGCTGCTGTAGCGGGGATTGTGGGCTGTGTAGGGGGCAGGTGGTGGTCCAACCCTTCCTAAGCTGCCACCCCTCACACAGTCCCCTGCCCCAAGCAGCCTCCTGCTCCAGTCCACCCCACAAGCCCCCAATCCCTACTTACCTTAGACAGAACCCAGTTTGGGTCACACTGCAGCCTACACTGGTCCAGTCTGCCCCACACAGGAAGGCAGCATGTTGAAGCATTATCGCAAGAGGCAGCCATAGAGATGCTCTGGCTGGCCACCAGACCATCTCTTTGGAGGACCCCAGCCTCCAGTTGCTTTAGAGCACACTACAGAAGTGTGCCTTGGCCCACTTTTTTCCACAGGCTTTTTTTTGTTACCTGTATTTCTGTATATTTTTGTTCACAGCGTACCTTTTGCAGTGTCTCAAACTGCTTTGAGACATCACAAGAGACACATGTGCACTCATCTGGATGCAGGCAAGAATGGCAGCAGGCAATACAGCTCTTAGTCGGTGTCCAGAATTCCTTTCTGTCCCCAATTTTCTATGCCATTTTAATACTTTGCAATTAAACTGGAGGTAAAGAGGTTAAGGGAGGGAGAGAACCATTTCAAATTACCTCTTGAACAACATGCAAGGATTTTTGCTACAAAAAATTTAAATTTTACAAGATTACGTGTAATTTTTATGTTCCGTGCCCAATTCTGTGACATTAATGGATCCTTGACTTCTTTATGGGCAGGCTCAGGCCTTACATAAATTGATTACACAGGAAGTTTAACCTGTCCTAACTACCCAAAAGTAAGTGAGCAGGAAATTCACAAGAGTGCAATATATTTCACATCCCTTTCTTAAGGCCTTGTTCCTATATTTTTAGATAGCAATTGAAGGAAAATAAAGGAAAAGCCTTGCTCATCCAAAATTTCATAGATTTCATAGACATTAGGGCTGGAAGGGAGATCATCGAGTCCAGCCCCCTGCCCAAAGGGCAGGAAGTCAGCTGGGGTCATAGG
>NW_017728906.1:19168446-19171408 GCF_001723895.1 Crocodylus porosus
GCCAGTCCCTCAAGGATGGCCTCCTTAATAAACTTTTCTAAGATCTTCCCCAGGATAGAAGTCAGGCTAATGGGCCTGTAGTTAGCCGGATCCCCGTAGCCAGTACCAGGTCAAGCAGCGCTTTGCCTCTCGTTGGCCCATAGACTTCTTAAGTCATGTATGGCAGCAATCTGAGCCATCTGAATGTCACTTATTTTCACACTTCTCCCCCTGCCCCCACCCACTCGTCAAGAACAGCTGCTTAGGTTACTGGGGTTACAGAACAATGCTTAATACAACTGACAAGAAAGTGGCATGGAGTCTTTTAAACTTTGTCCCATATTTTCCAATCTAAGGACTGATCTGACCTGTAAGCATAAATGTATATGTAATTGTTACCCAGGGGTAAAAGATGGTATGGTTTTATCAGGTGTCACCTTCTCTGTGTTAGCTGCTGAACCCTTTTACCCTGTAGTAGACAGAGGTAGTTAATCTGAAGGCAGGCAGAAGACAGGGCAGGGTGGCACCTAAGGGCGGGGATTTTCAACCTTTTTTTTAATAACTGTAACTCCAGTTGCCCCCTTTTTAATAAGAGTACACTGGGGGAGCAAGCGGTCAGAGGCTGAGCATGGGGAGGAGGAGGGTGGAAAATGGCCTGACACAGACCGTGGGGGTGGGAGGGGGGGTGGCAAGTGGCAGAGCAGCAGCAGCACAGCATCTGGGCAGCCCTGCTCTTGCCCCACCCTGGCTCTACTCCTGTGAGGCAGTGGTGCAGGGTGCCAGTGATGCCTGGGTCCCTTCCCACTCCCGTGTACCCTCTAGGACCTTTCAAAGTACGTGTACCCCTGGTTGACAACACCTGCCTTAGGGTATTTATACATGTACATTTTCATGCCAGGAGGTGCCAGAGATCTGGAATGTCAGAGAAAACTCCATTAATCAAGTCTGCTCTGCATGCAAACTGATGCACACTGAAGTGCAGCACATAAAGTATGAGCAAGGAAATGTGCATAATCAGCAGAAAATGGTGGCTGTGCACTTTTGAACTAAAATACCTTTAATGTGTTTTAGTTTAAAAGCACACTGCATCCATTTTCTCAGCATTGCGGTGCATTTTGCTGCTTGTACAACTTCATGTGCCACTGCATCAGGTGCTTTTAAAAGGACATGGCACTTTGCTGCAAGCTTGTATACAGATGCCCTTAGAGACTAAATTGTTCAGAAAGGCAGAAGTTTTCATAGTCAAGAACATACTTTGTCAGGTACTATGTAGATTGAAGTTTAACTATGGTAGCTGAATTCTCTACATGTCCAATGACCACAGAGCAGTTCACGCACAGTAGATTTCTACCGCCTAAAACTGTTAATATGTTTTAGTAAGTTGTATAGGTTGGGTCACAAGAAGGGTCCCCAGCTCTTCAACTAGAGCAATTTTACTGGTCCCTTCTGTCATACTGATAATACAGAGATGAACCCATAACAACCACTTGTCTAGAGTATGTATATTTGGTAAATGTTTCATTCTAGGATGGAAAGCACATTTAGGCAAGGATTTGACAGTGGCACTTGTTTGAAGGTTTTTTCATAATCCCAAGGACTTGTGCCATGATTTGGTTCAGCTCTCTCTATTGTACTGATCACTATATTTCTGAATGGTGTATTTCCCTATGGAAAAGACTCATAAAGCCTTTACAGCTGTGTTATTATGGCTTATACTGACAAATATAAGAAACTCAAAAATTAAGTTCTGATTCAAGCAGGATGAAGGGCAATAGCCTGTCACTCATTCCAGGAGAATCAATAAATAGGAGAAAGCTGTTTTTTGGCAGATATTTGTCCATGAAACAGTCCACGCTACAAAGTGAACATGAATATTTAGTTACATTCAAGACATTTGAATACAACATGAGGATGCTGATGTTAAAACATGTAATGACTTTGGTATTAAAAATATATTTGACAGTAGGACCTACACATGTACATGCTTACTGTACAGTAAAACTCACTACTTACAAGTAAATCTGCTACCTGCAAATACAAGTAGAAAATTTACTTGTGGGTAGTTTCTGCATAGTAATGCATGTGTAGATATGAACTGGGAGCAAATTTGCACCTAATCAGCCAAGCCACTAGGGGACCAGCCTTTTTGAGCCCTGGGGCACAACAGCCACGAGCCTGGGGTTACTGTTGGCCTCTGCTCCTTCCACACAGGCTGCAGGCTACCTGTGGCAGCCTGCCTGCACCTCAGTGTCACTGCCTGGCACCAGTGCTGTGCAGCTGCCAATGCAACACCATCCAGGTTTGCAGGCTGCTACAGGCTATTGCCAGGCCTGCCAGCACCCAGGACCAGCTGCAGTCAGCTCCTGGCCACCAGGGCCAGCTCCAGCTGCCAATAGCCAACCCCCAGCAGCTTGTCTGGACCCTGCAGGTGCTGTGGGGAATCACCTCACTACATGGATCCTAGTCCCGTGCCACTGCACTGGGCACTGCAGGCAGCTGCTCAGGCCCAGCAGCATAGAAACAGCTGCATGGAGCTCCAGAGATCAGGTGTGGGAGGCCTGATGGCATCAGCACCCACACTACACACCACCATTCATCCATGCATGAGAGGAACCACCTTTTCCCTAAAGGTAAGTGTGTGTTCTCTTCTAGGTTGGCAGATCTCCAGCGGGCTTTAAACTAGCCTTGTCTGGGGAAGGGAAACATGAGGGTGGAGGAAACCTTGGACCACTGAACCAAGCAGCACCCACAAGTACAGCCCAGCCTAGACCAATGAGCGGAACATATACACAGGTAAGCAACAGGGGCCAGGGCAATGCTGAGATTAGGGGGCCAGTGAACACATCCTCAGGAGGCTCCAAATCATAGAATCATAGAAGTAGGGTCAGAAGGAACCTTGTAGATCTTCAAGTCCGACCCCCCCCCGCCTGAGCAGGAGAAAAACTGGGCTCAGATGACTCCAGCCAGGTAGGCTGGATCAAGC
>NW_017728906.1:19171598-19173686 GCF_001723895.1 Crocodylus porosus
GTCCTCCCTCCTCCCTTTTTTAAAAATGGGGACCATGTTGGCTATCTTCCAATCATCTGGCACCTGGCCCGAGCACCATGAGCTCTCATAAAGCCATGCCAAGGGCCCTGCAATAACCCCTGCTAGCTCCCTCAACACCCTGGGGTGGAGAGCATCTGGATCTGCTGATTTGAACATGTTCAGACCCTCCAGAAGCTCTCTAACCCAGTCCTCCCCAACCTGAGGTCTGGTAGCGTTCCCCTTGAGTCTGTTTTGCATCATGGTGGGGAAGTCCTGGTCCCTGCACAAGAAAATGCAGGTGAAGAATTGGTTAAAGAGGTCTGATTTCTCCTCTGGCACAACCACCAGATTGCACAGAGGATCTTGCAGGCGTCCCACATTTCCCAGTGCTTTCTTCATCTTCCCTATATATTTGAAAAGTACTTTTTATCATCTTTGATCTTGGACACTAGTCCTAGCTCTATGTCTGCCTTAGCTTTCCTGACAGTCCTCCTACAGGCCCAAGCAGAGGAGGTATCCTCTTTGGTGATAGCACCCCCTTCCACCAGTTGTATGCCGCCTTTTTGGCAATCAGGCATTCCCATGCATGTAAGTTCCTAGCTAAAATGCAGGACCTCCATCTAACCCAGGAGGTGCACAGCACCACCAGGGGAGACACCTTGTTGGACCTGGTGCTGGCCATGGGAGATGTCCTGGTGAGGGGTCTGCGGGTGCTCGACCACCTGGGCGACAGCAATCATTGCCTGCTGGAATTCACCATCCAGCGCAAGGTGGCAAAGGCCTAAAGCAAGACAGCAGCCCTAGATTTCAGGAGGGCAGACTTCAATGAGCTAAGGAAAATAGTCCAGGAGGCACTGAGGTCCCAGAGGGGAGGGGAGCCTGGTGTCCAAGAACAGTGGTTGCTCCTTAAGAAGACAATCCTTCAAGCCCAAAGGGTGATAATCCTAACATGGATCAAAGGAAGCAGGAGGGTGCAAATGCCCCCATGGCTCACCAGAAGCATCTGAGAATGTCTCTTAGCTAAAAGGGAGGTGTACACCCAATGGAAGGGAGGGGTCATCACCAGGGAGGACTATACTGTGGTTGCTCGGGGATGCAGGGGGTAGTCAGGAAAGCCAAGGCAGAGATGGAACTGGGACTATCTTCCCGGATCAAGAACAACAAGAAGTCCTTTTTTAAATACATAGGGGGCAAAAAGAAGGTACCAGGTAATATGAAGCCCCTGCAAGACACACTAGGAAATTTGGTTGTCACACCAGACAACAAAGCTAACCTATTTAATGACTTCTTTGCCTCCATTTTCCTGAGCATGGACTGGATCAGCCTCCACACTGGGTCCCCCTCAGGCCCCAGGGGAGGTGCACCTAGGCCAAAGGTCAGTGAGGATCTAGTCAGAGAACTTCTGGAGGGACTGGAAGTTGGTCTGGACGATCTCCACCCCAGAGTGCTGAGGAAATTAGCTGAGATCTTTGCGGGACCCCTGGCACAGCATTACAAGCACTTGTGGTGCTCTGGTGTGGTGCCAGAGGACTGGAAGAGGGCCAACGTGGTTCCCATCTTCAAAAGAGGGAAGAAGGAGGACCCAGAAAACTACAGGCCAGTTAGTTTTATCTCGATCCTAGATAAGCTTTTTGAGATAATTATTCTGGCACATGTCCACAAGGGGCCAGCAGGGGAGATAATGCTTAGGAGCAACCAAAATGGGTTCATTAGAGGCAGGTCCTGTCAGACCAACCTGGTGGCCTTTGATGGCCAGGTCACAAAATCTTTAGATGCAGGGGTAGCAGTGGACATAGTCTTTCTGGACTTTCAGAAGGCCTTCGACACTATCTCCCACCCTGTTCTCATTAAAAAACTGGGGGAATATGGTGTCGACACGTACACAGTCAAATGGGGTCGCCAGCTGATTGGAGGGCCACACTCAGAGCGTGGTGGTGGATGGGTCATTTTCGACCTGGAGGGATGTGGGCAGTGGGATCCCCCAGGGCTCGGTCCTCGGGTCCGCACTGTTCATCATCTTCATCAGTGACTTGGACGAGGGGGTAAAAAGCACCCTGTTCAAATTTGCTGATGACACTAAGATGTGGG
>NW_017728906.1:19173786-19180848 GCF_001723895.1 Crocodylus porosus
ACAGAGAAAGCTGAGTTCAAACAATGCTGCTTTTATGCTGTTTTTCCATCTCTCCCCCAGAGCACTGGGATTAGAAGGGACTTCTGGGAAGGATCGCAGTCACTGGCCATCTACACAGTCAATATCAGAGCAGGCCTTCCTCCTTCTCCCTCTCCTTAGTTTCTGTTGCCCTGCAAGCAAGCCCAGCTTTGAAAGTCAAAATGTTTCAAAACTTTTAAAATGTTTTGAGTGCTCTCATTTTGTTTTAAAGCTGTTTCAAATCCTTTCACTTCATTTAAATTTCACTTTCTCAAGCTCAAAACACAACAAAACAGCTTCAAAAAGAAACATCCGTCGAAATTTCACACAGCCCTAGTGCCCATCATAAAAGTAATTATTGCTCATTTTTGCAATGGAGCATACTTAATATTGATTTAGCTGGTAACAGCATACAAGAATAAAAGCTTGTTCACTTTAGCTAGTCAGCTGAAGCTGAACAAAAAAGGTAAAAAATATTCATGTGCCTTGTAACAGATGTGTGTCTTTGCAAATGAACATGAAACCATATTGCACAGATATTCTGGCATATGTGAAGATGATACAGCTACCAGTAATGTAAGGGACACACATTATGTAAAGAAATTATGGATTAACTAGGAGTGTTTTTCAGCCATTAAATACAAGTTTGTCTGGATTTTGATATTCAGATTACAGTACTAAATGTGCAGAGAGAGAGATGCCAGCTACTTCACTTAATGCTTATACCATCCTGGATTAAGAGTACAAAATATAATGCAGTCACACTCCGCTGACCAGATGCTCTGTTGATACCAGACATCCCAGACCACCTGTTTTCACATCTTCATACACTCTTTAGTTTGTCATTCAAAAGAGCCTTGTGCTACAATTTGGCACCCTATTTGACTACTGTTTAGGCTGTGCTCCAGGAGAAACCACAATACTTTAACAGTGCAATCCACTGGTAATATGTTTTATCTATATTTCCATTGTCAAAAGTAGTCTGGAGAAGAGAAGCTGTCACATGGTTTAACCTTTGCAATTATCCTGTAATCTGGATCTGTTATCTCTTAAAATACAGTGTTGTCCAAACATCTTGTCCAGACACCTGCAGACTTAATAATTACTGGGTGTGTATGTCTCATAGTGTATTTATACATGTGGCCCTTCCTGAATAACTGAATATTCATAAGTCTAAACACCTTTACTTCCCAACAATCTCAATGGGCACATATCTCAATAACATCCTCAATTCTGTCAGTTTACATAAGAATACCTCCTCATATGCCATTTATCTGTCCACATTAAAAAATCCACATACACACTGGGAAAGTTTTGTGACTCTATCCACAAACTTTGTTTTCTGCATTCCTTGGATTGAGAAGGTTCACTTTTAGGAGCCAAGAAAAAGAGAGAGTGGTATCATGAAAAAGTCATAATAAAGATGAAAGCAGAATAAGAAATGCTATTGAAATAAAATAGTTAATCTTCCTTAAAAAGTAACAGAGAATGACTTATACCAATGTCCAGATGGACAAAAATAATGGGAAAGGAAAAGGAAATAATTTAGGCATCTAAATTGGGACTTAGTCCTAATTCTAAAATTGCTACCAAAATACCTGATCTCAGCTGCTTTCTAACCCTGAAGATGTACCTACTCTCTCATCTCCTAATTCTTTTATTTTAAGGTCCCTTAGGAGTTTAAATATCTACTCTGAAATACCTCCACATAGACAGGATTGAGTTTTTTTAATATTTACGTTATGCTTGTGCACAATCCAGAAACAGTTCTTTTTCCTCTTATCTCCTTTGAAAGGATCCAAAGAATCCCTAATTAAGTAGCTAGTCCAAAAAGTCTCTAATCTCATAAAGATCTCTAATCTGTTCCCACATCTACCAGATCAGGCTACATACAAAATACAATGGTTGTCTCTACTTTCTTTTAAATCATAACCAAAAGAAAACAAGTCATTGGAGAAGAGAGACAGAACATGCAAGGTTAATAGCTAGCTATGCTAGGGTTAGGATACTTATGTGGGAGGGGGCAATGCTGGATTCAAGTCTATGTTTCAAGAACTATCCAGGAACTCTACAAGCCAATGGGCACAGTACATAAGCAGTCCTTCATATGTTCATATATTGCCATGAGGTAATTTCCTACCCCAGATGCATATTTTGTGCAGTATCTTAAAGTTAATTCATTTTATTTATTTTTTCTTTTTAGGACATTGTCAATGGCACCACATTGCACAATATCCCAGCAAAACAGCCATTTTACATGAATGTTTTGCTCTCTGTGGATGAAAAACTGCCCAGGGCAACATGTTACCCCAGGAATGAATGTGTTTTTCCATATGGTGTAACAACTTATCCCAAGCCCATGTTAATGCATTGGGGTATCTTGTTACCCTGATACAATTTCTATATAAATGACAGGCCTAGACCTCTTTGGCCACTTTGGGTGGATGCATCTGAAGGGTTAGCATCCATTCACACCTCATTTATGTCCACTTCAGGTATCCATGGTAACTAATGAATGGCCCTCCTCCACTCTGCTTTCACAGAAGATGTGGTAATCCCTTTTGCTAACCACTTTGTTTTCAGGCTTCAAGGTCATCAAAACAGCCTGCCCTTTGCCAACCCCCTGCCACAACCCTTTGTCACACCCAAACCCACCTCTGCTCTCTTTTCTCATGGCAAAACTCTTCCTCTTCCCCTTTCATAAGACACAAGCTAGTTTGCCCTGCCTTTGTTGGAAGTGAGAAGAAGGAGCAAAGGAACAGCAGAGAAGAAATAGAACAACATCATACTGCAATATGGCATAAAGTATGGAGTCCCCTTCAATGGTAAGGGCTTGACACCCCTCCATGTGCCTTTTACCTGCTCTCAATAGGCTCCTGCATGTGTGGTTTCCAAACAGCATCCACCCACATTTGGCTTGCCTGCAAAGGGTGGATGGTGGTCTCTGGCTTCTGTGCCTAGGAGGAGAGTGTGCTACTTGCACTGCCATAGGGCAGGGTGGAATTGCTTCTGTGACAACATAGGGGGACAGGCTTGTCTTAGATCATTATTTATATGCATTTGGCAGCAATCAATTTTTTCTTGTTTTTCTTCAGTCCAGGATGAGAAGGCAGCACATATTCAGTTCTGATGCCTGTCTTGCACAGGTAACCAGGGATGACAGTGATCCACTGATGAAATCTTATCCAACCTAGTAAGCATGCTGAATTTGTTCCAGAAATGTGAGATTTTTCAGAGCAAGAAGACCATATGTCTATGGAAGCTACATTCAGCCCAGATGAGGAGGAGTTGGTGCTACAAAAACAGAATTGATGCCAACACTTCCAGTGGAAAGGGGAAGAGGACCAGCCCATGACCACCATGGAAGACTGAGGAGAGCTACAGCAGGACATGGAGCAGAACCACTGCCACCACCCCCAGAAAACATTGCAAATGATAACACCTTTAGAGGAAGGACTAGCAGAGTGTGGGGAAGAAGTCCACAGCTAATACATCATCAGAAAACAGCCAAGGACATAGTCCATGAAAGTGTTGGGCCAACAAGAGGAAGTAATAAAGACACAATGGTGGAAACATTGCACCTGTTTCTCTCACAAGATATCCTGACTATTATCATAAGAGAAACAAACAGAGAGGCAGAAAGAAGATGCAGGGAGTGGAATGATAGCCATCCTGAAAATAGAAAGGAGTGGAAAAAGCTGATTGAAACAGAGGTGAAATCCTACATTGGCCTCTTACTGCTGAGTGGTCTATACCACAGTGATCACAAGGCACTGGAGGAGTTGTGGGAGCAATGCACTAGGCATCTTTGCTTCCATGCCACCATGAGTTTAAAACAATTCCGTTAAATCACAGACTACCTGAGATTTGACAACAAACTGATACATGAGGTCATGGGTGTCTGGTGCCTCCTGAGTCGGGGGGGGGAACTTACCCTTCCAGTGGCCAGTCAGCAACTGCCCCCCCCCAGCTGGTAATGCTACTGGCACTTCCAAGCTGGCATGATTGGCCTCAGGGGGACCTCAGGGATCACTTCTCCTGGCATCCCCATCCCCCAGCTGGTGCTCTCAGGGAAGACACCAGCACTCTCACCTGCTTCCACTCCCCCGCCTGTTACCTAAGCAGGGAATGCTACTGTCGGGGATGCACATGCACCTGCATGCACCTGCTACACATTACTACCGTGTGAGAAAAGGAGAATTGTGAACAAGCTTACTGCCTTTAGACATATTTGAAGACAATTTGTGGAGCAGCTCAGTAAATGGCATATTCCAGGAATATACCTAACGGTTGATGAGCAGCTCATTGTGTATAGGGGTTGCAGTCCCTTCATAGAGTATATGCCAGAAGATTCAGGGAGACCAAAGAAACCCGGACATCATCCATGACTACAGTGAAAACAAGGGTGGGCTGGATAACCTTGACCACTTAGTCTGTATGACCATCTGCAGATGGAAAATCAACAGGTGGCCAATAACACTATTTTTCAATATGCTGGATGTGGCTGCCATTGCCAACCTCATCATTTGGCTAGGCCACAACACAAACTAGAAGCAAAGATCACATTTAAGAAGATGACACTTATTTTGTACAAGCTTGAAAAACAGTTGATCAATGGACAAATAAAATGAAGAATGATGGATACACATAAACTGTCTATGTCTGTCAAGTCTGGTATGACTGCCCTAAATTACAAATTGTCACAACACATCCCAATAGAACCATCTGCAAGCATGAGTGGATGCTGTGCTTTTTGTCCGAGGACAGATGACCACAAAACCCGGAAACAATGCAAAGGTTGTAAGCTATTTCTTTGTGTGCACCACCATATATCACTCCTGCTTTGTGAGGAATGTAATATTTAGTTAAAAGAGGAAATGTTTTTGGAAGTAATTGTTAGTTTGAAAACAATGTGAACTGCAGACTTATCAAATTGATTCATGTTTTGAAACTCTAGTTTGCTCATAGTTCTAGTAAAATAATATTTTGGGTTCAAATCATCATAAATACTCTTTCAAAAAGAGTTTTTCCATTTTGTTCATGTGGGTGGGGTAACGAGTTAGCCCATGAGAATGACAGTGGTTATGGCTTCATGAGAACAGGAGGGTTAAGGCAATTACCCGTAGACATTGTTTAGAGAGATGGGACATGTGGGTTTGAATTCCTTCAGGAAAAGTAAAAAATAAACTTGGGTCCCCCACAGCATATATAAGTGCTCTAACCATTAGGCATTTTATAAAATGGGGCATATCTGTAGCAGTATTGACTCCTTCAGCTTCTTTGTAAAAAAATAGCATGAACTCTTGAGAAAGAAGTTAAGTGCACCAGTTTCCAGGACAAGTTTCCAGGCTTTGGAATGGAGGAAGATAACGCTGCAGTTCTGTGAATGCCTGAGATTGAAAAGTGGTTAATGAGAAATCTCTATCTTCATCATTTCCTTATTGGTTAGCTTTAGTCATCTTCTTTGGCAGTATCTTAGGTATTTTGAGGCTATTTAGCATGCTATTTTGAGGCACTTAACTCTTGGTGCTACATTGGAAGCTCAAAATTTTAACACAGGGTTCTGGTTTTCATTTCCAGTGCCAAGAACCTAAATACCCAGGATACAGAGCTAACTTCCATAATATACAAAACATCACAGCAAATGTACAAAACCTAAAATGCTACCTAAAAATGCTGTGGTAATTTACCTTCAAAATAAGGCTCAAATAAGGGGGAAAAAATGCTGCTTCATTCTAAACGAACTACAAGCAGTGTCAGTTTCAGTATAGGCAACAGAATTAATCAAGCAGGCATACTATGTAAGAAAGGCAAATATGCAAATCTGAATAAGCTCTTGTATCAAGCCATAATATTCTAAGAAGATTTATTTCAGAAAATTTTTAAAAATGACATCCCAAGAAGAGGGAATGAAGGATCAAACAGAAGCCTAAGTTAAGGCTAAAGGATCTGAAGTTGGATCTTCATTATTTGATATTGAACTCTCAGATGATCTCATCTTGGGACCTCTTCTAAACAGTACAGTTCCACCTCTGTAATTTATTTATTGTAATGTCAAGTTTAATTAATTTATACTCCACTTAAATTTCAGCATATTGCAGATTCTAAGTCCAGCCATAGGCTACTACAGGGGTGGGCAAAATACGGGCCTTGGGGCCCCTAAAAAATTTAGAAAAGGAAATTTTATCTGTTCCTGGATGCCTGTCAAAGATGACATGCAGCCAGTGGCAACAGGACCCCGGGGAAGCTGATGGCAGGACCCAGTGGTTGAACAGCAAGGATGTCCCAGCCCATTCCTGTCCCAATCCCCTCCCTCCCCCTTCCTCCCTCTCTGCAGCTTCTGGCCTCCTGACCCTGGGGCTGTTCCCTGCCTCCCTCCATCCAAGTGGAAAGTAGGATTAGATTGGATGTGCAGGGGGAACTGCAGCAAACTGCCCAGCAGCCTAAAGCCACGTGGTATATGAAACACTTCAGTTCACTTGAAATTAAAAATAGTTTTGTTTCATTTCACCAAGAAACCCAATAATTTATTTCAGCCAAAACTATTTTTTCCTTCATTTTTTTTATTTAGTCAAACAATTAAAAAATGTTATTTTAGTAGCTTCAGTATTTTTTTACAGGAGTTTTAAGTTCTAGTAGATGAATATATATCAGCTTCCATATTTTAGGCCGAATCAGAAGCAATTTTGCATTTGTTATTGAGACCTATTAGTTCCTCACTCTCAAATGTGGTGATCACTGATATAAATTACACTGATCAAATTCACACTACCCTAATATTTAATGCATCAAAAATGACTTAAACATATCAGGTTGATGTTTCTCATAAATGAATCAGAAAAAACAATGTTAATGACAATAAGTTAAATTCAGAAAGGTTGTTAGCTATGTTAGTCTATAATTAGAGACCTACTCAAATCTTGATTTTGTGGATTTCACTGAAATCATGAAATCAGGTGATCTCTGTGAAATCAAAGGAAAAAAATTGATAAACAAAATAAAATGTCTTTCCACTGGGACCCAGCAGTCCTCCCAGCCAAGCAA
>NW_017728906.1:19180948-19188241 GCF_001723895.1 Crocodylus porosus
TGTAGGGGAGAAAGGGGAAAGAGAGCTGCTGGCATGAAGTTGAGCAGGCAAGATGGCTGCCATCTCTGCCCCTCACCACTGATTGTCTTAGACGGCTGCCTGTCATGCATTCCTGCCCCTCCCTGCTAATCAGCAGTGAGGAGCAGGGCCACATGATGGACAGCCCTCTCAGCCAATCAACAGCAAAGGGTGTGGCCAATCATGTCCATAGACCAATCAGAGCTGTGGGGGCTTAGTCATGATAAGCCCATGGAGGTAGTGGCCAGCCTCATGAACTGTCCATGAAATCAGTTGCCTCTCTCCCCAAGTTGAGTAGACCCCCTATTGATCAAGCCCAAATCTACCCTGCCTTCTGCCTGACTTCAGACTAACCAAATCAGAGGTATGTACTGTAGCATAAGCTTCCATAAGAAGTCTTACTTGATCAGATATTGATTCATCAGATGACAGCATATAAAGTAAGCTCTCTTCTTACAAAAAGAGTATGGCAAAAATCTCTGATTTAGTTAGTCTATAAGGTCCAAATCTACTCTGCCTTCTGCAATAATTTAGATTACCATACTTCAGTGTTAGCTGAGCTGAATTGGATGGTAAACACCTCAAAGAGCTATTGTTTTAGGTTTATGGCACAGTTGTGAGGCTATTAAAAGTATTGAAAAGGTTTCTTTATAACAAAAACTGCAAATTCACTGAAAAAAATTGAATTTTTTTCAAGAAAATATTGCCTAGTTAGAATCCAGTTTTTCTTTAGCTCTTATGTACAATATTTTACTTTTGTATAATTACATCTAACATGGGCTCTGGGCTTCATATTCAAAGGCCATTGTCTTGATGGTTTAGGGCTTCTCTTGGTAGGTGAGAAAACTTGGTTCAAACCCCTTCCCCTAAATCAGGCAATTAGGAATTAACTGAAGTTAAATTGAAATAAAAGTTTAAACCTAAACAAGATTCTGAATGAAGGAACTTAAGTTACTTTCACAAAATTGATTTAAATGATGACTTAATTTAAGTTGAAACAATGCCCTTGTGTAGACTTGGTTTAAAACCTACCATTTCTGGTTGTCTTCTCAAAATTAGGGTTATTAAAGATCAATTTTGGACTCAGATGCTTTTAGTTATAACTAGCTCCTTTCAGGTACCTGTAGCAGCAGTGAAAGTCATTCTAAGTCATTTTAAGTCTATCTATTTAATTATTTTTTTTTAAAAACCTCAGGTCTTAAGCCTCTAAACAGAGATGCACTTCTACATTTCTCTCTTGATAATAAAAGCTCTCTGGTCACTTTTCTCCTCCATTCACAAGCATTTATATTCTTTTGGGAAGATGGATCTATAAAAGGAAAAGGAAAACCAAAGAAGTGTGTCCGGAAGGCCAAAGAGGGTCAAGGCCTGTGTTAATGTAGTGCCTTCATCTGCCATATCTGCTGAGATTGCCCGTATTGTCTTTGTAAACCTATATTTTAAAAATAATATCTATCTATCTATATCTATCTATCTATATATATATAGATAGATAGATAGATATAGATATAAATATACATACTTATATATATATGCATCTATATATCTATAGATATAGATATATGCTTATAAGTTTTATATTATATAGTACAATTAAAACTGTAAATCGTTAAGCATCACTGGGAGTCCCTGGTCCCTGCTCTGCCCTGTAGGGAAAGGAGGTGAGCTGGCCTGAAGGAAGCAAGTCGTTCTCCCACAGCATACACACACCTGCTAACATTCCTTCAGTTGAAGAGGGGGTACCAGCCACGTACCCCCTAGGCTACACTTTAATTAACATTACCACTCGTGTTCCTAAGCCAGTCATGACTACATGCCATTGCTCAAAGGATACTGCAGAGTTCAAGATTTGTGAACTTTAACACCAGTCTTGTGTAGCTTTAAAAAACAAGGTCAGGTAAGAAGCTATACACTATACAGCTATGGCAGTATAATGCTCAGTGCTAGCTATTAAAGCTAGCTTAGGTATCTAGTCCTACACTGAACTACTAATGGTATAGATGGGTGTATGTAGATGAAACGGGAGCCCTAATTTGAAGAGGTGGGTTTTAAAAAATACTGCTTCAGTTCAGGGCTGATTAAACCTCCATGTCATGTACACACCCCGCTGACTTACCTGCCTCTCTGGTGGTGAGGGGAGGATAAGCTGCCAGTGGTGGAGGGGTCCCTGGGTTGGGGGGTGGGAGGTGTTGCTTCCCTCCATGACAGCAGCAGCCCACTCCCCAGGTGACACCCACCCACAGGCACATGGCTCGGGCAGTCCTGGGGGGCATCGCAGCCACAGAGGGAAGCACCAGGCCCCTGCAGAGCTCAGGCAGGGTCCAGAGGAAAAAAACAAAGTCTCGCTGCTTTTCTTGAGTGGAGCCTGCTTTCTTGGGTGCTGCCAGGCTGCCTGCAGGGCTTCCTTCATGGAGCCTGATGCTTCACTCCATGGCTGTAGGAGTTTTAGTTTGCTGCCCCACAAGTCATTTAAGGCACATTACACCGCCAAATTTCCTACAGGGGCTAGAATTAATGCACAGTACACCACTGATGCATGCAAACACCAACACCATTAGTGTGGTGCAAAAGCATTTAGCGTGCCTTACAGTGTCATACATGCAAGCCTCTCATTTTACCTACATATGGCTGATGTGCTTAGGTAATCTGGCTTAGGACCTTATCTCAGGAATTTTAAAGTCCTTTTTGTTTGACATATCTACTTCAGACAACTCCATCTGCCTTTCTTCATGTTTGGCACTCTCTGTCACCAAACAATTTAATAAATTTTCAGAATGACTATAAAGCTGAGTTAAACATTATTGGCCAGCTCTTTTTGTGTTTCTCAAGTAGTGCAAAAGAGATGTCTAAGGCAACAATGAAAATTATCCTTATTTAGAGTAGATCTTTCTAATTCCCTAGTGTTTTCTTTAAATGGCAGGCCAGGGATGGTTGCAAGGTGGAAGTAAATGAGTAAAATGTATTCTGCTCAATGTCAGTAGAAATGCACCTTGGGTACCAGAATCTCTCAGTGAAAATTAAACCAAAGGAAGTACCAAGCTTGGGGTATAACAAAGGGACAGAAAATTGCCAGAAGATTATTATAAAATCAGGGATCACATGATTTTCATGACCACGGTGAACACACATTTAAAAATCAGTAAGAATCTGAAGCAAATTCAGAAACATTTTGAATGTGTTCCATATTTTGGCAGAAGATAGAAAAGCTTTCTAATTCATAAGGAACCAAAGAAAGCTTGTAGCAAGCAAGATGATTAACGAAGGCTAGTAAAAATATTTCCAATGGAAATATTTTAAATTTACAATTATATCTGTGATGTAATTATTTTTTCTAAAGGATCTTTTTTAGCCTTTTGTGAAAAATCTTTTCAGTTTTCAGATAAAGATTTTGTGGCTTTTTTTGGTGGGGGTTAAAAGGTTAACATTTTCTACAAAGGAAAAAATTCTGATCAGTTATTAATAAAGCTTGGATTTATCAAGAAAATTCTAAATAATCAGAAGCTTATAGGAACTTTTAAACTGGTTCTATCCTTATATTTTATATTCTACAGAAGCTCTCATTACATTGTGAAGTTCAAACTTCAGACATTCAGATTGCTCCTGGTCATGTGAAACGAATACTGGAACAATTACAATTACAGTGGCAAGTAGAAAACATTATTGAATTTAATCTAAATGCTTGTTTTGTAATATCTCTCCCTGTAATTCCCATGAAAGGGTCACAGATCATGAAACTAACAGGTGGGGAAGAAAATCTTATGGATGATATAATAGTGCTGGCTATCAAACTAATTATGAGTCATTAGAAAGATTCCTCTCAGGGCTCATGTACAACATATTTGACTATGATCTGTACAGTAATAACATTGCTAAAAGCTGTATCAGATAAGGAAGGGGGAATTTATGAAATGGAGATGTGTGGCATCATGCAGAATATATTAAATGTAAATTAGTGACAACTTATTGAGGGAGCTTAGCAGAAAATCAAAATCAATAACATTGTTATGTGTCATGATTGTTTAGGATACCCTTTTTTGTAGTTGCCACTATTCTATGAGCTGACAGTATGCCCTGACTTTCTTTCTTGCTATGTCTTTGATGTTATTATTATTAATATTAATTTTAGATGTTATTAGTCAGGAGGGTTTATTTATTATTTTTTAATTCTTCTACCGCAATCTTTTAATGAGGGTTCGCACACTAATTGTATAGCTCATTCAATCCACTTACTCTTGTAGGTAAAAATTAGGTATTCATTCACAATTTGGTTACGATCAATTGTTTTTCTTTATTTCCCTGTTACATTTTTATTCAAATCCTACATACACAGTCAGACCAAAGAAGGTACTTGCATTCCTTTCTAGTATCTCTTAAAGTCATAACTTTGTAACTCTTCACATAAACTATGTTACCTTTTTAACAGATAAAAACATAAATTAATTGAACTTAGTATTCATGAATTATCTCTCTCTCAGAATTCTCCTTCTTCTTTTATTTTGTATAATGTTTCTTAACTTTAAGAGAGATCTTTCTTCAGATCTCTCAACATAAAAATCCATTTATTTATGCTGCTGTACGGGTCATCAACCTAACCCCTTTTACATGTAATCTTGAACATTCCCCATAAACAAAAAAAGAATCTTTTTATATATGCAAAGTTTAAATTAGAAATCCTTTTTCTTTTCTTCCATTGCTCACAATATTAGACTCAAATAAGTTTCTTTTCCTTTTTTTTCTCCCACTGCTGCTGTCCCGATGCCCCCACACCTCTCTGAATCTTTTTGGGAATCTGCCCCTCCTTCCTTCTGACATCAAACCAACTCAACAAGCTTAATCACAGCTCTATCGAAGAGTCTCTTGACATTTTTTCTTCCTTTATAGGCTCCTTTCTTCCCTCTTGATTCTCTAAAAACCTTGTGCCGCACCACTCCCCACTCTCTCGAAGCTTCTATCCTCACCTGGCAGCAGCTCCAGAAGTGGCATTTCCCACTCAGCTCCATCCCACATGCCCCTGCCTCTTCACCCACATCACTTCTTCACAGTATGTCAATATACAACTTGCTAATATTCTGCCTGATCAACATGCCGCTGTATTCCACCCCAGTTACCTATTCAGATGAAGGGTGGTTTACATTTCACATGTTCAGTCCTTGATACAGTGAGAAAGTAATAAGACTTAGTTCCTTTACATACACTATATTTCTTTTTACTCCTTCCTGTGAACTATCTAATTTTTTCTGATTAATTATCCATATTTTTAAGGAAAATAATTTCTATTTTGTTATCTTACGGCCTGATATAAAGCTCTTTGAAATCAATGGAAACCTTTCAAGTAATGTCATGCTTCAGGCTGTTCTTCCTTTACATTTACTCTCCATCACACAAACACCCATCCATCCATCCATCCATCCATCCACATATCTGCATGCACACACACACACTGAAATTCACCATGGACATCTAAAAGCATATTTTTCCTCAACTTATATAATCAAAGGGAGGTTAGGGTCTGTGTAAAGTGTCCTTTTGCTATTCAGCTGTGAGGATGAAAGGAACTCAGACCTTTCTGAACATGGACATAATGTGTATAATCCTTCACTTTATATTGCTTCCCTCACACATCAATGTTCCTCTATCACCTGCAGCTGAATGACAGCTTACATGTTAGTACAAAGAGGAAAAAAAGTACCTGCCATACTAAGGCAGCAAGGAATGATAAAGGCTTTCATCCCTCCTCTAAAAGTTAGATTCTATGATGCCATGCATCTTAGGCACTCATTTATACCAAATTAAACACAAAGTGGGTATAAAATACTACCAAATCAGAACAATAGTGATTTGTGCTAACTTTATTCATGTTGGGTGATTATATAATTGATTTTACAAATATTATATAAAATGCAAGACAAAAGAGAGTGAGACCCTTAGACTTTTATCTTCAGTGCTGGCATATCTTACCAGCCCACATAGCAACCAATCTATACCATCATTCAACAAAGCATTTAAGGCACTTGAATCATCTGAATAGTTCCATTAAAGTCAATGGAATTAGTCATCTGTTTAAATGTAAGCACATGCTTAAACTGTTTGCTTAATTGTGCCTATAGACCCTTAGTCTTCATCTCCTCAGTAACAATACACTCTAATGTCAGGCAGACTTTTCAGCAGGTGCTTGGGTTTAATTCAGATTCTATAAAAAAAAATCACACACATTATAAAGCTGGCTTCCAGAATGACAGCTGTACACAAAACGGCTGTTTCCTCATCAATCATATTTGATTATATAACAGGCCACTCAGATTTCTCAACCTAATCTTTGTATTTTTAATGCATCTCTAAAAATTTGTATACTACACCATCTGCAGGAAAAGTAATAAAATGTGTTGGAACAAAAGGAAATCCTTATCTTAATATTTGAAATCTATTCCAGGCACATGTGGGGGCTGGGAGGGGAAGAAGAAGATCAAATACAATGCAACTTGTCCAATTTACCAAGATTAATGTTATCAATATGCTCTTAAAAATCTAATCTGTGACTTGGAGAATTAATTTTATGATAATATATTTGTTAAACAACAGTGTAGGTCAGAGCTATTATTACAGAAAATGTCACATGGAAATATTGCTAATGAGTGAATGAGTGCATATACAATGCAATAACGGGCTGCCAGGTTGAGTAAATGTTTAAGGAAACCTCAAAACACAGCTTATTGTTTAGTAGTTTATTGTGAACACATCACTGCTCCCAAATACACATTACCACTTTATCTTTCTGCATGCAACACTTGAGTAATTAACTGTATTTAGCTTCTCCTTTTTATCTCTTTTTTTGGTCTCATAATTTTAAAGTGTTGCATGCCTGGTAACATAACAGTATTCTACAAGGATGAGCTTTGAAGAAAAAAACAAGCAGAGAAAAATTGGTGATGCCATTTCCATTGAAAAGTAAGATGCAGCAAAGTGTCTTCTGTTACATGTTTATATTTCCACATACAGAATTTGTACATCTGCTAAAACCACATTTGTGTATACAGGAGATATTTGCACATAGAAATTTGTAGATTTGCTTTAATGGATAACAGTTCTTAAAATTCTGTCCCAGACTGGTTCAGATTTCTGATAAAGATTATAAAGGGTAAATGTGTTTTATTAGCGTTTAATGTGGGGGACTGGTGCTGCCTTAGGAGGGGCACGTGCCCCCACCTGCAACTAGTCCTGCTGACCAGGGGAGGGGGGATTCCCCCAAAGGCAATCCTGCAGGCCAGGATTGGGGGC
>NW_017728906.1:19188252-19198726 GCF_001723895.1 Crocodylus porosus
TTACGGCCTGATATAAAGCTCTTTGAAATCAATGGAAACCTTTCAAGTAATGTCATGCTTCAGGCTGTTCTTCCTTTACATTTACTCTCCATCACACAAACACCCATCCATCCATCCATCCATCCATCCACATATCTGCATGCACACACACACACTGAAATTCACCATGGACATCTAAAAGCATATTTTTCCTCAACTTATATAATCAAAGGGAGGTTAGGGTCTGTGTAAAGTGTCCTTTTGCTATTCAGCTGTGAGGATGAAAGGAACTCAGACCTTTCTGAACATGGACATAATGTGTATAATCCTTCACTTTATATTGCTTCCCTCACACATCAATGTTCCTCTATCACCTGCAGCTGAATGACAGCTTACATGTTAGTACAAAGAGGAAAAAAAGTACCTGCCATACTAAGGCAGCAAGGAATGATAAAGGCTTTCATCCCTCCTCTAAAAGTTAGATTCTATGATGCCATGCATCTTAGGCACTCATTTATACCAAATTAAACACAAAGTGGGTATAAAATACTACCAAATCAGAACAATAGTGATTTGTGCTAACTTTATTCATGTTGGGTGATTATATAATTGATTTTACAAATATTATATAAAATGCAAGACAAAAGAGAGTGAGACCCTTAGACTTTTATCTTCAGTGCTGGCATATCTTACCAGCCCACATAGCAACCAATCTATACCATCATTCAACAAAGCATTTAAGGCACTTGAATCATCTGAATAGTTCCATTAAAGTCAATGGAATTAGTCATCTGTTTAAATGTAAGCACATGCTTAAACTGTTTGCTTAATTGTGCCTATAGACCCTTAGTCTTCATCTCCTCAGTAACAATACACTCTAATGTCAGGCAGACTTTTCAGCAGGTGCTTGGGTTTAATTCAGATTCTATAAAAAAAAATCACACACATTATAAAGCTGGCTTCCAGAATGACAGCTGTACACAAAACGGCTGTTTCCTCATCAATCATATTTGATTATATAACAGGCCACTCAGATTTCTCAACCTAATCTTTGTATTTTTAATGCATCTCTAAAAATTTGTATACTACACCATCTGCAGGAAAAGTAATAAAATGTGTTGGAACAAAAGGAAATCCTTATCTTAATATTTGAAATCTATTCCAGGCACATGTGGGGGCTGGGAGGGGAAGAAGAAGATCAAATACAATGCAACTTGTCCAATTTACCAAGATTAATGTTATCAATATGCTCTTAAAAATCTAATCTGTGACTTGGAGAATTAATTTTATGATAATATATTTGTTAAACAACAGTGTAGGTCAGAGCTATTATTACAGAAAATGTCACATGGAAATATTGCTAATGAGTGAATGAGTGCATATACAATGCAATAACGGGCTGCCAGGTTGAGTAAATGTTTAAGGAAACCTCAAAACACAGCTTATTGTTTAGTAGTTTATTGTGAACACATCACTGCTCCCAAATACACATTACCACTTTATCTTTCTGCATGCAACACTTGAGTAATTAACTGTATTTAGCTTCTCCTTTTTATCTCTTTTTTTGGTCTCATAATTTTAAAGTGTTGCATGCCTGGTAACATAACAGTATTCTACAAGGATGAGCTTTGAAGAAAAAAACAAGCAGAGAAAAATTGGTGATGCCATTTCCATTGAAAAGTAAGATGCAGCAAAGTGTCTTCTGTTACATGTTTATATTTCCACATACAGAATTTGTACATCTGCTAAAACCACATTTGTGTATACAGGAGATATTTGCACATAGAAATTTGTAGATTTGCTTTAATGGATAACAGTTCTTAAAATTCTGTCCCAGACTGGTTCAGATTTCTGATAAAGATTATAAAGGGTAAATGTGTTTTATTAGCGTTTAATGTGGGGGACTGGTGCTGCCTTAGGAGGGGCACGTGCCCCCACCTGCAACTAGTCCTGCTGACCAGGGGAGGGGGGATTCCCCCAAAGGCAATCCTGCAGGCCAGGATTGGGGGCGTCCCTTGTGGGCAATCCCATGATGGCTGATCACTGCTACCGATCACTGCAGCCTCTTCTGGGAGTGTCTGAGGCCACTTCTTGAAGCAAGGGCCAGTCAATTGCTGCAGCCACTCCCAGAAGTGGCTGTACCCATTCCTGGAAGCAGCTGTGGTAATCACAGCCATAGGCCAGTGCTTCTAGAGGGGTCATCAGTGCTCCCACCTGCTCTTCCTGCCCATTACCTAAGTGGTGAGTGCGGTCAGTCAGGGGGGCACCCATGTTCTCAAGGGGTGCACATGCACCCCTGTGCACCCCCTACATGTTGTCACTGGTGCTTAATATCTGGAAAGATTACATTATCTCTCTTGCATCTATATCCTGTTCTGTTTCAATGTTTTATCTACTAATAAGTAAACAAACCGTTCAATGGCTGTTAAACAACCAGTCTCCAAAGCATGAGTGAAGCTTTCCTTCTGACTTTACCTTTTCAAGATGGCTAGTTACTACTCAGAAGAACATATCAACCTAAATGGCTCAAATCTAAAAGACTATTTTCCCCAGCACATTTGTCTTTTATGTAACTATTACTCTGCCAGCATGTGGTAAAATACCGACTTCAACAAGTTCACCAATCAGCCAATGAGGATAATATTCCTTACCCTAGTCAGGGGTGCTCCGAGGATTAATTAGTCAATATCTATTCAGTAATGTGCATATCAGAAGTGTTGTATAAATGCCAGATATTATTCATTCCTAGTAAACTGATAAAACATTTTTATACAATAACATCTTTGTATGATTTCCTGAAGCTTGCAATTTCTCTATAGGATAGTTCACACTGCTCTTTGTATTACCAGTGATTCAAACAAAAATCTTTAGAGTTATTAAATTATTTTGCATAGGAACTTTATTGTTAAAAGAATAAAGCCAAAAAATATTCATCATTATCATCATCATCTGCATTTCCTACATGGAGAATGAAATATGTATGTACCAGAGCAACAAAGAGGAAAATAGCTTTTTTCTGAAAGACATCCCCCCTACAGAGCAACTACCAAATGTATTGGGCCAATTCTTTTCCTGATGTTAGTGCAGTCAAGTTATTTGAGTTAGAACAGGGATGAATTTGGTTCACTGTTTTTTCCATGCATAGAAATTTTTTTTGGAGAGCTCTTCTTAGTAACTTTAGTCACAGACTCACAGAGGTGAATTAAATGTATAATAAACTTACTGCAGGATACCATTGACATGAAGCATTGTACTCCTCCATGATAGACTTATGAAGCTACTTAAAATCCAGAATGACCACTTTGTGGTAAAAAAGAGACCTCATTTTGGAAATGGGAAAGGAAATCGAAGAGATAGCTCTATCTACTTTTTATTATTGTTAAGGGATACCTAACACTGCTTCCCAGGCTTCTGAAGAGATACTTAACAGGGGAAATATTCACCACCCAATTTGGAAACATTGCTTCTTAGCCTCTTGTGGGCTAAGATCAAGTGAAGTAGTGTACCGAGTAATTCAAAGAGAGTAGCAATGACAATGAACACATTCCACTGTTCAAAAATGGTTTAGATTTATTTATGGATAATTTATCTTGCAAAAAGTACTGTTGCAAAAATATGTTTAATAGAATATTTTCTGCCTTTTTCCCCCCCACTCTGCATCTTCAATATGCCCTTGTTCATTTCCTTCTGTGTCTTTGTATTCCTTCTTAGGAGTCTTAGAGGGTTCCCCACCCTCCACCCATGCTATGGCTACCTCTTCTCAAATATCTATCATAATGTTGGATTTTGGGGGTTGGTGCTTGGTCCAGTACTTTTCAACATCTTTATTAACGATTTGGATGTAGAGGTGAAGAGCTCACTTACCAAATCTGTGGATGGTGCCAAGTTATGGGGAAGTGTGGTCACACTTGAGGATAGGCTACAGATACAGGGGGACCTAGACAGGATAGCAAGTTGAGTGGATCAGAATCTGATGAAGCTCAGCATTGAGAAATGTAAAGTGCTACACCTTGAGGTGAGCAACCCCCAACACACCTAGAGGCTTGGTGGCACCAAACTAACTAGCACCACAAATGAGAGGGACCTGGGGATAAAAGCAGACCATGAGATGGCAGTGCAGTGTTGTAGCCAGTAGGGCAAATAATACTCTCGTATGCATCAGTTGATGCATCTACAACAAAGCCAAGGAGGTGATTCTTCTGCTCTACTTGGCACTGGTGAGATGGCAGTTGGAGTACTGCATCCAGTCTGGGCACCACACTTTAACAAGGACATGGACAAGATTGAGATAGTCCAAAGAAGAGCCACCCATATGATCAGAGTCTTACACAGCAGCCATACAAGGAAAGGATGAGAGATCTGGGACTTTTCAGCCTGAACAAAAGAAGGCTGAGAGGGGACCTGGTAGCAGCTTAACACTACGCTAGGGGAGCACGTCAAGGGCTTGATGAGCAAGGTAGGAATAAGCACCTACCTTGGAAGTCTTCAAGAGGAGACTAAACAGTCACCTTGGGGTTACCCAGTTATCTATCCTGTTTGGTGCAGGGGGCTGAACCTAATCTTTCAAGGTTCATTCCAGCCTTACAATCTATGAATTTTCCTATCTTATAAATGAAAATATGCTTTGATACTTAGGGAGAGGGGTAGATAAATAGATGTCTTTGTACCTTCACAGTATCTAATTGTGCTACAGGTTACTAAGCAGAAGTACGAGGGAAAGTTGCAAAGAAGTCAGCTATTTATATAGCTAAGGAACTGAAAGAACAAACCACAGTTTACCTTATCTGTAATAAGTCTTTATTCTGAGTGCCCCCTCATAGTTGGGGATAATGACACCACAGTGAGGGGGCAAGTGCACTAAATGGGCAGATGACTGTACAGACCTTTCCTGGGAGGTGGATCCAGGGGCACAGGGGGTGCAATGGTGCACTTGTACTGCACTTTGATTCCTCTTCTATTCAACGTTTAAAACCAATTGCCTGGCAGAGGCAGCACCTTTTCTAGTCAGGCAGTGCTGGGGGAGTCAATTGACTTCTTGCCTCATTATAATCTACCTGATCCCTTCTAAACTCATCATTCCACAGGTGTTAATGAGCCTCTCTTCTTTTTAATGGTCTTGATGTTCCACCAACCAAGTTATCATTCTTTCTGCAAGTCTGCAGTTTGTTAGCTGCTCCTGGTAATAAAGCTCCTATTTCAAGGCCCTGCAGATAGCTTTTAACTCATTCCAATGAAGTTACATTTGTTTTTGCTTCAATCTTAAACTGTACAATATAGTCCTAGGTCTATAGCATATTTGCAAGACTTCTAGTTTATTTTTAGCTGGAGAAAAATAGGTGTTGCTTCATATGTGATGCACCTTAGCATCTACATCCCTCTTTTTAAAATCCTAAGTCTTCCCACAGGCCTTTCCTCCATGTTATTCTTTGTTACAAAAACTACAGAGCCTCTCTCAATCTTGCTGCTGTTTTTCTTTTTTTATTTTATGTACTTATCCTGCCCAAAGGCATACATACCATTGCTATTCAAAAAGTCTTACGCATTCCCTCACCTTAACAATTTCTTGCTACCTAATCACAGCTAACAGCTCAAAGAATTTAGCCAGTAGATTGCACTACATGAAGTCTGCCTTTAGCATTCCCTTGAAGCATTTTCTTTGATGACTACCCCTTCTCTTCCTATACTACAATAACTGTACAGTAGCTGCTAAGCATTCATCCATTGTCCATCTGTTATGTATCTTTCTAGTTGTACATGGCCTTTCACTATTAATGTCTGATGGATCTGCAGTCAGTGCACTGCAGGACTTTCCCAACGTGGTGTACCACCTCATCTGGATTTTGGTATGAGGTCACTTCTGGTAGAACTTCTCCAGTTGACATATATGCTTTCCCCAGAACATCCACATCTCACTCTTGTATAACAATGTGGTAAATGTTACAGCTTTTGTATCTTTCATCTAGTGGACAGCTTGATACCATACTAATTGCACACTTACTTTTAGACCAGTGCTAGCTTTCTGGAGGTGAGACACTAACTAAGTCTCCATGCAAGAGTACTCATTGAAAACACTCCCAAAGCAGTTGAACAAATCATTAGAGCGCAGAGATAAGCAGAGTAGGTAGACTGGTTTCAGGTTTAAGAGGCCATGAAAACCAAAAGCCACTCACCGATGCTCAGCTGCTCAGGCATGTACTCGAACCATTTATTCTTCCCAATTCTTCCTAAATAGCAGGGTTTTTAGGTATTCACAGAGAAGATTCATAATCAAGTACCATCCCCACTGGACCCTGTGCCACTGCTGCCACTGTGGGACCCCAGGCCACCACAGCCACAGTAGTGCCCATTACAGCAACCTTCATGCCCTGGGTTGCATCTGGCCTGCAAAGAACCCATGCTCTGGATGCAGCTTAGGGCTCCCAGTTAATTTCAACACCCCTGTGTTAGGGAATTACGGAGATAAGTTTATTTGATTGATCTAAAATAAGATTAAGACTACCTTGATTACAGTGTGTAATACTTTTCTATGGAAGAAGATAATAGGTTTGGAAGGACATTTTAACTTAATAAAAAAGGTGTAACAAGAACTGATAGCTGGAAGCTGAAGGCAGACAAATTCAAATTAGATCAGTGAGAATGAGTAAAGAAACTACCCCAAGGTAAACAAACTATCAACGGAAGTAGTAGATTCTGTTTCAGTGTTTTCAAATCAATTCTAGTTGTCTTTTGGGAACATGCTTTAGCAACCCACACTATTTTTTCCCTAGACAAACACAAGCTAATAGGCTTAATATGGGAGTAGCTGGGTGAAATGTAATGGTCCATGACATACAAGAAGTCAGACTATCATAACATCTCGTGATCCTTTCTGGCTTTAAACCCTATTAATCTACTAAATTAATGACGTATCTCTCTAACCAGGAATCATATTTCTGTTCATGCAAAATGGCATGCACAACTATGCTGCCAAATGTATACATAAGTTCTAATGCTAGTTACAGAAAAACAATGGCATAGCAAGATATAATATACAGGATAAAGATTAACTTGCATTCATGTCCTGTGTGCATCTTCAAGCCTGCACTGCTATAGTACGCCCCTACCGAACAAAGCAGCCATGTCATGGACCAAGATACTGTATTCGAGAAACAACAGAAAAATACATGCTTAATGTTATATGCTACAATTAAATAATTCTACAAAAGTCATGATCTAGCAATAAAAAAGAATGATGCTGATTCACAAACATCATACAGAGTGCATCTGTATGTACATTAACACGCTTTAGTTAATGCACATTAAATCTAGTAATTCCATTGTGATGTACTAGGAAAATGCACATTAGTTTGTCCTAATGTGCATTAACTAAATGGCGCAGGGCACTTTTACATGTGTTTTTGGGGTGGGGGGATGGTGCTTTAATTAGAGCAATTCTGACAACCACTGAACTAAAATGGTGATAAGTTTTAGTTCAAGCACCCCCACTGCCATTTTGAAGTGTGGGGACACTGAGACATGAGACACAAGAGGCTGCTGGAGTGTGGTAATTACCACACTGTAGCGGACTCAATTAATCGAGTCTGTTCCGACATGCTGTAATTACAGTACATCAGAGCAGCCTCCATGCTTGTGTGCAAGCATCCACAGTTTTTTACGGATACTTAATGTAAATTAGCCTATTTTAATGTGCATTAACTAAATAGCACGGACAATTTATACATGTGCTCTGGGAGGCAAGGGGGTGCTTTAATTAGAACTTCTGAGAACTTCTCTAATTAAAGCACCCAGAGTGTCACATGTATCAGCATCCCTGCACTGAAAATGGCAGTGGGGGCCCTTTAACTAAAACTCATCAAAAGAGCTTTAGTTAAAGCACCCCTGCTGCCATTTTTTAGTGTTGGGACACTAATGCATATGAGGCTGGAGTAGGCTGGAGCATGGTAATTACCACACTCCAGCAGACTTGATTAATGATGCCCCATGATTACAGTGTGATGGAGCAGCCTCAATGCATGTGTATACATGCCCACATTTTTTAGTGATGTTTTAATGCACATCAAAATAGGCTAATGTGCATTAATGTGCACATGCAGATGTGCCCACAAATTGACATCAAGTTATGATATTAAGATAGCTCTTCAAAATCAGGTTATTAGGATGGGAATAGTTTACAACTTTCTGCAACAGTGTTCAGTGACATAGAGGCCTCCCATCTATTCGAGTGATTAACTATTGCTATAAGCTATTCCTCTGTGCCTGTATGGAATTTCAGAAATATTACAAGTTGTAGTAATTGGGTTCTTGTATTGTAAATTAATAATGTCATCTTTGTCTCTATCCATTTCCTACCATCTGCCTTCTTCCATAGGTAGACATATTAGGGAATAGGAAAGTCAGTTTTATAGAGAAATTCATTGCTGATAGCATAGAAAAGTATTAAAAAGAAATAAAGCTATGGATTTTCAGCCAAGAAAACTGTATACAAGAACTGGTAGTAATGAACACTACTTTCTTTTTGGAGACATTCTGCATTATTAGGAATAGTAGCAGTGACATTTATTCTTTTAGTATTATTATTTTGGCTACAGACACAATTAAAAAAAAACAACAAGTTATCCATTTTGAAATTATAAATCCAACTTATTTGTACTATTACTAATGTCAAGTCTATGCCTAGAACCAGAAGTAAAATACTTCATGAGAGGAAATCTTAATGGGTAAAATTTTGAGGAAAATTATGAAAATGTCTTTTTGTATTATTTAAATTTTCCTTTTCAAGCACAAATAGGTAAACTTGGAGCAAATGCTGAACAAGCTAGAAGCCAGAAAGACCAGTTCTTCAGCTGGTTTAAACTGGCTAAATGATTTTACTGTTTAACCTCAAATGAGGGATTGGGCTGTAAAAAATTACCTACGGATCTAAGAGGCCATTAATGCATCACTCTTCTCATCTTTGAGAAAGTTAGTGACAAATGGCTGATATAGTTTCCAAATCAATGTTCATTTATTATCAAAGGTGATCAAAGTTATAGAATGGTGTCTACTGTGGGTAGTTCTATAAGCAGAAAAGTTAACCATAGAGAATACTATTTTATATATTTTCTATAAAATAAATATAACCAAAAATTCTGCCCAGGTTCTAGGCATCTTTGTCACAATGTCAAGATATACAAAGGAATATTTCTTCCTATCACCAGAAGCAAATCAAAATAATCAAATAGAAAATAACCAAACACAAATAAAATCAAATCTACATGGTACCTCACCCTCAAGTCCTGTCCCTCATACCTCTTACATCCAGTAATGCTATTTTGGGCCTTCTACCAAGGTATTAATTCCAAAATTAGGATATGGTTACTCCTTAACCAATGACTAATTTATTGAGCCCTTAGCAAATACAACTGTAAACTAAAAATAAATCATTCTCAGCAGTTACAATTTAATACGATAGCTAGTCAAAGTTAATGCTCACTACCGCAAGATATCGCAAATGTGACTTCACAGGTTGATCAGGCTGTGATGTCTTGTCTCGGGACTCCTGGCTCCCAAGTCCGATGTTGATCCAGGATCTTGGATCAATGACAGGATCTCTTCAGGCTTTCTCCAGGTGTGTTCCCAGAGAGAGGTTCCATTTTTCCCCTGATATACCTTATCATTACTGAGCTATTATCATATAATTAGTGTAAACCCATCCTTAAAATGCACATTAATAAGCATATTTCTACTTATCATATATGATTATTCATAACTGAATTTTTCAAGCTATTAGCATATGATTATTTGTGACTGGAATTTTCCATTTGTTTTCATTCTTAGGTGAGAGATAGTTTTGCTACTGACTAGGCATGTCTATATATGCCCCCATGGTGCAGTTGTTACTGCACTGTCATTTAGTACTTCCTCTAGGAAGTAGTAATGATGGTAGTTAATACTTCATCTAGGAAGTATTAACTGAGCACCGCACAGTTATTTTTAACAGCTATGTCACTGCAGTGATACCATATAGTGAGGGAGCCCATTGCTGCAACAACGTAGAAACAACATAATAGGCTATGCCTGTTGATGCTACATTGCCATGGAATATTGCTATGGTGACATAGAGTCCCATGTAGATGCATCCACTGTTTCTCTTTTCCCAAGCCAAATTCGTTATTCTGGTTGGCCAACTTCTTGTTTTGACTTTGGTCAACCAGACAGAGTATTTTCATACTTTCTTCTTCTTTGTCTTCTTCACCAAAAATGGGTCACAGTCAAAGTGAATAATAGAATCATAGAAAATTAGGGTTGGAAGGGACCTCAGGACGTTATCTAGTCCAACCCTCTACTCCAAGCAGGACCTTCCCCAACAAGATCATCCCAGCCAAATCTTTGTCTAGCTGGGACTTAAACACCTCCAAGGATGGAAATTCCATTGCCTCTCTGGGTAACCTGTTCCAGTTTTTACTACTCTCCTAGTAAGAAAATTCTTCCCAATATCTAACCTAAACTTCCCTTG
>NW_017728906.1:19198737-19214054 GCF_001723895.1 Crocodylus porosus
TTCAGCCTGAACAAAAGAAGGCTGAGAGGGGACCTGGTAGCAGCTTAACACTACGCTAGGGGAGCACGTCAAGGGCTTGATGAGCAAGGTAGGAATAAGCACCTACCTTGGAAGTCTTCAAGAGGAGACTAAACAGTCACCTTGGGGTTACCCAGTTATCTATCCTGTTTGGTGCAGGGGGCTGAACCTAATCTTTCAAGGTTCATTCCAGCCTTACAATCTATGAATTTTCCTATCTTATAAATGAAAATATGCTTTGATACTTAGGGAGAGGGGTAGATAAATAGATGTCTTTGTACCTTCACAGTATCTAATTGTGCTACAGGTTACTAAGCAGAAGTACGAGGGAAAGTTGCAAAGAAGTCAGCTATTTATATAGCTAAGGAACTGAAAGAACAAACCACAGTTTACCTTATCTGTAATAAGTCTTTATTCTGAGTGCCCCCTCATAGTTGGGGATAATGACACCACAGTGAGGGGGCAAGTGCACTAAATGGGCAGATGACTGTACAGACCTTTCCTGGGAGGTGGATCCAGGGGCACAGGGGGTGCAATGGTGCACTTGTACTGCACTTTGATTCCTCTTCTATTCAACGTTTAAAACCAATTGCCTGGCAGAGGCAGCACCTTTTCTAGTCAGGCAGTGCTGGGGGAGTCAATTGACTTCTTGCCTCATTATAATCTACCTGATCCCTTCTAAACTCATCATTCCACAGGTGTTAATGAGCCTCTCTTCTTTTTAATGGTCTTGATGTTCCACCAACCAAGTTATCATTCTTTCTGCAAGTCTGCAGTTTGTTAGCTGCTCCTGGTAATAAAGCTCCTATTTCAAGGCCCTGCAGATAGCTTTTAACTCATTCCAATGAAGTTACATTTGTTTTTGCTTCAATCTTAAACTGTACAATATAGTCCTAGGTCTATAGCATATTTGCAAGACTTCTAGTTTATTTTTAGCTGGAGAAAAATAGGTGTTGCTTCATATGTGATGCACCTTAGCATCTACATCCCTCTTTTTAAAATCCTAAGTCTTCCCACAGGCCTTTCCTCCATGTTATTCTTTGTTACAAAAACTACAGAGCCTCTCTCAATCTTGCTGCTGTTTTTCTTTTTTTATTTTATGTACTTATCCTGCCCAAAGGCATACATACCATTGCTATTCAAAAAGTCTTACGCATTCCCTCACCTTAACAATTTCTTGCTACCTAATCACAGCTAACAGCTCAAAGAATTTAGCCAGTAGATTGCACTACATGAAGTCTGCCTTTAGCATTCCCTTGAAGCATTTTCTTTGATGACTACCCCTTCTCTTCCTATACTACAATAACTGTACAGTAGCTGCTAAGCATTCATCCATTGTCCATCTGTTATGTATCTTTCTAGTTGTACATGGCCTTTCACTATTAATGTCTGATGGATCTGCAGTCAGTGCACTGCAGGACTTTCCCAACGTGGTGTACCACCTCATCTGGATTTTGGTATGAGGTCACTTCTGGTAGAACTTCTCCAGTTGACATATATGCTTTCCCCAGAACATCCACATCTCACTCTTGTATAACAATGTGGTAAATGTTACAGCTTTTGTATCTTTCATCTAGTGGACAGCTTGATACCATACTAATTGCACACTTACTTTTAGACCAGTGCTAGCTTTCTGGAGGTGAGACACTAACTAAGTCTCCATGCAAGAGTACTCATTGAAAACACTCCCAAAGCAGTTGAACAAATCATTAGAGCGCAGAGATAAGCAGAGTAGGTAGACTGGTTTCAGGTTTAAGAGGCCATGAAAACCAAAAGCCACTCACCGATGCTCAGCTGCTCAGGCATGTACTCGAACCATTTATTCTTCCCAATTCTTCCTAAATAGCAGGGTTTTTAGGTATTCACAGAGAAGATTCATAATCAAGTACCATCCCCACTGGACCCTGTGCCACTGCTGCCACTGTGGGACCCCAGGCCACCACAGCCACAGTAGTGCCCATTACAGCAACCTTCATGCCCTGGGTTGCATCTGGCCTGCAAAGAACCCATGCTCTGGATGCAGCTTAGGGCTCCCAGTTAATTTCAACACCCCTGTGTTAGGGAATTACGGAGATAAGTTTATTTGATTGATCTAAAATAAGATTAAGACTACCTTGATTACAGTGTGTAATACTTTTCTATGGAAGAAGATAATAGGTTTGGAAGGACATTTTAACTTAATAAAAAAGGTGTAACAAGAACTGATAGCTGGAAGCTGAAGGCAGACAAATTCAAATTAGATCAGTGAGAATGAGTAAAGAAACTACCCCAAGGTAAACAAACTATCAACGGAAGTAGTAGATTCTGTTTCAGTGTTTTCAAATCAATTCTAGTTGTCTTTTGGGAACATGCTTTAGCAACCCACACTATTTTTTCCCTAGACAAACACAAGCTAATAGGCTTAATATGGGAGTAGCTGGGTGAAATGTAATGGTCCATGACATACAAGAAGTCAGACTATCATAACATCTCGTGATCCTTTCTGGCTTTAAACCCTATTAATCTACTAAATTAATGACGTATCTCTCTAACCAGGAATCATATTTCTGTTCATGCAAAATGGCATGCACAACTATGCTGCCAAATGTATACATAAGTTCTAATGCTAGTTACAGAAAAACAATGGCATAGCAAGATATAATATACAGGATAAAGATTAACTTGCATTCATGTCCTGTGTGCATCTTCAAGCCTGCACTGCTATAGTACGCCCCTACCGAACAAAGCAGCCATGTCATGGACCAAGATACTGTATTCGAGAAACAACAGAAAAATACATGCTTAATGTTATATGCTACAATTAAATAATTCTACAAAAGTCATGATCTAGCAATAAAAAAGAATGATGCTGATTCACAAACATCATACAGAGTGCATCTGTATGTACATTAACACGCTTTAGTTAATGCACATTAAATCTAGTAATTCCATTGTGATGTACTAGGAAAATGCACATTAGTTTGTCCTAATGTGCATTAACTAAATGGCGCAGGGCACTTTTACATGTGTTTTTGGGGTGGGGGGATGGTGCTTTAATTAGAGCAATTCTGACAACCACTGAACTAAAATGGTGATAAGTTTTAGTTCAAGCACCCCCACTGCCATTTTGAAGTGTGGGGACACTGAGACATGAGACACAAGAGGCTGCTGGAGTGTGGTAATTACCACACTGTAGCGGACTCAATTAATCGAGTCTGTTCCGACATGCTGTAATTACAGTACATCAGAGCAGCCTCCATGCTTGTGTGCAAGCATCCACAGTTTTTTACGGATACTTAATGTAAATTAGCCTATTTTAATGTGCATTAACTAAATAGCACGGACAATTTATACATGTGCTCTGGGAGGCAAGGGGGTGCTTTAATTAGAACTTCTGAGAACTTCTCTAATTAAAGCACCCAGAGTGTCACATGTATCAGCATCCCTGCACTGAAAATGGCAGTGGGGGCCCTTTAACTAAAACTCATCAAAAGAGCTTTAGTTAAAGCACCCCTGCTGCCATTTTTTAGTGTTGGGACACTAATGCATATGAGGCTGGAGTAGGCTGGAGCATGGTAATTACCACACTCCAGCAGACTTGATTAATGATGCCCCATGATTACAGTGTGATGGAGCAGCCTCAATGCATGTGTATACATGCCCACATTTTTTAGTGATGTTTTAATGCACATCAAAATAGGCTAATGTGCATTAATGTGCACATGCAGATGTGCCCACAAATTGACATCAAGTTATGATATTAAGATAGCTCTTCAAAATCAGGTTATTAGGATGGGAATAGTTTACAACTTTCTGCAACAGTGTTCAGTGACATAGAGGCCTCCCATCTATTCGAGTGATTAACTATTGCTATAAGCTATTCCTCTGTGCCTGTATGGAATTTCAGAAATATTACAAGTTGTAGTAATTGGGTTCTTGTATTGTAAATTAATAATGTCATCTTTGTCTCTATCCATTTCCTACCATCTGCCTTCTTCCATAGGTAGACATATTAGGGAATAGGAAAGTCAGTTTTATAGAGAAATTCATTGCTGATAGCATAGAAAAGTATTAAAAAGAAATAAAGCTATGGATTTTCAGCCAAGAAAACTGTATACAAGAACTGGTAGTAATGAACACTACTTTCTTTTTGGAGACATTCTGCATTATTAGGAATAGTAGCAGTGACATTTATTCTTTTAGTATTATTATTTTGGCTACAGACACAATTAAAAAAAAACAACAAGTTATCCATTTTGAAATTATAAATCCAACTTATTTGTACTATTACTAATGTCAAGTCTATGCCTAGAACCAGAAGTAAAATACTTCATGAGAGGAAATCTTAATGGGTAAAATTTTGAGGAAAATTATGAAAATGTCTTTTTGTATTATTTAAATTTTCCTTTTCAAGCACAAATAGGTAAACTTGGAGCAAATGCTGAACAAGCTAGAAGCCAGAAAGACCAGTTCTTCAGCTGGTTTAAACTGGCTAAATGATTTTACTGTTTAACCTCAAATGAGGGATTGGGCTGTAAAAAATTACCTACGGATCTAAGAGGCCATTAATGCATCACTCTTCTCATCTTTGAGAAAGTTAGTGACAAATGGCTGATATAGTTTCCAAATCAATGTTCATTTATTATCAAAGGTGATCAAAGTTATAGAATGGTGTCTACTGTGGGTAGTTCTATAAGCAGAAAAGTTAACCATAGAGAATACTATTTTATATATTTTCTATAAAATAAATATAACCAAAAATTCTGCCCAGGTTCTAGGCATCTTTGTCACAATGTCAAGATATACAAAGGAATATTTCTTCCTATCACCAGAAGCAAATCAAAATAATCAAATAGAAAATAACCAAACACAAATAAAATCAAATCTACATGGTACCTCACCCTCAAGTCCTGTCCCTCATACCTCTTACATCCAGTAATGCTATTTTGGGCCTTCTACCAAGGTATTAATTCCAAAATTAGGATATGGTTACTCCTTAACCAATGACTAATTTATTGAGCCCTTAGCAAATACAACTGTAAACTAAAAATAAATCATTCTCAGCAGTTACAATTTAATACGATAGCTAGTCAAAGTTAATGCTCACTACCGCAAGATATCGCAAATGTGACTTCACAGGTTGATCAGGCTGTGATGTCTTGTCTCGGGACTCCTGGCTCCCAAGTCCGATGTTGATCCAGGATCTTGGATCAATGACAGGATCTCTTCAGGCTTTCTCCAGGTGTGTTCCCAGAGAGAGGTTCCATTTTTCCCCTGATATACCTTATCATTACTGAGCTATTATCATATAATTAGTGTAAACCCATCCTTAAAATGCACATTAATAAGCATATTTCTACTTATCATATATGATTATTCATAACTGAATTTTTCAAGCTATTAGCATATGATTATTTGTGACTGGAATTTTCCATTTGTTTTCATTCTTAGGTGAGAGATAGTTTTGCTACTGACTAGGCATGTCTATATATGCCCCCATGGTGCAGTTGTTACTGCACTGTCATTTAGTACTTCCTCTAGGAAGTAGTAATGATGGTAGTTAATACTTCATCTAGGAAGTATTAACTGAGCACCGCACAGTTATTTTTAACAGCTATGTCACTGCAGTGATACCATATAGTGAGGGAGCCCATTGCTGCAACAATGTAGAAACAACATAATAGGCTATGCCTGTTGATGCTACATTGCCATGGAATATTGCTATGGTGACATAGAGTCCCATGTAGATGCATCCACTGTTTCTCTTTTCCCAAGCCAAATTCGTTATTCTGGTTGGCCAACTTCTTGTTTTGACTTTGGTCAACCAGACAGAGTATTTTCATACTTTCTTCTTCTTTGTCTTCTTCACCAAAAATGGGTCACAGTCAAAGTGAATAATAGAATCATAGAAAATTAGGGTTGGAAGGGACCTCAGGACGTTATCTAGTCCAACCCTCTACTCCAAGCAGGACCTTCCCCAACAAGATCATCCCAGCCAAATCTTTGTCTAGCTGGGACTTAAACACCTCCAAGGATGGAAATTCCATCGCCTCTCTGGGTAACCTGTTCCAGTTTTTACTACTCTCCTAGTAAGAAAATTTTTCCCAATATCTAACCTAAACTTCCCTTGCTGCAATTTGAGACTATGACCCTCTTGTCACATCTCTTTGCTGAGTTGCAGCTGGTTACAGTCAAGGTTAAATCTGTAGCAGAATACATTTGGCCTTGTGCTAAGTGTTGGAGTTAATAACCAGGACCAAAGGTTTCTGGGTCACAAACCATATCCAAGTAGTTTACATAAATAAATGGGACTTCCAACATTCAGCTGACTTGGGCTATTTTGAATTAAAGAGGAGTATAGGTTCCAAAGCCAAAGAAAAAAGAGGAAATATTTTCATTCAAACTTATGTGCTCGAGCTCAAGATTCTATGACCAAAATATTAGCAATGTTACCCAGGAGATAGGCCAACTTCAGAGTAGGTAGGTCTTTCATTTAGGGTGTTAGCCATTAATTGAAAACTTCAACTCTGCCAAAAAACAAACAGAAAGGCAGAGCTAATCCAGGAGCACTAGTGTCATGTTTCCTGGAAAAAGACTTTATTTAATATGCTGGCGGTTATATTCTGCAAGAGTTTAGGGTCTGTACTAGCAATGATTTTAGAGGCTGGTAAAGCTGAAAGTTGTTTAGTGGGTTTGATTTGAATTTGAAAAACAAAAAAAAAAGCATTAGTCTTGTAAAAGCAACACTAGAAGTTTGGCTGGGACTGGTCTCCAGTCCACTCAATAAATGACTTCACTATTAGTCCCTTTTTTAATAACAGTGAAAGGCTAGGTCCCTAGTCATTTAAAACTGCTGTGGTCAATAGAGCTACTCTGACTAAATATAAGTCCTAATTTTGCAAAGACATAGGCAGTAAAAAAAGGCTAGATTTAAATTCCTGGGTCTAACTACAAAACTTTAAATCCCATTGCATAAAACAATTTTAGATTTCTTCTCCACTCGCATTTCTTTCCTGTAGCAACTCCTGGATGTATTCTAATCTCTTATTGTTATTGATTATATTACCTAGTGCTCCCCCTCTTCTCCACACCCCCGCCAATAGACTTGAAGCATACACATGTTAATAGTTGAGATGCTTAGTTTAGAAATTGGTGCAGAAGGCTCTTAGCCCCCTTCCAATTATATCTTGTGAAATTGACTCTCTGGAGGTTTTCAATAAAACGTTCTTTCATTATTGCTCAAATTACATCTTCAGGTTTATTGACAATAATCCTGTAGCTGGTGAGTTTCTGATGAAAGTCAGCTTTCACCGTCAGGGCCAAGGCTTACAAAAGAAATGCATGTGAAAGAGCTGTACTGAAAAAACTGCAGAATTCTATTTCTGACTGTTGAGCAAATGGTTCTCTTATTGCACAGATCACTATTATAATTTTGGAAGAAGCAGGCTTGTTTATCATGAAGCACCATTTATGAGATGAAATGATACCCTTTGTAGATTTAATGATGTGTTATTAGGTACACATTAATTTACCAATTCATTTTGAGAATAAATGAAAGGAGCCAGGTTGTGAGCCCAACTTTATCAGCTATTTCAACTGTTCAGCCTGATGAATGGGATATTCAGGGGGTTGCATTGCTTGGAGACTCATTTATAAAACTCTGTTCAATATAAGGGGCTAGAGAAGGTGCTCATAGAGCCGATATCTCTAAGTCAGCTTCTAGAATGAAGTTTTTATATACATTTCCTGTCTTACTGACCACCTGTCACTCCTCTTTTGCAAAAGTCCTCATATAAGCATACATCTTCAAGCTAAGATGAGTTCAGTGTGGCTTGAGTTCTTATAATTTGGCACAAGCTGGTTAGTTTATATAGCTTTTCAACAATCATTTTCCCCCTGAGTTTTTCAAATTTTACATGACTTTCTGAAGTCAAACATTATGGAATATGAATGAGGAGAGTGAAATTTTGTCAATAGCTTTAGTAGAAGAAAAATGAAGAAAAAATTCACAAATATCAACATATTTACTTGCAATATTGTGTTAAATGAAATATTCTCATTTTTATTTTATTGAATATAAGACATATTTATCTAATCTAATTTAAAAGAATTAAAATTTGAACAAAACCAAAACCCAAATACTTTGAGTCAACCTGAAATGAATTTTTCGCCTGATTTTTTTCAGTTCTGTCACCATTTTTTTTTAAATCAGTTATTTGCATAGCCCTCATTATGATGAAATTTGTTTGTGGTGAGCTGATTGACTCAATGATCTTTTAAGGTCCCTTCCAGCTCTTACTTTCTTTGATTAATTTTTGATTGTCTTGTACTGATAGGAGAGAAGTACAGAGAAGCTATACAATGTCCAGTTCTTGCATTAAGCCAGTCTCACAGTTATGTATAACACAAATGCTTTATCCTAGCTACAGTGAAAAGGCTGAGCTTGTTTACTTTGGGGCAACTGACCTGCATTAAGATGGCAAAAGATTGTAACATCTTTCTCCTGATGTCACTAAACCTTATTCTCATGCCTGACCACTATTTTTAAAAGTTTATCATTTTAAAGAGAAACATAAACCACACCTCCTCTCTAACTCCTTGATTAAAATCTTATTCTACTTAGCCAAACTGAATTTTGTAGAGTCACTTGTAGAGCTGTGTTAAGCTAGAAGGTGGATACCAAGAAAGCTCCTTGTATGTGGAGGTAAATGATGATGACCATCTCCTCCAGCTACAGCCCCTAATATAACTTTATTCATTTATTTATTGCACACAAAACAACAATCCCTCAATTGCTATGAAGTCTAACCCTCTCCATGTTGTAGCAGATATCTGATGATTAAACACTCAGGTGATAGGAACAGCTTCCAGGCAACAACTGATGAAATTCCAGACAATAACCCTGCAAATCAGTAGAGACCTCTTTCCAGGATGGATACATTGTGTCTCAGTCTCATAGCAACAGAGAACATATCTATCATGGAAAATGCTCCTTATAAAAGACTATGATCTGACACCTAAAATGCTTGGTGAAGCTTTAGATGGATAAGAAACGCAATAGCATCTCTTTGTTTTGAAAGCAACTGTGACCACACAGATACTAAAGGCTTCTGATAAATTAATATTATTTTTTATTATCACCTTTGTATATTTTGAGTTTTATTTTAACTGTATTTATTGGGAGGGTCTAAGGTCTGGACATGCATTTGTTTAGCTCCCAAAGTTTACAGGTATTCAAAGGTTCATAGGTTTTGCTTGGACTATCTCTACCACGTATTTCTTACAAACATCCAACAACATAAAAAAATTATTGTGATTTCATTATGACTTGCACTAATATTTAACATTATTTTCATAAGTGCTGCTTCTGGAAGCATGTGAATATGTCAAGCTCTTTGGAAAGGTACAGAAATTACACTTATTGTGTAGTAAATGCACATATAGTGCTCTCCAGCTATAACTGAACAGACAATCACCGCATATAAATAATTGTAAAAATGGTTAATCCTGCTCTAAGATAACCCTGGTTGGATGTGGTATCAGAATTCAGTGCTATAAGTTAGAGTCTCATAATGACCATCTGTACCATATCCCATCATGGTAGGCTACATTCTGCTGGCATCCCATGAAGCATCGTGACACCCTGCTCACCCTCCTTAGTGGGGAGCTGGTCTAGTCTAGGCCAGAGCTTGTATGTTCTGCCTGAGCACCGGCCCAACCCCCTTGGCTCTGAGGTGCAAAGGCCCTGTTTCCAACCCCCTCAAACATACCCATCCACCAGCCAGCTATCAGCCACTGTCTACTATTATTGCTCAATGTGCAGATTCCATCTACCTTGTCTGAGTATCTGTAAGTATACTTTATATACTTTAAATATATATGCTTTCAATTAAGTTCTGTGCTGTTTCCTGGATACCATGTTTACACAGAAGCTTGTTTTGAAGGGTCTGTATCCAGATCTCAGTCTGTTCAGCTTGAGCCACACTTCTCTGTCAAGGTTGTTCCCAATGAGCAGGGACTCATTTGATGTTGGTATAAAATACTGTAGAAATAGATTTCATACTAAATTACTCTGAAAAATCATTTAATTTCCATTCATCCCAGCCCTTATCTAAATTTAGTGCAACCCAGAAGGCCACAGCACCCAGCCTGCCAGGCTGTCCACAGGCTCAGAGAACTGGCAGCAGGGGAGATGCTAGGGTCTTTCTTTTTATGTCACTTGGTCTAATGCATGAAAATGCAGGAAATGTATGTGTAAGTTGTGGAGCTTGTTATGGGTTTCTGTGTGGTGGTTCTGAGGATTTTGAAGTTGGCACATCATGCCATGCTGGCTAAACATCTTAAGGCAGCTATCTGCACAGATACTTTACTGCTGACCTTCTGAACTTGATGTTTATAGGTGAAGGAAAGGTCTAAGGTGACTCCTTTGTAAGTTGGGGTCTGCTCATGGGGAAGGCGCTGGTTGTCTACTCTTATATTCAGCATGCTCCTGGCTCAACAATTGTCCATGTGGAAGACTGATGATACCAATTTATTAATGATCCTCACTTTTCCTCATGGCTCTGAAACAATGCCTCCCACCCCCTAGCCCCCGTGCCACTGGTTTGGAAAGAAGGTAAGATGCCAGGCTCAGTCTCCCCTACTGTTGCTGGGGTCTTGTCAGTCTGTTTTACATTAAGGCCATAAATATGGGTACTTCCCCATCCCTCAAGGTCACATTGCTTTCCTGAGTGAGGCCCATGTGTTTACCCAGATATATCTGATGCAAACCCTAACCCAAACAGACTCTGATATACACTGAAAGTTTTTTTTGAGTCCCAAAGCTGAGGTGGAACCAAAGGTGAATCTGAGTTTTGGCTGGTGAACCTCTGGGTGCTATTTGGTAGAACACCTATTTATAAGGACTGCTGTAGAAGAGGTGCAGCAGGAAATTCCCCTAGCAAATCCCGCATCCCCCATTCCCTCCCTTTCTCTCATCCCAGAGAACCAGAGAAGGCTCATCTCTCTGTTGGGTTTCCCAGCCCTCCCATCTCCTGCAGCAAGCAGATGGAACCCAGCCATCCAGGTTTTCCATGAGTGTTCTGTGCTGTGGTCAGTGCTGCACAGTTCCTAGTCCTGCACAGGGGGAAAGGAAGTCTCCTTTTTCTTCAGGCTCCACATTTTTGCACAGAAGGCCCAGTCATGGAGGCTGAAATGCTGGATCCAGAATGGTCGCTTGAACATCTGCACAGCATCAGAGATGTATGTAGATGGCACAGGTGACATGATGATGAAATGGGAGTCTCAGTTCAAGGGGTAGAATATACAGGTTGGTGACTGTTTGCACCCATGCTGCTGCAGCACTTGACTGAGCCACCCAGGGCCAAGAATGCACTATGAATGTCCAAGAATGAGGTCTACAAATGGCTAGCCACTCTCTGAGGGAGGCTGCATGCACTGCTATGGAGCTGAGCATTGCAATACCCACTGGCCAGACTGTAATTTCCTATGATTCTATGATAATGCATTTATGTACAAGGCCAAAGACCACTTAGGATCCAGCTAAAACACCCTTGAGTTGCATCAGTGCCACCCATGGGAAGACTATTGTTCCCCCACAGGCCACAGTGGTGGGGCAGGCTCCCATCTCCCCATCATGGAGAGCTCCATCCCACAGATTTCTCCCTGGGTCAATATGCCCTAAAGTCTATGGTGCTGGAGGGGAGGCCTGGATGGTGACTGTGGAGGAATGCTCTGCATCACACATTGATTGGGAGATGCTGGAGGGCAGAGGAGCCCAGAGCAGGAGATATAGCACACGAGAGACACTCACCAAGGAAGGTATCTAGGAAGGTGCCCAGTATAGCCCACTCTGTGGAGCTGCATTAAGGGAGGGGAGAGGGACAGTTGTACAAGACCTAATGCCAAGGTGGGCACTAACTCGCCCATCTTTCATAGCCAACTCATGACCCCCAGCCGCTGGGGGTCACTGGTTTAGGTGCAGGGCCCCAAACAGATTCCAAGACAGTTCTGAAAGGGTGCAGGAACACTCAGAATGGGGAAGGGGGATCTCACCCGCCAGGCCACTGTGGACCCAGGTCCCACTGTGGGGAAGCAGTACAGCCTCTGTGAAGGCAGCTTCCTGGGGTCTGGCCAAGTTCTGGACCAGGCAACATTCCAGTCTTTATTATGCACAAGAAAAGTTTGGTGCTGGCCTCCACAGGACCAGGTAAATGAGGTCATAAGGGCTATATAAGATAAGGACTGCCCAGGAAGAGGGGCAGTAGCCATGATGAAAACTCAGAGAGAGAGAAGAGCTAGACCATCTGAAACTTGCTCTCTCTCTCAAAACTCATGATCAAGGAATTGCCTGCCTCCAGAGGGAATCACCACCTGCCTCTGAATGATACTTGTAAGTAAGCTACCTGAGCTATATCTAGATATATAGCTTGCAGTAACTCAGACGCATGATCAAAGGCTACCCCAGCCACCCTGTTTGATCTTTGGGATTTCTCTGATACTACTTAACTCTGTACACTATTTCAACCCTACTCTTTGTAACCAATAAAGTTCTCCTTTGTACCTTGAATGGGAGACTTATTGGGAGTGGGTCTAGATTATGCCTTGGGGTCCCCTTGGTTTGGCTGACTAAGGGAGACCACTACTTGTGCTTCTGACTGAGGGAAGCATCCCAAGTTCTTGAAGTAAGTTAAGTACCCCCAAGGGCTATTAGGCCTGCCTAGTTTCCCATGGTGACACTGGGCCAGGATCAATCCCATTCCTGGATGGTGGCAGCAGTAATTCCAGGCTAGCAGGTGTGCTCCAGGAAGGGTACTAGTCAGACATAAGGCACCCCCAGGGAGGCACTCAGAGCCTGGAAGGTGGTTGGGGGCAGTGAGGTGGTGGCTCAAAGCAGAAACGCCCCTACTGGCTCGCCACATCCCTCTCCTATAGCTATGCTTGTTCTGTTTGGTAAATAGTGGAAAATTTACATTGATTTTTATTTCTACCTCTAAATAGATCTCTAGTTAGAAGTTGGAATATTTATTTACATTCTAACAGAAGTGATCTGGAGGGACTTCTGGAAAAGCCAATCCTAGTTCCATAGCAAAGTCCTTTATGGGTCCAGGAGTGAATTTAAAATGGACTAATTGAAGGACACTGACTTTAGGAAACAGCTGGCCTGAATTAGCCCAGCTGAAGAGGGAAGACTGAGGGTCTCCTGACTCCTAGGAGTCAATACTGGGGTCCCTAAAATGGCTTCTCTCTTGGTCTGGATTGGAGCTTATGAATCAGAGAGTTACAAAGGTATGACATCCTTTTTTGGAACTTGTCTCTGAGCTGTACTGGGTCCCAAATGACTCGTACTTAAGATTTACACTTTTCTTTCCATTTTTTTTCCAATGTATGATTTAAAACATATAATTAGAGTAACTCAAAGCTCTACAGAAATGAAAATGCATATGTTTAACTACTATGCAAACCAATATAAAAATGTATTGAGAGTAAGTGGGTGAGGGAGGCCATAAACAGAGCAGTGATCAATTTCAGAAATCTCTTTATGTTGACATAATGGGATAAAAATGTAATTAAAGTGCTTTAAACTACAGATATCTGAACTGTGGGAACCTTTTCTGACCTCTCAACTTGAGATGTACAGATGTTCCTTGACCCTTCCTCCTGATGCATTTCTGTACTATGAGATATGTGACAGACAGAGCAAAATAGAGAGATAGAGAGCTGCAAAATGTCATTAATCAGATGTCATTGCATACACAGAACCTGGGTAGGAAAGACATGTAATTGATAATATAACTAGATTTTCAGCATGTTGCCCACCATAGGTTTGATATTGGGCATGAACAAGATTTTGAGCTCATGAACTTACCAGGGGTTTCTGGTTAGCATCATGATGAACTGCAAGTTAAAAATCCTATTGCTAAGTTGGCATGCTATGAAGGGGTGGGGAGAGGGAATCAGACTGCTTCAAGCACGGCAGCCAAACAGATCATCAGATAACACTAAGAGCACAATTGCTGCATCATGACCTTTTCTTGAATGTGATTCATGGAGCATGTGTGTATATTTATGAGACTTGAGGAATACATCAAAATCAGATAGGAGAGTGACCATGGATGAAGCAACACTGCATAATATTATTCCATTAAATTGCTGCCAAATACTACAATTGCAAAAGATTCATAAGGTGTGTCCTTGCTGGGGCTATAAAATGTTTAAACGTATTTCAATACATTTACTGAAGAAAAATTTCCAACAACAGAATCCCAGCCCCTGCTCAATTAAAAAGCAACAAGCATCTAAAGGAATAGCACATTTAATTATATGCTGAAATTAAAATCTTGAATTGATAATTGTGTTCTTAAGGTATCAGCTCTTACATATGATATTTGTTTTATGTTTATCTCATCAGAGATATCTATTTATTTGAATCTGAATAAGCTAGTCTGAGTGGCTGTATAAGATACAACATAACCTACTTTGTTAAACCAATCAGCATGTAACTGATCAATAAGGATACACTGATCAATTTTCATTTTGCTGCAGCATCAGAACGGATTATTACATCTACATCAAACATTTAGTAATGTAGCTACAAAGTCCTAGGAAAAGGGCGTCATTACAAAATCAATTTCTCCTTATTTGAAGATGGCTTTTTGTTGAAAATGGTATAATTTTCTACATCATATTTCAGGTTCATTATTCCTCAGCTGTTTCCTAAGCTGCTTCATACATTACATACTTAAAGATTTATAGAGATTGAAAATATTAACTGGTTTCAATTATTAATATAATTTTTATATTATTATATTATAGTACTATAGCAATTAGAGACTGAAAAGACAGCTTAGAACAGATTGTCATCTACATTGGTCTCCAGCAGCTTCCAAATAAAGCAGAGGTGTCAAATATATGGCCATGGGCTGGATACAGCTTGTGGATCCCCATTATACAGCTTGCAGTGCTGCCTGTGGGACTCCAACTGGGCCTGCACAACGCACATACCATGCGCTCTCTCCAGCCCCGTACACTGCATGCAGTGCATGCAGCCTGTCTGTCACAGGCTGAACTAGAGCACAGGAGAAAGCAATGTGTTGTTCTGGTGATGAGCTTAGGTGCTTGTTTGAAAATACAAACCACTTGTCAGAGCTGGGCCTGTGAACTGCACTTCATGAGTCCCCTAGGTAGTAGGTACAGAAACTCATGGACTCAATATACACAGTGGAATTCTGGCACACTGTGATCTGACACCCCAGGTACTTCTGCACTTTCACCTCTGCACTGCTACATCCCCCTTTCCCCCCTACCCCAGCCTGCCCCTC
>NW_017728906.1:19214154-19225436 GCF_001723895.1 Crocodylus porosus
CACCCCCTGAAACCTCCATTTCCATTTTCACTGACTGGCTTTCTTGCCTGCATTGCATGCCAGCCCAGCCTCTGGCTTTTTTACTATCCCTTCCATCCAGAACTGACTGCAGGTACTTCCTCAGCCTGACAAAGGGGTTTTAAACCCTAAAGCTTCCTGAGATATATTTTTAAGTACTCCTTTTTTTCCATAATAAACATATAGACATAAAAACACAAGATAAGCCATCACACACCATGAGTAACATCATATGTCCGACACAGCACAGCATCTTTACTTCTTGCTGTCAATTCCTTTATAAAAAGAAAGGCTCTGTGACAGTTCTGTTCGGGTACTTTTGATGCTGCTGCTGCTGCTACTGGTGTTGAGCCAGCTTAGTTATTTTACCGGTTGTCATGTAAAGTGGTGGACCAGACCTGAGGCTATAAGGGAGGAGGAAGCCACACTGGGGGACACTGCTGTGTTGTGCAGAGGCCCCAGAGCCAGAAAGGGCACACCTTAACATATACACAGTGTCACCCACCCACATCATGAGTTTTGCCTGTTAGAAGCCAGAGATGCAGGGCTCCAGAAGCCAAACTCCCCCAGCAAGATACACACAGAGCTGGCAGGCTTCATGGCCTGGCAGGGCGCAGCACCCAGGCCTGCAGTATATTTAACCCCCTATGCCCCAAGACAGACACAGTCACACAAGCATCCACCCACATCATGAGTTTTGCCTGTTAGCAGCCAGAGGTGCAGGGCCCCAGAACTCCCCCAGCACTTATCTCCTTGGCAGCTGGCAGGCTTCGTGGCCTCAGCAGAGGCCACCACCCCTGTAGTTTTCAGCCTACTGCACCTTAACACACACAGGGGGTCACAAGTTTTGGCTGTAAGCAGCTTGAGGTGCAGTTCCCCCCAAACCCTTGCACCTATCTCCATGAAACTTGGCAGGCTTTGTGGCCTCAGTGGGGGATATCACCCCTGCAGTTTTCACCCCATTGTGGTGTAACACGTACATGTGACATGAGTTTTGCTTTCAAGAATTTGGGGTGCACTACCATCTCTGCAGTTTTGACCCCACTGTGGCTTAACATACACACATGACGTGAGTTTTGCTTTCACGAATATAGGGTACAGTTTCCCAGAAACCCCTGCACCTATCTTCTTGAAACTTGGCAGGCATTGTGGCCTCTACAGGGGCCAATCTCTGTAGTTTTCACCTCACTGTGGTGTAACGCATACATGTGACATAAGTTTTGCTTTCAAGAATTTGGGGTGCAGTTCCCCCTAAACCTCTGCATCTATCACCTTGAAACGAGGCAGGCTTCATGCACTTAGCAGAGGCTACCACCCCCTGCAGGTTTCATTCAAATCAGACAAAAAACAACAACGTTATAGATATTTCATTGATTTCCCATTATACCCTATGGCCAGATCTCTGAAGCGGCTCCAAATCTTCGGAGCCGTTTCGGCTGAATCGAAGTGGGAAACTAATCCAGAGCTCCAAATCAAATCACTGGCATCTGAAGCAGCCAGATTCGAGGTCAAATCGGATAGCTGCCTATTCGTACAGGCCTATTAGACAGGGCACAACCTATGGATCATCTCATTTCAGGATCGTCCTGTAAATAGACATCAACAGAATACCAAGGTGAAGGAAGGTTGAATAAGTACTGAAGGTAACGATTTTGCCTTGGTAGACAAAAGTACACAAGGGGCATGTCTACATGAGACACTTTACTGAAAATTATAGCAAATTACAGTGCAGTAAGCATCACCATCTACACATGCAAACACTTATTGCACAGTAATTTGATCTAACCATGAGTAAATTTGCTGCCTGTAAATACAAGTAGCAAATTTACTCACAACTAGTTACTGCACAGTAATGCACATGTAGATGCTGACATGGAGCAAATTTGCCCCACCAGGTGTAAAAAGGGAAGAAAGGGAGGGCAAGGAGCTCTGTGGGAAGGGGGAATGGAGGGATGGTGTTTAGTGTGGGGAAAGAATGGGGGGATGGGCTCTATTGTGGGGGGGGGAGGACAAGAGGGGGTGGTGTCTTTGGAGAGGAATAAAGTACTTTTCTGAGAACTGTCTACAGTGACCATGGTGCTGGGAGTGCATGGTGGGGGTCTGTGGGTAGCTGTCCAGGTGGACTACAGCAGGGAGTGCAGGAGGAAGCAGTTGGACAGTGCCTTTTAAACTCAGTACCCCGGCCCCCAGTGGTGGGTAAGCAGCTCACCCAAAGCCTCAGTGAGCAGTGAACCACTGTCGCTGCCACCACAGCTGACATTCCTGATGTCAGGCATCGTCCACCTGCTGCACCTCCTCTGCCTAATCCTTGTGAAACAGCTCTCCCCTGGCCTTGCAGATGTTATGCGGCATATAGGCTGTGATAATAACTTGGGGGGTGTTGAAAACAGCGACCTCGAGGCTGGTAGTGAGGGTGCACCAGTGTCCCTTCCAGCCTCTGAAGGCATACTCCAAGAGAGCACGGTTTCAGCCCAGACACCTGTTGAAGTGTTGTAACATTTAACACCTGCTGAAGTATTGATGCGGATCCAGCTGAGTGGTGTGGAGCCACATGAACCAGGGGAGGAGTGGGTAGATGGGGTTCCTAATAAGGAGGGGTGGGACAACCTGTGCACCCAGCTAGAGGTCTGGCACCCCCAGCACAAAGTGTCCACCCTCCATCAGGACTGGCAGGGTAGAGTTGTGGAAGATGTGGGCATCATGGACACTGCCCACCCAGCCAGCACTCATATTTGTAAAGGCACTGTAGTAGTCAGTGATGGCCTGGAGCATGATGGAGTGGAAGCTCTGTCAGCTGTAGCAAGTCAGTCATCATGGGGAGGGTGGATGATCGGGATGTGGGTCCCATCCAGGGCCCTGATGCACTGGGGGAAGCCCAGGGTACAAAACCCCACCACCACCTCCTGGGTGTTGTGCACCTGGAGCACGGTGTGGCCCAGCATGTCCACACACCTCCAGTACACCCTTCCTAGCAGTCGTCTTGCCCATGCTAAAGAGGTGGCCAACATAGTGGAGGCTGGCAGGCATGGCCAACTTGAGCAGGGTGATGGCCAGCTGGGTGCCCCACAGGGAAGGTCCAGCACATGGTGGCATCCTTCCATGTCAGATGCAGGCAGAGTTTCTTAAGGAGGTCCTGGAAAGTGGCCCAAGTCATCCAGAATGACTCAAGCGACTGCTCATCACCCCAAGTGGTCTGGACAATGTGCAGCCACCAGTTCTGGCAGGCCCAGAAGTAAAGAAGCTGGAGGCCCAGAAGTGTGTGGATAGCCCCAGTAGCTGCAACCAGGAGTGTGTTGTTTGCATCCCTGCTGGGATCTGGGTGGCAGCACAGGGTCTGGACAGCAATAGCATGGTGGCAGGGGGCATGAGACAGTGTGGAGAGCAAGGCCAAGTGGCCATGCTGTGTGGGGGGGACCACCAGAGCCAAAACTGACCTGAATCAAGTGGCAGTTCCTGCAGTGGGCCATGAGGGTGAGCACAGTGGTAGTGAGCAAGAGCCTGGAGCAGTGGTCTTTGCTCCCAGGGCCTGGGGCTTGAGCAGCCATGGCACAACAGGAGGTATGGCTCCCACTAGGGGAATCCCTTGCTGGACTTGGTGCTAGGTCCAGGGGATGACCTGGTGGGGGATCTGCAAGTACAAATTAACCTAGGGAATAGTGAACATCAACTGATTGAAGTCACTACCTGGCATAGGGTGGGAAAAGTAACCAGCAGGGTAGAAGTGCTAGACTTCAGAAAGGCTAACTTCAACATGCTCTGGAGATTAGTTAGTGAGGCATTGAGAATCAAGAGCATTGGTGAGATGGGAGTCCAAGAAGGGTGGTCATTTCTTAAGCGAGCAATCCTTTGGGCACAGGAGACAATCCCATTGCACACAAAAGGGGACAAAGGGACCAAGAAACCCTGTTGTCTGAACAGAGACAATCCAGGAAAGCCTAGGAGCAAAGAAAGAGGCAAACAGGATGTGGAAGCAGGGGGTAGCTACCAAAAAGGTGTATACCTCCTAGGCTCGCACTTGCAAGGAGTAAGTTAGGAAGGCCAAAGCAGCAACAGAACTCAGGCCAGTGACAAAAATTAAAAACAACAGAAAGTCCTTCTTCAGTTATACAGGGAACAAAAAGAAGGCGCAGGGTAACATAGGACCTCTACAGGACAGGCTAGGGCAATTGGTGACAGATAGGATGGACAAGGCATCTGTATTTCTGAACATGGATCAAGACGAATCTCCCAATTGCATTATAGATAGGCACAGAAGGAACTCCAGCCCACCAACAGTCAGTACCGACCTAGTAAAGGGACACTTGGAAGGGCTGAATGTGTTTAAGTCAGCAGGCCTGGATGATCTGCACTTTATACAGTAGGTAAATGTATCTGTTTGTTTTTGTCTGTGTTTGATGTAACATCTTTTTCAGCATTCCCTCTGATGCCACTTGATGGGCACATCAATCTTATTTAGTGGAGAAGACTGAGTCCAGTGTTGAAGAAGGGGAGGAAGGAGGATCTGGGTAACTATAGGCCAGTTAGCCTCACCTCTATCCTTGGGAAAACCTTTGAAAACCTTATTAAGGATCACATTTGTGGGAGCCCAGCAGGAAAAATAATGCTGAAGGGCAACCAGCATGGGGTCATAGCAGGTAGTCTGCCTGACTAACCTTGTTTCTTTTCATGACTAGGTCACAAAATGCTTAGATGCAGGAGTTGAGGTAGATGTCATCTACTTGGATTTTAAGAAGACCTTTGATAAGGTATCTCATCCTATTCTTGTAAACAAACTGAGTGGTTGTGACATAGATGATTACATGGTCAGGTGGATGGCAAATTGGCTTAAGGGTTGCACCCAGAGAGTCGTGGTATACAGGTCAGTATCAACCTAGAAAGATGTGGGTAGTGGCTTCCCCGAAGGCTCGGTCCTTGGATCTGTGCTATTCAATGTCTTCATCAGTGACTTGGATGAGGATGTGGAGAGCATTCTGTCTAAGTTTGTGAATGACATGAAACTATGGGGTACAGTAAACACACTAGTGGGAAGGGATCAAATCCAGGCAGACCTGGACAGGTAGAAAAGTGGGCAGAAATGAATAGGACGAAGTTCAACAAAGACGAGTGCATCTGCCCCCAGTGCTCTTTTCTGCCAAGGGCAGGGGGTCAGAATTGATCATCTATTGAGGTCCTTTCCAACCCTAACAACTACGAAACTATGAAACTATAATACATATGTGGAGAAACAATGATGCATACAGATACAGGCATGCATAGACAAATGCACATGTAAAATGTGCAAAAACTCTGGGTCAAGCCTTATTACTCAAAGTATGACTAACTGTCTCAAACCACTTGATAACTAATAATATGTATAATTATGTGAACAGAGATAATCTGACCCTAAAACAAACAAATGGACAAACCAAAAACCAATTAACATAACTGTGGTGTGTGGATAGATAGGTATAGGTATTGTTATAGGTATAGATAGTCACGGGCAGAAAGATAGATAATTGAAAGGGTGAAAGAGGAAATAAAACAAGGTGCTATGAGCTTGTTTGTAATTGCATGTCTATATAAATCACTTCTCAGACTTCTTCAGTAACTGGAATTGCACTATGTAGAACCTCCTTGCCCCCTTGTATATTTGGTGACACAGTAGGAGGTGCTACTACACAGAGCGACCTTTCTCACTGTGCCAGATGCAAAAACCTCACTTTGGGAGTCTTCCACAGGGTGCCTACAGCTGACTGTCCCACTTCCTGGAGAATACCCACAAGCCTGGGGTAGCGTTACCACCACCCGGGCACTGGTCTCTGTTAGGGCTCTGTGTAGCCTGGGACACACAGATCCTGCAACACTTGGGTGTGTTTTGCCCACTGGTAATATTTGTTGGTGCCTCTTTCAGCCTGAAGCATCCCAGGATAACGTCAGGTAGGACTGAGGAAACAAAAACAGGCAAGCTCTGCTGGCCAGGCTAGGAGCAAAAAGGCTTGCCTCTCCTCCCTCCACAGCAATACAGCAAGACACACTGTAACCCAATACATTTACAGATCAGGGGCTGGGTGGGTGTAGAACAAGGAAGTCACAATACACTTTGAGCAAACATAAGCAATCAGAGTCTTATACAGACTTGGACATAATAATCCTTTTAACACACATCTGCCTAGACATTAATCCTAACTCCTAGCTAATTCCCAAATTAATACTTACAGGAATTAATCCAGGCTGCAGCCTGAAGGCACTTTGCTTGTGGCTTTTAAAATGTCTGCCAGAGGAAGAGCGAGCTCCCCTCTACTTGGCCAGGTCACGCGGTTGACCAGCCTGAACCAAACAGAAAGCTAGAGAAAGAGAGAGAGAGAGAGAGAGAGAGAGAGAGAGAGAGAGAGAGAGAGAGAGAGGGGGGGGGTTACAGCTGGAATGACTCAAGAGAGGGACAGATAGAGGGGAATTTCTCCACAGTATAGGTGTTAAGAATATATACTTCAGCTTGGATTTAGGTTAGATTGGTGGACAAAATTATTATTATTATCAGGGATTTCTAATTCAACTTTTTATTTGAATATTTATTTAAATAAGAACATAAATACATACGATTTCAAAAGGGGTCGAATGTCATATCTAAATCCAAGAAGAAGGTTAACTTCACCAGCACCCAAGAGCCCTGTATTAGGGTATACCAAGTATGTTAAACATTTGTGTTCAAGCCATTTTGATTCAGACCAAAGACTTGATCTTCAAAGGTCTTGTCTCAATGTAGAGCGAGAAAATATTGAATCTCACCTTTTATGGGATGGATTAATAGTTTTTTTTATCTTGCTTCGAATATCATCTGTTGAATTAGAAAACAAAATTAGTTGATGGTTTCAATGCAGTTCTTGCTCCACATGTTTCCATATCACCAAAAAACAGCCAGGGACCACAGTTCACATGCTGGAAGTCCCCATGATGCTAAAAATCAAATAGACATGAAGAGTTAGGTTCAGTATCATGGGGTTTCCCCAAGAGGGTGCTTACTTAGGACAACTGAACCTTTGTCTAGTCTCTGCAAGTGCTCCCAGGCCAGGGTGGTTTCTAAAGTGGAAGGGAGGTTTGGCTCCTCTCCAGTCTGAGACTCTGGCCTTTTGGTCATTGACACTCTGTGGTTGGTCTGTGACCCTAAGTCAAACAGTGGCTTCTAGTTCAGCTCCCATGAGAGGCTTTATCTTGTACTTGGCCAAGTGCAACCTGAAGTTCCAAGCAGCAAACAGACAGGTCCCCTTGAGTAAAGGCATTTACTGGGGCAAAGACCACTCAGCCTCAGGTTCCCTACCACTTCCAAAAGGTTAATTACCCCCACCGTCTCCAGCCCATACACCCCAAAGTTAATTCAGCTCTTCTGCCTCCAGCCTTTCAGTTCTACATCCCCAGAGCTACTCCCATATTTCTCTCCCATACTGTCTCCTGCAGACCACACCCTGCTCTGCTGCAACCATTGTCAGATTTTCCTCCCCTGAAAGAGTGCTATGCTACCTGCAATTTCCAATGTTGTTGAAGGATCAAACAAAGCTATTCAAGGCTCTTTAGATGGATACATATTCTGTCACTTAGCCAGCACCTTTGGGTACATACAGCATTATCTTTAGAACAACCTAACAAGGTTTAGGTCAATCTAAACACTCATTTGTGCAGGCATCTGGGGGGGAAATGGGCCAAAAATGGCAGGCCTGATCTGTTAGTTCATCTGAGTATATGAACTAAGTTAGAGGGAACAGGTTAACAGGATCATAGCCCCGAGGCTGGGATAGCCCAGCCACTCACCCAGCCCAGGGGCTGTGCTCTTCCTACCCCCTGGACCCTGACCAGGCTATTTCTAAGCGCCTAACCCTCCTACTCTTGGATGAACAACCCCCCCACACTGACCCACCAACCTCCCCCTGCAGCCCTGCCCCCCTCCAGATCCCACTCACCATTTCCCCACCCTACATTACTCCTGTTTTCCTATGCCACTCCTGGGACCGCCGATGGTCATCCATTCATGTGACTTCCATGTGAAAGTAGACTTTAGTATGTACCATATGGCATTACTGCCTCTTTTACCCATTCTTTCCCTGTGTACTAACTTAATGGGTAATGGAGGCACACAACATTATAACATGAGCACATTTACAGCAGAAATATTACAATAAAAACTATAGTTCTTCACATCAAATAGACATGAAGACTTAAGTCCAGAGATACTCAGGTATTCAGATATCTAAATTAGATACCTAACTCCCATTATAACCAATGGCATAGGCATCTAAATACCTCTGTGGATCTACGCTTAGGCTCTTCTCTTCAATTTACATAAGCAGTCGTTTCAGGCCCATTGTTACTAACAGCACTTCAGCACGAAATTGCATTAGAAATCTTTGTATTCTTAAGAGTAGACCACCTTCTAGTATTTCAAGTACTGTTCAGGGTTAGTGTCAAACAATCTACAGTCATAATTTAACAGCAGTAGAGCTTAAGTGGTATTAGAAAAAGTGAGATATATTCACAAAAGTTCCCTAGGGTACATATATATCAGAGGGAGAGAGACAAGGAGAGTCTACCAAGTATGTTACTCTCTCAGCTTCTATATGTTTGTACACTGCCCAGAACAATGAAGTCTTAGCTCAGTATATAAAATAATAATCTGTGACAGGCATCTTACATTGATTCACAGTAGTGCTCCCCAGTGGATAGGCAGGGAGATGCTTTTCAATCAAAGATGCCCTACTCAGGAAACAGAATTTTCCCTCCCATAATTACCAGAATTATAGATTCATAAAACACCAACTAAAAGCAGTTCAGTATAGTTGATTAATTTTAATAATATTTAATTTTACATCAGTATTTTCATTCAGTGCTCTCCCAGCTGCATCTATTAGGTGTATTTTAGTAGGCTAGATATTGTAGAAATAAATCTTCTTAGACTCTTATCAATGCTTATATTGCTTTTCATTTAGGCCTCGATCCTGCAATTTGTTGTGCATTGATTAGGTGCTGCATAGCTTTCATCCATTCACAATAAATTACAAAATTGGATGGGTCCTTCTTTCCCTTTATCAAATGCAACCTCTACATATTCTTTTAATCATTCTTTTAGAAACATAAAGGCAGGAATTGATTCAGCAATGCTTAACAGTCATATCATTTTTTACATGTATCAGTGTTCTCCACAATCTAACAGAACCATTTTCTGAAAGCATTACACTTCTTGGACCAATTTGGCAGAGCATACAGCACATAATGAACTACTGAGCTAGAAATGCAGATTGCACTTGCAAATCACACACATTTCCATTACAATTATTTTATGCCATTCCTCTGGAAAATGGCTTGACCCTCTGCTTCCTGCTAAAGTGTTTTTTTGGATGAGACTCTTTTTTATTGATTCTCTCTCTCTCATGCTCAGAAAAACCTCTCTTCCCAACTTGGCACTTTCTTTACATAACAAAAAACAGTGTTCACGTGCCAGGGAACTCTAAGACTTAGCTGAATTGTAGCTCTCTTCTTGTGCCAACTCCATTCATGCCTTTACTGCCAACTTCCAATCCCCTCCCTGACTTGCAAAGGAGGCATCAATCAAATGCATATCTTACACTGCTCTTTGTACATCTCTTTCTTCCAGTAAGAGTAATGAACAATGCTGGCTAACATTGTTTTTGGCACAGCTTTCTGGGTACAGGCAGTTAAAAACCTCCTGTTGCTGTCACTTTACCAGTTCCTCTCCTACAGGGTGATGATGACCACTTCCTTGCTATCCTGTCTGACATACACACAGGGCCAGACATACAGTAACAGTCACACACAGGGCAAAGAACACAGCAACAATACTACAGGGGTGATGGAGTGGGTGGGGGGAGGCATAGCAGCAATCTGCAGTTAGATTATCCATGCCTCAAGAGAGGAACTCTTAACATGCTTTGTTAATGCACTGGATTCCAGAAACGAATATTTAAAAATAATGCCAAGCTGTGTTCATAGTTCCAAAGCTAAATCAGTCATAAAATATTAAACTAAACAGGACAGATTCTTAGCTGGTATAAATCAGCTTTGCCTCACTGACTTCATGAAAGCATCACTGATTTATAGCTAGGGATCTGGCTCTTAGTTTTTAGGCTGTATGGGTAATAAATAGGGAGCAATGGGAGTTAAATATTTTATTAATTTAAAGACAAAAATCCATACATTCTCAGACAATTAAGTAAATCTGAAATACACTCCTCCTATAACAAAGAGAGGAACTGTATTTAACCTGGTTTTTTATTAGTCTACTTGAAATTGATTTCCCCCTCTGTGAATAATGTAAAGTATCAGAAAGTCATTGCCAAAAGATTTTCTAATTTCATTAATACCAGTTGTTTCATGATATTGTGCTATTCACCCTCTATTGGCTAATATTGAAATTCATTAGGTTTCAAAAATTTGCTTGTTGCATTTCATAGCTGCATTTTGAGTAAAGTTTAATTTAAATTCTCTGTACACTGTAGTGAAAGTATACACTAATGAACAGAGATGGGTTAGAATAACTAAATAAATAAATCCATAAGAATTTGAAAAGGCTTCATATCTGAAAACATTGCTTCAATTGCATAAAATACATGAATATCTCATATAAAAAGGTGTTTTCTGCTTTACTTCTTAAAAAATTTCATCTAGCAGTATAGGCTCGTACTCATATTTGCTAGCAAGTCAATCTTTCTTCCAGACATCAAGAGATGACCTCTTAAGACCCAAAGATTTATCAAGTCAGCAGTTTATTCCCTTAGGACACCATCTTCAGCCTCTTCCTCTTCCAGTCACGTCTATTGAAGGACTTTGCAAACCCCCATGAGGAAATGGACTAATCTACTTCTTTTTAAAGAACAAGGATGATGATTTTACTGACTGTGCTTTGTCTATGGGATAAGAAAGCTAATAAAGGAGGGAAAACTACATCTATTTCTGAGGATTCAATGTAATGTTTGCACTATAAAAGACACAGAGTTAGTATGCAGTAGATGTAGCAGGTAAAATAGTATTGTTGACTAGTGTCATGGAGGAATGAATCCTTATTAAAGAATGCTATATGCATATTTTCAACAAAATCCATTCATCTTTATACTTTCTAACCATAAGACTCATATGTATTTGAAAAACTGCGAAGTACACTCTGTAAAGCAACGGAAACTCCACCTTGTAGTTATACTTTTATTAGGCAGTTTAAAAAGGCACAGATGTATATGATGTATACATATAGCAAGTAAACACATATATATATATATATATATATA
>NW_017728906.1:19226461-19247088 GCF_001723895.1 Crocodylus porosus
TTTAAGACAAGGCTAGACAATCACCTTGCTAGGGTTGTTTGACCCCAGTACCCTTTCCTGCCATGGCAGGGGGTTGGACCTGATGATCTGCTCAGGTCCCTTTCGACCCTACTAACTATGAAATTATGAGACTATCATACACAATTAAAAACATTAGATATACTGATTCTGTATATATGTGTGGGTATTACTAAACTCTTTTAGTGCCAGTTAAACTTGTATAAGTGTGCTGTAATTTAAAGATGAGTTAGTGATGTGACGTTAAACAAAAATTGAATATTATTTCATATTTCTATGTCTGATATGAGATTCTATAAGATTCTTATTGCTACTCATCTGGGAAAATGCATCTAATTTACTTTATTTGACTACTTGTACACCACCTCAAATGGTGGACAATTCGAACTTTACTACAACCATTAGGAAGATTTATATTATTTCGGTGCATCCATAAATGATTGGCTGACACAGAGTAATGTTAAAGGAAAAGGAACTGTCTTCATAGCCAGTAAGTTATTGAGAGCTCAATATACTTCCTGACTATTAAATGAGTGAAGAGAGCTATTTTACCTGTTTAGACAATACTAAGAAAGGCTTACCTTTTTTGATACCTCTCTTACTGCTTGCTGACCTTCTTTTCTTCTAGCTGGCTGTCAAAATATGTTTTTTGTTTCTTTACCTGATAAGAAATTATCATTTTAACCTCTGCTTTGCACCACCCGCTTGCTTTCCATCCTGAGATTCTTCCTGATGTCACTGAAGGCAGCAACTATTTTTCAGGTCCAGAAGTATCCCGTTATCCATGCTGCAGAAAGGTTGCTAGAGGGAAAGAGGAAAATCATCAAGCAAGGTGATTTAGCCAATTGTTCTTAGAGTTATTTACACTGATTTCCAAAAACTATGCTTATTTTGTCACTTCCAGAGGATGACACTTCAAAACACTTGACCCAACAGTAGAGTCATAAATTTTCCATAGCCGGTCAGAATTAATACACATTACCCATTATTCACTTTAATCCAGGTACACACCCTCCTTTTCAAAGTCAAAAAACGGATAGTAGCCTTGTGACATGTCTTAGGGTCATGTCAAATGAGAAGTAAGCTCCATTGTATCCACAATATACTTCCAAGTTCCATATACAATACAGATACACAATTGAACCACGGGACTGATTATTTCAGTATTACAGCTGAAATCAATAGCCATGCAACCATGTGAAGACAGAGACAATTTGAGCAATTTCACTTAACTCTCTATTAAAAATTAAATACCAAGAATGCTGTAACAATGAATACAAGGCAGCATCTCTAATATGCAGGAAAGAAACCACACTTTAAGGCTATCACTAGGATACCCTGTGTCAGAAACTGAATCTGTTAGAGGCACAACCCAATACCACCTGATTCCTATAATTTCCTGTGGCTATCTAGTATCTCTCATCTTTCAAAGCTAAGGATTGCCAGTATAGACATTTAGAAATGCCTGGGCCAGCAGCAACTGCTTTTCATAGCTATCCATCAATCCAAAGAGGAAACAAAAGAAAGGTAGCCTTTAGAAAGGCTCATTTTGTTCTGTTTCAATTCAGCAGCCTCTTTTGGGGCTGCTTTTTCACAATCCTACTGCAACATGAAAGGTGTAGGGGTACAAATATGACACACACCTAGCTTGCAGTGCAAGTATTGGCTCCTTTGCAAGCAACAGTGAAGCTTCCCTTCTCCATTCAGTAGATTAGCCATAAAGTACACAGATACCTGTGCCCTGGAGCTTAACAATACATTAGGAAATACATTCATAACAAGACATGGCCTTCCTCACCAGCCCTTTATTTGTCAAATAAAGACAAGTAGTGTTTTAGAATGAGTGATCAAGGTCCCTGCTGGTCCTCGATGGATTGATAAAAGACCAGTCTATCAGGTACTAATAATAAGAATAAGAAAAATATTCAAGCATTATGAAAAGTAACAGACATTAAGTGCAGGGCTGTGTTTTCATTAGTTGACTGCAACACTGCAAAAAACAGGAGATACTTCTTATGAATGCACTTGAGCATGGCCATTAGAACTATATGGAGTGGCCACAAGAGCTTCTTTTCTAATAATTTATTTGATTAGCTTAAGCCCAGAAATCTGGCATAAGTGCTTGGTATGACTCAAACGCGAACTAAAGGTCAATTCATATAATAATAAAAAACATTACTCGGTGTCAGGAAAATGAAATTTGGTTTTGAATTTTCTATATATTCAAAGGAGTTTTCAAAGCAAATCACAGCATAAAAAGTTTGTTATATCATAAATCCTGTTTTTATTTGCTGCCTCAGATTCTAGTTATAACACATATATTTTAGCTAACCATCTGACCAGAACATCTGTTACTTGCTGTTATATTCTAGACCTTGAAAACTGCTCTCTATCCAATAGATCCCCACTACGTGTTTTATAATGTGCAAGTGACATAAACGTACATAGCAGATGTTACTTAGTATTGGGCTGCATGAGTTCCCATTGTCCAAGGCAGCAAATCTTCTTTTACTTTATCACAGAACATAAGGATGTTTCCATAATCCAGACTTTAGCACAACTAAACCATCTAGAGAGACACCCATGGCTTACAAATGCCCTACCGAAATCCTCTTTTCTCTTTTGTTTCATAATAGCAGCAGTCCATAACAAAGCTTGTTTCTGAAATCCTCCCACTGAGTAATACTTAGAAGCCTTTTCTACATATCCTGTATTAATCATCATGACATTGACAGGATTAATACTTTGTAACTTTTTTTGTACACAGCTCCTACATCAGAGTTGCATTAAGAGTATTATGATCATTATTTTTATTATAAATAGAGGCAAGGATTTCTTAGGGTGATATATTTTATTGGACCAACTGCATAATTGGGATAGACAAACTTTCAAATGCAAGACATTGTTCCTCAGGTCTAAGAAGTAAAAGCCAGCACAGCATATTATAAATGGGTGATGGACTCAGAAGTTGTTGAAGAAACTGGTTTTGTTTTTGGTTAAAAAAACCCCAAATCCATTATTGTGTGGCAAGGACAAAATATAACCTGGTTTACGACTTATTGGAATAAAGACTATATTATACTTTATTTCCCATCCTTTTTTGGCTGTAGGTTGCTCTTGAAATTTTAGAATAGAGTCATTACTTCAAACCAGTTGTGGGTTGTTTTCAGTGAAGACATATTTGTAGATTACTAATGAGTCATTAATATTCAAACTGTGAAACATATGGTATTTTTGGTTAGTGTCCTGGGTACTCTGGCATTATTTCTGTTCCTTAAATAGTTGCCTTATCCAACAACAAAGGGAGTTTTGAATTCCATATTAAAATGTAAACATACACATCATAAATATAGGTGCTTTTGGCTGCCCTTCTTACAAATATCTTTTAAATGTGTGTGTGAGTGTGTGTGTGTGTGTGTGTGTGTGTGAGAGAGAGAGAGAATGTGTGCGTGTGTGTGCATACACATGTGCGTACATAAAATAACAGAAAAATAAGGAAGGCTCCTCTAGTGGTCATTTACTCCAGCCAGCTGAGGCACAATCGTCCCTATACAAAACATCCTATACAATTTGTAATCTAAGCTCTACATAAAACTGCTGTTAACCCTGATACAAGAAAGACCTAACACCCTAACCTGCTACAGGTAAAGCAGTGGAACCATGGAAGCCAATGCCCTGCTTCTGTGAAATGTTGTCAATATATGCTCAAGAAATCCTGAGTAGAGGGCCATGCCCTCTGCTATGGAGGACGGCAACACCACCCACAGTTTGTCCCACACAAAATTTGACCATGGGGTAAAATTCCTTTCTAACCCCAGAAACCTCCAGCTTTAGTCCCAGAAGAAGCATTGGCACACCCTAGTCAAAGTCCCCAGCCTTGGCTGCAGCCAACACCCAATGCCTCTAAGGAAGGATTAAAAACACCAAGACACGTAGCAGAGAGTGGGGATCAGGGGCAACTAGCAATGCCCAGAAGCATGTAAAATAGCTGTAATAGAACACAGGCATAGCTATGCCTAGATCATCCCCAGCCAGGGGCTGTCCAACCTCTTCTTGAACATCTACAATGATGGAGAGTCCACAACTTCACTAGGCAGTCTACTCCACTGTCTCAACATTTTTTTCCAATCTAAACTTATTTTGCTGCAACTTCAACCCATTGGTCCACACTGGGTGCTTTACCTGTTCATTATGGCAGTGTATGCTATATATATATATATAGACATATATAATGACTGTAGGCAAAAGCAAGCACTCTTCAATTTTAATCTGAAACTACTCTAGCTTTGCAGTACAAAAGCAAAAATAGAAGCAACTTGCTTAGGACCAGAGGGGGAAAAAATGGACACTAATACATCTACTGAGATCTCTCAAAAATTTCTACAGATTTTTTTTATAGAAAGAATATGTAACTTTTTGCCTCTTACTTCCTTAGGTCACTTAACTGTCTTTACAGTACATTGTAAATGTATTGTACATTGTAATACATTGTAAATGAAAAAATTAGAAGAAAAAGAAAGAGGAACACCCTGAGGAACTGATCAATTGATGACGTAAACAAGAATTAGTTGTTTCTTTCTGAGAGTCCTTTTCAATGCAGGTTTCAGATTTCAGACAGCCATTGTAAGAGCCCCCATTAGGAAACTGAACAGGAAATCCTGCTTGAGACTGTGTTGATGGTGGGTAAGTTGCTCTGTTGCTTTCTAGTTGTGCAGCTACAGTTATGTGGTAAAGCTCAGACAACAAAAGAAGACTACAGCAAGACTACAGACTTTCACCAGTTCTGAGTATAACCAATGCTGTTGTAATACTTCAGTTAAGAGGGCTGAAATGAGCAGGGTTTTCCTGTAATGGACGCAGCACGATACAGGTATCTCCTATATTTGAATAAAAATAGAATAGAAATAGAAATAGAAATATCACATATATTTAAATACAAAATCTCTTTTGAGCCATATAGACGCAAACCAGCACCTTGATGTTATCAAGCTAAATAAAAGCAACATCAGGATTCAGAAAGCATTGCTTGTCTCAAAGGTTTAAGGGCTTCTGTTCCTTTTGTGGCTCCAGATTAGATTCTGCCATTTTATATAGTTGTCTCATGTAGTGAGATCTAAATTTAAATTGCAGCCAAGATGTAGCTATTCTTAAAGCAGCATAATTCACAGATTGCCAGCAAAAACCTCTTCCCAGTGCTTCAGGAACAGAGAATTACATTTTTCATGGCAGTGTGAATCGGTTGCTATATTCCTACTACAAGAACTTGTTCTTCTGACTATAAATTTTATGACAGTTTTTTATTAAATCTGCAAACGGAACTGATAAATCTATACCCAAATCTTTCTTTTTTTTTTTCACTCAAATGTCTGACTTATACTTTTCCCTAAAAGTAAAACATTTTGCAGTTTGATGAAAGCACTTATCTAAACCTCAAAGTCCTTAGGCGTTTCTTAACATTTGAGTTAGTTAACTGATAAAACATTAAGCTTTTCTTCATGCTTCCAAAATGTCAATAAAGATGTCCTATACTAAAAAGAATGCTTCTGAACAGAATACAACTAGCATTCTGGTCAGAGAGACAATTTTCCTTGGGGGCCTTTTCATTGCTTTAACACTAATCTGTGACAAAAAGGCCTTGTCAGATTCTTATTGCATTTAAGAAGCTTTTGGTGAGATTTGTATTGATTTAGAATAAGGCAACTGACAACATTGCAATAAATTTTTACTACTTAGTACTGATCAATATGGATTTTTCCAACCTTTCTTTAGAAAATTGCTTTCTATTGCTTCAGATATGGCCAAGCTGCTCCAAAGTTAATTATATCACATGCAACAAGTCACACACTTTATCTAGTTCTGATCTCTAAAATGAAACTTTTTTAACATGACATTATACTTGCATTTGCATCATGTGTAACATGAGTATCAAAACAAATGCTCGTATAAGGGAAAATATGGAGAAGGCTTATGTTGATATTTTAGTTCCCTTTTAGTTGTTTTGTCATTCTCCCATTTTATGAATATTCTGTTCTGTTGTTGTAACCTGCCCTGAGCATTGCTGTAAGTCTACTAAAAAATAAATAAATAAATAAATAAATCTCACACCAGGATCTTACCTAGGCTTTACATTTAGTCTCCCTATTGTCCACATGGCAAAACCTCTGACATTCCTCCAGAGATGCTTTAAGCCAGGGTCATCTTACCTAGCTACTCTTTTTGCCACATACCACATGTCAGGATGAAGATACATGCTCCAGGGGAATCTCCTTCAGGGAATTCCCCAGCTCCCCAACATGGGGGGACCATCTATAAGTGGGCAGTTTCCCCAGATTATGCACCAAGTAAGAGTGCAGCACCTTGCAGACATGCCCCAAGTCAGGGTGCAGCACCCAGCAATGTCTGCAGACATCTGTGGTGTGCAGTCAGCTATGCCCAACATATCACAGAAGAACTGATCTTAATCCACAGAAGACATCTGTTTCCAGCTGGAAACTTGATAAATTTGATTGTTTTAAAGTCAAAACTATCTTAGTGTTAGAAAAGGTGCAACTATCTAACAGCTATGTTTGATAAAATATTGTTTTGAAGAAAAAATTCAAGGAAAAAAACAATTTCTTTATCTTTAGCCTGACATAAACCAGTTGATACCAACAAGTTAGAACTTGGAGACATTTATTAATTACATTCTCTAGATAACACAGATTCCCTGTAGCACAGATGCACACACTTTCCTCCTTTTGGGATTATAGAACCTATTTGTCTTCCAAAGAAAAATGAAAAATGTCATCCGTCATTGCAGAAGCTTGTGAAGCTTTGGATGGACAACCTGTTGCATAACACTGCAAAGCTTTGGTTTAACAGTAGGTCTTGCCCAAGCCCTTTGTCACCATGATTCTTGAAGCTGGCCCACTTCACCTTCCATTTAATGTAAACTGGATAAAATGGATAAATGAACCCTGGAGAAGTTTTTCTCCTCTTGGGTCTAGGACCCACCCAAGAAAACCCAGAATCCTCTCTGTAAGCATGTTCTTGTCTAGGTCACAAATGAGATGTTAAATCCTGCCTCCCTTTGTAATGGTGTCTATCTCGCCTGCCACAACTTGATGGGAGTAAATATAGGTGACACCAAACGAGAGGAAGGGTTACAGATTTTAATGATGATTATCACAGATGCCCGCTTACATTTAGCCTACTTCAGCCGATCGTCAGTTATCCACCACTTGCACCTTGGTGGTCATTGTTCTGGCTCCTTCTGCTCCTAGGCTGGGTTAATTGTCTTGTAATGAGTACTCGCTTGGGCATTGTGCCTGTTTTCCTGCCCCTTGCATACATCAATGGAAAAGTCTCTTACTTGTCCGGCTGGCACCAAGTTCAGCCAGCCCCTTCAACTCTCCTCTCCCTTTGTGCCGATAACTCGGCTGCTCACCATTCCAGGGAAGGATTTCTCCACTGCCATTCTCTCCTTGACTGTGCCTCCATGCAGAGAAACTGCTCATCACTTTCGTGCCTAACATCTCTGCTCCAGTTTCCCTTCCAAGGGAACTCTTCACTTAGACTGTCAGTCTTTTATACAATGTTTCTAACAAGCTATTAGCACTTCCCGGTGGTCCACGGCCTAGAAGTGAGAGTCCTTGATTGGCACTTAACCAATCTGTATCCCAGTTCCTTGGCCAAACCACGAATGCTAACAAGCAATTAGCACTTCCCAATGGTTCACTTCCAGGAAGTGGGAGTTCTGGATTGGTCATTAATCAGTCTGTACCTCAATTCCTTTACCAAAACGCAAGTTTTAAACAAGCAAGCTCATCCCCATAACAGGATCAATGTCTCCCTGTTACACTCTCCCTTCCAGAACAGTACCAACCTCAGCTGGCCACAAACCCTGAAGCTCTTTCTTTTTGTTCTAGTCCCACTTCTCCTTCCTTTGGCTATTCAGTAGGCCAGCTTCAAGAAGAGGGCTGTAGAACAATCTAGAGTAGGCAAAATATGGCCCCTGGACTGGATCTGGCCTTCCAACTGATTGCATCTAGGCTGCACCTGGGTGCCCACCAATTGATTGTACCTGGCCCATGGTGCTCCACATAGGGGTGAGCCCCACCAGCCTGCCTGGGACAATGCACACAGCTTCCTGGCAGAGCTATTCCTGGTATGACTCAGCACCCTTCAGAAGCCAACTGGGCAGAGGGGAACCTGCAGCTGGGCATCTCCTGCCCCAAAGCATGGGACTTCAGCTCCTGGCTGCCTTCCACTTACTCCAGCTGCTCATGAGGCACAATTAACAGCCATGGGTAGCTGTGGACTGGAAGGGGAGAGAGGCACAGACTATACCTGCACTACTTGGATTAAATGTTTTGCACATGCTCCCTGTCCCCCTTTCATCCTTTCCCTTACCCCTGGACAGGACCTAGCGCATGGGCAACTCCCCCCAACATGTGTGTACACACACCCCACAACCACCTCACACATCCACCCTCCACACCGCAATACACACCACACCACCCATACCCACCCACAATATACAAGAGTAAGACTTTATTTTGACCTATTATTCAATTGCTTCCATATACAGTACACAAAAAACATACCTCAGGACAAAAATAATTTGTAATATAATATTAAATATGTTATAATAGATACTTGATTTTTAGTACATGATTTTTTAACCTGTAATTTATTTAAATGATACCTCCTGAAAGATTTTGTGTGTGTAGCTCGCAACAGCTCAGCAAAATTCATTAAGCAGCCCTCCAGCCAAAATAATTGCCCACCCCTGACTTAGCCTAGGACTATGCAGAAGCTCAAAAGAGTCCAGAGGAGGGTCACACACGTGATTAGAGGCCTAGAGAATGGGCCATATGTGGAGATGATGAAAGACTTGGGATTGTTCATCCTGGAGAAGAGAAGACTCAGAGGGGACTCGGTGGTAGCCTATAAGTATATCAAGAGCCTGGGGGAGTATCTGTTCACTAAGGGCCTCATGGCAGGACAAGAAATAATGGGCACAAACTGATTCAGGATTGTTTCAGGCTAGACATAATGAAAAACTTCTTTACAAGTCAAACGCTGAGAGTTTGGAACAGGCTCCCCCCAGAGGTGGTACAGTCATCCACCCTGGTGATCTTCAAAAAGTATCTTGACACCCATCTTGCTGGGATCATCTAATACCAGCAGTCTTTCCTGCCCAAGTGCAGGGGGGCTGGACCTGATGATCTGTAAGGTCCCTTTCAGCCCTAACAACTATGAGACTATGATTAGAGAATTTTTCTGGGAAGCAGAAAATATAGATTCAAACCTGTCTGAAAGATGGGCCCTAGAACCAGGGTGTTCTGTCTCATGGACTCCAGTAGGTTATGGTGCTTCTCCATTTTATCATTGGCATTACCCACACAATGTGAAAGACAGAATTTATTTTAAAAAATATTTTTTCTAGAGACATAGCCAACTATGTAACATACAGGTAGTCTCTGGAAAGATAGAGTGTTCAGGAAGTGTTTGATCCCAGGAGGGAAAACTGTAAGTGCCAAAACCTGCATCTATGTGGCTGTGTATATGTCATTTAGGCACATAAAGTGATATAATGTTAGTCCTTTGCCTGGTTAAGTAAAGTTCTTTGATATAAGTCATGAAAAATTACAATGTTTCTAATTCTTGGCCTCATCCTATTGGCAGAGAGAATTTGTTTAAATTTATGAAGACAAATATATTCTTGGTGTAAATTTGTGCAGAGCCAAACAGAGCCCTGTTAGTCACCTACACCAGAAGAAAAGTTTGCTCATTCCCTCTAGTTTACCTTCTGTATTCTAGGCCTCTACACTGTACACAGTACCTTAAAGAAAAAAAGACAAGAAAAATTTTGATTCTAATTATTATATTTACTATATCATTGCATTGTGGCACGTTTCAGAATCCAGTGTGAAAGACAGATGTCAAAAATAAAATTAATTACATAGAATGATATGTTATGTCATACTGATTTGCTGAGATGCTGTGCTTACTTGTGTTTTACCTTTTCCCACTATGCTTAATAGCAGATGGATCACAACTTCTTTGCAAGTTATGTTAAACTCAGATTTTGGTAGAAAGTGTTGGAAATGTATTTGTTTTCTGATATTTGTTTGCTTAATCCAGTGGTGCCCAACTTCTTGGCACTGTAGGCCAGTGGTGCAAGGTTGGTTTGTGGGCCAGATCTGGGGCCCAATCCAATGCGCACTGACTCAGATACTGGCCTTGCATAGGACTGGACCTACCACCTCAGCCTGGCCCCAATCCCAACCCCAACCCCATTCATGCCAAATCAGGCCTGTCTCCCCGGCCTTAAATGTACTGGTTGGAGTCACTGCCCCATCCCACACACACTGGATCAGATCCACAGCCTCAGTCATGTTCAGCCAATAGGCTCTCTGCCACAGCCCCAAATCCCAGTCTCAGTCCTTAGACCCAGTCCCAGCCACATCAGATTGGATTCAACACCTTAGCCCTGCACTGGCTGGATTGGGTCCTACCCCAGCCCTTGCCCCTAACTCATGCATGCTGCATCAGGCCTCTGGCCCCAGGCCCTTCCCCAGCTTTGCACACACTAGCCCAATCCCATACACAACGCCATGTCAGAAGGCCCACAGGACTTGGAAATTTGGCAGTAGGGGAGTTCTGGCAGTGTTAATTGCTGGCACTACCTAACTGCCAAATTTCTGGACCCCTGAAGAGCCCTGTAGTCCATGACATATGGCTCCACAGGCTCCACATGGATCACATATCTCCATTAGGCCTTGAGTACCCCTGCTTAAAATATTTTCATATTCCTTAAATAGATTAAATATATATTAGTGAAAACATAGGGCATTTTTACACATGCTCTGGAGGCAGGGGAGAGTATTTTAATTAGAGTGGCTCTTGGAATGAGCTTTAGCTACAGCACCCCCACTGCCATTTTGAAGCATGGGGATGCTTATACATGAAATGCAGAGGCTGCTGGTGGTGCGCTAATTAACACACTCCAGCAGACTTGATGAATGTAATTACAGTGCATCAGAGCAGCCCTGCATGTCTACAGGCACCCATAAATCTTATTTATATGAGAGAAAAGGCCTTTCTTCACTTAAAGGTAAATCCAAAATTAAAGATCAAAAGTTGATACTCAGCATGATTTATATGCAGATTAAAATGAGACTGATAATGAAAAGTGATAGGCAACATTAATTTGGGGAGGGGAGGCATCACCAGTTGTCCCAGAGGCTTCTCTAACCTATTCACTTAAATATCTCAATATTTTTACTACTTGAGAAATGGTAGAAAAACTAGATTTACCAGCCACCAATGTTTTAGCCACCTCAGGAAATATCTAGAGACAATATGGTCAAAATGTTATAGACAACTATAGGCCTTTGTGTACTCACTTCAGGGAAAATAGGTGGGAAACTTTAGGGAAAAAATAAACTAACATTATTAGGACAGTACTCCTTTCAAGGACAAACTTATCCTGTCCTCCAAAACACCTGCACTTACCACCTATACAATTTTTTTTTAAACAAGGAATTGTCTTTAAACTGTTTCATTTTTTCCCTTAGAAAATGCCAGAATTTTACTGAGGACCTAAATATAAAATCAGAGCTAATTAAGTTCATTTAGTATTTTTTTATTTAATGGTCAGCATTTAGACAAAACATTGCAATTGACCTGAACGTAATTGGTTTTCTTGTTAGTCAGCAAGCATTTGAGATTCTTGACTCAGGAAAAGTTTTATTTATTTATTTATTTTGATTACTTAAGTTTTAGTGGACAAGACAAGCTTTTCCAAATGTCACCTAATTTTCAGAGGCACTGACCAGCTACCACTCTGACTTACATTGTTTGGAAATGTGGATGTTTAACATTCCTGAAAATTGTATTCAGTGAGTATAAAAGTAGACATTGAAAATTAGCAACAATACATGACAATTTAGGTTTGTATATTTTTTGTTATACAGACTGGTTGGACAAACATATGGAAAGAAATGTGAAGTTTATGAGATTCATCCTTCACGTCCTCACAGTAGTGAAGTGCATATATGCCTGTCTGGAAAAAGTAGGTTAAACAACATCTGGAATGCAATCCTGAAAAATGTGACTTATGCTTTTATTAATCTTGATAAACTAGCATTTGACCAATTCATCACCTATCCATTTAAAATATGAATGTAAATCTCAATTTTTTTAATGGAAATTGCTAAATAGCTCTAAAGCTCTAATCATGATGAATAGAAATATATTAACAGTCTGCCATTTTACCACAGGCAAATCACAATGATAACCCACTAATTAAGCCAAGACTTCATTAAAGTGCTTCTCATTATCATTTACAATATTTTATGATAATTATCTGACTTTATATAAAGAATTAAATTAATGTTTTTAATAACACCTTTAACCTTAGCTGAGGTACTTCTGAATGATAAACAATGTAATAACTAAACTTAAATGCATACTTTAATTGCCCATCACATTAATTCTTTTGTAATGAAATATTTAAGTAACTTATTCCCATTATTTGTACTTTGTACATTTCAATTACAGTCGATATGCTCTGAGAGCAATGTTAACACAATCTTAAATTAGTTCAGCTGCTCTATCATACTTGTAAAATATCTCAGTCAAAGGATTTGGCAAGTGACATTTAAAGACTTTGCTCTAAGTATACTGCTCTGATAGAGCTAAACTATAGTGTTTTAGCCACAAAGCTGTATTAAGCAGTGCATAGCATATCTAGGAAAACATTATTTCACAGACTTGTAGTACAATTGAGATTTCGAAGGTAGGTTGATGAAACAAAATAAGCCTCCAGAACTTGCATTCAGAGGCAGCCACATCACAAACCATTTAATTTGTTAATTTATACCAAAAATATAAATTATCTTTATTATTTATAAAAGGGTTCTGTCAGAATCTATCAGTAAGAGGCCCTTTTTCAGCATCAGACCCCAGAGGTCTATAATCCATGTGGGATTACAGACCTCCACAATACCAATCTGAACTCTGTTTTGCTTCAAACAACCAAGGGTAGTGATGAGATAGCTCCAAAATCATGGATTCTTTTAAAGAACAAGTCTTTAACCCACTCCTATTTACAGATGAATAACAGCAATAAATCCCACAATTACAAGACACACCCAAGTTTTCAGAGAGAAGGTTGGGTTTTTTTGTTTTTGTATTTATTTATGTTTGTTTTAGGGTTTTTTTCCCTGTTGTGGAATGCTTCTCTCTGGACACATTGCCACCAGTAACTCAGATTTTGGCATGGGAAGAGATGAAGCCAGTGATGATAAGACGATTCTGTGAAGTTAATGAATGAGCTAATACAATGGCTAGATACATTTCCTGAACCTTTTATACAATATAATAAAAACCCACTTACTGTAGCTGAGCTCAGGTCTTCGAATATTTCTTCCAAGAATTCAGATCAACTGCCCATTAAAGCAAAAGGAAAATAGAGCTATTCCTATAGCATTTTTCTTATGCTTTTTTCCCCACCTCTGTTTAAATATTTAACCTGTGATGCTTTATTTATATATTGAGGTAAATGTGAGGCATTACCAGGTATTCCACAAGTCACAATAGCAATAGGCCTGATGAATCCTAACTGTAAAAAAAGGACATTAATCAAGTCTAGTAACATTAATTCTGATCATAGCTTTCTGGTTCCCATCAGAATACAGTAAATGGTTTCCCTGTGTTGGACCAACCTTTATTTTTATTGAACAGCTATTCCACTAATACAGAAGTAGTGGAGATTAACTTTGCCTTGACTTTGTCTCTTCAATCTGGGCTCATGACAAATGGTCTCTGGTTGACAGCAATTTTATGTTACAGCTACAGCAGGTGTCACTGAGTCTCTTGCTATTTTCTTACCTCTTTTACGTTCAAAAACATTTGCCAATGAATCTGTGCAAAGTCTGATCTGTCACACAGATTTGACATACATGAAGGAGGAAATACAATACAGAGGAGCTGAAACATGCCCACAGCATGTAAAGGATTACTCAGGTGATCAAAGGATTAAATTTGTTGGAAATACAATACTTACCCAGAAATATGAATCATGATATTGTCAGTACATCCTGATCAATTATCTTATCCTTTTGAGTAACTGAGTGTGTTCAGAAACTGGCTAGAATCTGTTCTGTCTAGGTTTTTTAATATCACACCAATCCCCATATCATACAGAAGTCTAATTTTCTAAACAGATACAAAACATACATTTGGAATAAAGAACACATGAAAACGATGTCTAGTGTTATAACCTGTGTATGAGGGTAATGATATGGATTTTGGATCTTGGGGTAACAATGTGGAATCTGGGGGTGCTGAGTGTGCAGCTGAATGAAGGCTTTTTCCTGTGTTTCAGCAAAAAGCTGCTAATCACAAAGCTGAATGATATATTAAAGGCGATGTCAGCAAAGGCTGCTGGTCACAAGGCTAGCTGATATATTAAAAGTAACTAACTTTGCAAATGCTTAAGCAAGCAGTTTCCTAACAAAAGGCCAGTGTGCAAGAAGCACGATTTGCTATGTAAGAACAAAATGCAGCCCACCAGCTATTATCAGGAGATAAAGCAGAAGCAAGACGTTGGAGATGGGGAAGTCAGTAAGAAAACCAGCAAGAACCAGTGAGAAACTGCAGGTGACCAAGAGAAGAGAAGGGTCAAAGTCTTATATGCATGTGCTCTTAGCAGGGAGGCATATAAATGAATGAAATGCATAGGCAATACTATGTTAAGGAAGCAAACAGTAAACAGAGGTGGAGCTTGAGATAGGAGGAGAAATGGGTGGAACCGGAGGTGGAACAAGGGCAGAGTAAATGTTTGATACATATAAACCAAGGTGTATAAATATTGGAAAGAACTGTTGTTCAGGGCAGGTCCCCGTCTTTTATGGCATAAGACCCTTGTCCAAAGCTGTTTCCATTTCAAATAAAGCTGTTGTGAGCAATGTGTGCTGATGTTTGCTCCCTGCTCTGCTCTGGCTAATGAGTAACAGGATCCATGGGCGACTGGACCGTCGTCTCCCTATTTGTTGGGTGCTGCATGGAGTTGGGGTCTATCACTGTGTTACAACCTCCTGCCTAGTTATCTGTGGCTCTATGTTTATAATCTGGAAAAAGAAGTTTCCACATAAGTCTCTCCCTATAGTCAGACAGAAGGATGCATCAGTTTATTCAGATCAATGGCTGCTCAACATTTCATTTCTTTCAGTGCATAAAGGAAAAAAAAAATCCTTATCTTCCATTATCTGGTTTTGAAATTATTTCATCCTATGAATTTCCAAGAAGGCCTTTGCAGTCTCTGGGTGGTCCTTCCAGCATCATTTGAGAAATGCTTCCTTAGGGTCATTTATGCTGCAAATTGAAGATGGGACTGCAGCTCATGTAAGACATACTCAACCTGCCTTTAAACAAAGCACCTTGAACACCAGTAAAATACAGAAGGAGAAGCTTGAACTTCAGCAACATTTATTTACTTGGATTGTGGGCAGAACTAAGCAGTCTACACTGACAATTTTGTTGCTGCAGCGACAGTGCTATTGGTATCCACTGTATCCAAACTACTTGAAGTATGCTTACACAAACTGCCGTCAATCACTTCTTAGAGAGTTTTACATTGAGCTGGAAAATGGCTCAAGGAATCAATTTCTTGACACACTAAATGTCTTCCCATGGATTTTATAAAACACAAAATGAAACTCCTTACTTTCTTAATGTATCTGTATACAAATGTTCATCTTTGTGGTATTTATGGAGGTCAAGACAAAACAGTATTGTTTGAAGGAACTTTAACATACCAAAACTATTAGCCCTGAACATACATAGGTTCTGAGGGTACAAAGAAGCAAAGTAGCCTATTATTGCCTATCTTTTCTTAGACAAAATTACAGAGATATCTTTAACACCAAGAATTCTGGCCTTCTAGGCTACATACAAGCATTCAAGGAGGCTGAGGCAGAAGTGCTCCAACTTCTGAATTTTACTCTAAGTGCCAAAGGTTAGGTCAGGAGCAAGCAGAACATGTTAGTCCTTGTGGGAGGAAGAGGTTCGCAGCCGGCCTGCACAGCCTGATCCTGGCAGATGTGGGGGGTGTCTCTTGCACACCTCCCAGCATGCCTTTTAGGCTCCCCAGGATGCTGAAGACTCCTGAAAGGATGCAGAGAGCTGAGCCACCCAATTGGTTGGTGGGGACATCATGGCTGCCCACCTGTACCTGATGTGACAGAAGCTCATCATGGCCATGAGTCATACCTCATTTTAATCAAATGCTGAAACTGCCAAAATATTAGTGTGTTTATTAAAAACTGTGGAACATTGCCCACTCTGGAACTTGGAAACTTCTTCTCAGTTAACACTGAAAGAGTGGGGAAAGACCTTTCCTGCAATGAATGGCTATAATATTGACAGTAAGGGTGGGCGGCCACAGGGGCTCTACTTAACAAACACAGAATCTTAGGCCAGCAGGGAGAATGCCACATGTAAAACTGCGTTGGTCTTTCATTAGTCCCATGGCACACCCCTGCCCACTACAAGACAGGAAGGCCTGGGTGAGGAAGATTCCCTGCCCTCCATCAATGCTGACCTCATGAAGGAACACCTTGAAAGACTGGACATCTTCAAGTCAGCTGGCCCTGAGGTACTCAAGGAGCTGGCTAGCATCATAGCTCAGCCCCTGGCATGGATCTCTGATAACTCCTGGTGCTCTGGTGAAGTGCCCGAAGATTGGAAGAAGGCCAATGTGGTGCCTATCTTCAAGAAAGGGAGGAAAGTGGATCTGGCAAACTACAGGCCCATCAGTCTGACCTCTATCCTGGGGAAGGTCTTAGAAAAGATTATTAAAGAGGCCATTCTTGACAGACTGGCTGATGGCAACATCCTGAGGAATAGCCAACACAGGTTTTTTGTGGGTAGGTCTTGCTTGACCAATCTTATTTCCTTTTACAATCAGGTGACCTATCATCTGGACAAGGGAGAGGAGATTGACATCATATATCTTGACTTCAAAAAAGCCTTCTATCTGGTATCCCATGAACACCTCTTGGCAAAACTGGCCAACTGTAGCTTCGGGTCCACCACGATCCGCTTGCTGGGGAATTGGCTCCATGGTCAGACCCAGAGGGTAGTCGTTGATGGAAGTCAATCATCGTGGTGTCCTGTGACCAGTGGGTTCCCCCAAGGCTCTGTCTTTGGACCTATATTGTTCAACATCTTTATTAATGATATGGACATTGCTGTTAGAAGTGGACTGGCCAAGTTCAACAATGATACCAAACTCTGGGGTAAAGCATCCATACCTGAGGACAGGAGGGTGATCCAGGCTGACTTTGACAGGCTCAGGAAATGGGAGGATGAGAACCTGATGGTGTTCAACACTGAAAAATTCAAGGTTCTCCACCTTGGGAGGAAAAACCTGCAGCATCATTATTGGTACACTGGTTAGGACTATGGATGAAAGGGACTTGGGGGTCATGATTGACCGCAAGATGAACATGAGCCTTCAATGTGAAGCTGCAGCTAGTAAAGCAAGAAAAACAGTGGCTTGCATCCCTAGATGCTTCTCATGCAAGTCCCAGGATGTCATTCTCCCCTTGTACTTGGCCTTGGTGAGGCCGCAGCTGGAGTACTGCACCCAGTTTTGGGCCCCTCAATTCAAAAAGGATGTGGAGAAGCTTGGGAGAGTCCAGAGGAGAGCCATGCACATGATCAGACGTCAGGAAAACAAACATTTTGATGACAAGCTGAGAGCTATGGGACTCTGTAGCCTGGAAAAGCACAGGCTCAGGGGTGATCCAATGGCCACCTATAAGTTTATCAGGGGTGTTCAGCAGGGTCAGGAGGAATGATTGTTCACCAGAGCCCTCCAAGGGATGACAAGGTCAAACAGTTATAAACTCCTGCAAGTCCATTTCAGGTTGGACATAAGGAAGAATTTCTTCACTGTCTGAGCCCCCAAGGTCTGGAACAGTCTGCCAGCGGAGGTGGTTCAAGCACCTACATTGAACGCCTTCAAGAGAAATTTGGATGCTTATCTTGCTAGGGTCCTATGACCCTAGCTGACTTCCTGCCCCTTGGGCACAGGGCTGGACTCAGTGATCTCCTGAGGTTCATTCTAGCCCTAATGTCTATGAATCTATGAATCCTTATGCTTCTGCTGTGATTCTACCAGCTCTGTAGGGGTGAGAACAGGGGTGAGATGGACAGTGGGTGGCCATCTGTAGACCTAATTCTTGGACCTTCACAGTGCATTCCTGGTACTGACAAACTCATTCAAGTGCTACAGCAGTACGAGTTCCAGTCACCTAATTGAGGGTCCCATTTAGGATTTCTTTCATTGGCACCATCTATGCACATGTCTTTAGTAAAAGCTCTCTTTTACTAAAGCTTTCTAAACAAGCTTTAGTACAGTTTCCCCACCACCATTTTTCAGTGTGGGGATGCTACACTGAAATCGTCTGGAATGCAGTAATTACTGCACTCCAGAAGACACAATTATTCATGTCTGCACATGTATAGGCACCCAATACCTGGTCTTAATGAAAAAAGGGCAAACCACCTTCAACAGATCTGACAGCCATCTGAACACCATCAGAATGATTTCTTTTCCACTATGGGGAAAGATGTAGACATTTGAACTGGGCATTTCAAAAGGGTTTAATGGAGTTGAGTAAAAGAGTTGGATGTGTAGAAGAGGTTCTATAAGAGTTAGATGCTTAATTTTTTTTGTCTCCTTTAAAAAATAAGTCCTGAAAGGAACAGTACAAGAATAATAAAAGAAAAAGCACTGGAATCATCTCCAAGACTATCTATGTCTAACAAGATCAGTGCACAGAAAAGGAAGAAAGAGGTAGGGAGAAAATTCCTTGATTTAAGTCTTTTTAAATATAAATAGGAGCAATAGCTTTTATAACCCTCATTTTATAACATAACCTGCTGGTATTGTTTGATCTTTACATTTACTATTAGGTTAACCTAATCGCTTATGAAGCTAGCATATTTTGCATCAGACAAATAAACTGGCTATAAGATTCCAATTGAAAACAGATCTTTTTTTTCCACTCTCAATGCCTCCAGTATATCTATATTTATTATTTTAATTCTTTTCATAATACTTTCAAACAGTAAATTATAACACACCTAACTAACTCTCTGAACATCCCAATCAAGGGTTTGTCTAATTTGCTTTTAAAACCATTGATGAAGACCCCAGAACCTCTTTGGTAGTGTGTTCCAGAGCTTACTCCCCATCATACTTATAAAGACAGCCTGGCCTACTACACATTCTCAGCATATGTATACATACTTACTTGTCCATGTTGCTGGGAAAATAGTATTTCAAACTGTGTGCAAGAACCAAATATGTCATTTATACAGCTGCAAAAGCACCATTTAGGTGCACAATGGGTATTAGAATTCTTAGAGTTTTCTTCCTCCAATATTCCCTTTTTCCACAAAAGTTTCAGATCTGGGTCAGAGAGTAAAAATTTTTCATGAGTACGCAAGAAGTCTGTTGGAAATCTAGGAAAATAACCCAGGCCAACCAAATCATAGTACTATGTTTTAATTTAAATTCTATAAATGAATCTTAAACGTTATGTTGCAGATGTTCCCATCTCCCTCCCTACAAGTTCTCTCCCTGTATGTCACATATATAACTAGCCAGTTTTGTGTTTTGTCTTTATACTTCCTCTTTGTCAGCAAGTCTTATTTGCTCAAGTGTATCAATTTTTTTTAACTTGATCCTATGGCTTGTTGTATTCTGTTCCTTAACAATCCCTTTATCAATAATCTTAGTTTGAGGCTTGATGTGAATTTTGTGGCCATGTGTTAGTGATAAACTATTGTTAATTATGATACCTTTAAGAACGTGTCTATATAAATGACCTTCCAATTATGGATCCATCCTAATATTAGCATAATACCTATATGTTCCATTATAGGATTGATATTAAAGGACAACCACTCTACCAGACATATCTTGTGACTAAGTTAATATTTTTGCACTTGGAATGACAAGAGAAAACACTTATTTTGAATCAACTTGTGAAATTTCTGTTCATACAAGCATGTACACTGTAAATTTACAAGCCCACCTATCACTACTATGACAACAGATACTATTAAGAAAAAAAATAGGAGCCATTTACTTTTTCAAAAAGGCATGTTGTCTCTTTCTGGGCCAGAAATCAGACTACCTCCATTGGAAAAAAGGATTGAAAATATAAACAGAATATTGCATTGTATGTGTTACTTTAAAATAGCATCTATAATTTAAAAATTAATATACCAAAATAAGAACTATGCTGTCACAAGCCATGTTGATGTTGCAAAAGATTGCGGTCCGTTTCTTAGAGGCCACCAAAATCACAGACACACACTTATTAGCAGCACAAAAGGTGTATTTGCAAATAGGGTCAGAGCAGAGTCAAAGACTCAGATTAATCCGAACCCCTGAGGAATTTTTTCAGGTTGTATTTATCCTTCTTCCTCCTGGGCATGTGTGCAGAAACAGAAACTCTTACAGCTCATTTCCGTTTCATACAAACATATGTGTGGTTACATCACTACATCCATCGCATGTACATTATAATTAACTACTT
>NW_017728906.1:19247393-19265008 GCF_001723895.1 Crocodylus porosus
GTGTGATTTAGTATAAGAAGAACTGTGGCAAGGCTGGCCAAGAAAAAAAGTCCTTGGCAGTGTTTTTTCTTATCAGGTACGAGATGCAAACTGTGCATTTCTAACAACACTCCATTTCTAACATTGATATACATCTTCTGAGGATCTGCTTCTCTATACAAATGATATGCCTTTATATGTATATCATAATACAATACATAATACAATAGATCTGCCCAGATTTCATACAGGTCATGAAAAAACAGTTGTTGAATGCAGTTTGAACATGCGAGTTTTTAGGAATACACTGGTATTTTTTATTTTATTGATAAATTAACAAATACCTTTCACATCATAATTTAAGCAGTATAGTCACATCCATGTACCCTTGTTTGTTTTTTAATAGTACAAACACTGCAAAAGCTTATTATTTTAGAAGTGATTGATCATCTTTAATCAGTTGTGACATCCAGTACAAGCACCTAATGAAGATATGCAACTGAGAAAGCACATGGTCATTGTTTCTGTGGGTTGAAGTGGGGAAAAGTGAAGCACAGTGTGGGGAAAAGTGAAGCACATGGTAACAGTGATAAAAAAGAAGTCTTTGACACAGACATTAGTAACAAAGGAAATATTTATTTGTGGAAATCATACAACTAATTTTGTGATTTTAAGAAAAAAGATTAATAATTCTAATATATTTTACACTAAGTAGGTGCTTTGCTGAAAATTAATGGCCAAATTCCAATTCATTTCAATGTAGATTTCACTTTAGATATTAATATATATTACTCACCGTGTATCTATTTTCACTATGTGCAATCTGCGCGAGATCCACTGATATGCAACAATAGTACTTCTTGGTGATAGCACCACTAGTACTTTTACTAAAAGTTTTTTTGCCTTTTCCTGTAACCCAATTTCCACCAACCTGACATTTCTTTTTGGCATGTGTTTATGGATGTGTTTGTTTGCTTTTCCATGATCTCTTCTTGAGCAATGCAATCTTCCAAAAAAGTAGGGAAAGTTGGAAGTAGTAAAAGGACTGAAAAAAAAAATTCCCCCTCTGGCTGAACAAGGGAAACAATAGTAAGTTTAGGCAAAAAGAATGAACATATTTACACAGAAATAATAGAGAAAAATCTCTCTCTAATTCAGGGGTTTCAAAAATCTGGCCTGTGTTGCTGTTCCATCCAGCCTGCCGGGGCTATCTGCAGGCTAGTAGAATTGGGGTAGTGACCTGCCAAAGAATTCAGGTTCCCCAGGCCCTGTTGGTTATGGCGACAGAGGCAGGCAGGTGTGTTAGAAATGGAATATTGTTAGAAATGCACAGCTTGCATCTTGCACCTGATAAGAAAGAAATACTGCCAAGGACTTTTTTCTTTCCCAGCCTTGCCACAGCCTTTCTTATGCTAAATTGCAGACTCTCCCCCAGCTTCTCCCTAGCCTCTCTCATAGAGATTACAGAAGCTGGAATTCAACTGACTGTGTCCTTGAAAGGGGTGGGGGGGGGATTTGAACTCTTGGCGACCTGCTGTAGTTTCTGAGCATGCTTAATTAGCTGATGCATATTTACCTCTCCACCCTGCATACTTAAGTAGTTAATTATACTATACATGTGATGTATGTAGTGATGTAACCACATGTATGCTTGTATGAAATGGAAGTGAGCTGTAAGAGTTCCTGTTTCTGCACACGTGCCCAGGAGGGAGAAGATAAATATTCCCTGCAAAATTCCTTTGTTGGTTCGGAGTAATCTGAGTTCTTGACTCTGCTCTGACCCTATTTGCAAATACACCTTTTGTGCCATCTAATGAGTGTGTGTCTGTAATTTTTGTGGCCTCCAGAGAAATGAACCGCCTTTGTGCAACAGATGAATGAGTGCTAAGGGACATAGCCCCACTCATCCCACTGCCATCAGACCATCTGCAGGTGCTGGACCTGCTGCAGCTGCTATGGTGCCCACAGATCCAGCCCAGGAGGATCTCCACTGTCCACATCCAATTTGAGACCAGGAGGTGACTTTGACACCCCTATCACCCCTATTAATTTTTATTAATTCATGTCTCAGATGTGTGTGTTGTATAAAAACCTAATGTGTTGCTGCAAAGAAGCTAAAAATATTTAGAGCAAAGAGCAGTAGGGTGATATTTAAGTTGACAGTGGGTGTGTTTACATGAGATGATTACTGCAGAGTGACTAATTAATTCCACAGTAAAGTCTCAGCACCTGCACTTGCAGCCCTGTTAGGCCTCAGGAAACTAAAAAGTGCTGCCATAGGATAGTACTTGTAAACACAACTACTATCATGCAGCAATGTTATTTAGTGCACCACAACATGTGTAGACTCTGACGGTGTTGGCTGGTGTACAAGGATGCATCAGTACAGCGACTGTCTACCAGCTAGCCCCACACTGAAGCACCCTTGTGCCCCAGCCAGCCCATCCACACCACAGTGAGCTGGGCTGGAGCAGTCCCAGGCTGGCAGGCTGATCCCCCAGACCCAGGTCAAACATGCTGCAGTCCTGGCTGAACATGCTGTGGTCCTGGGCGCACACATAAATGTGACACCCAGGAGCAATCAATGTTAGCATGAACTGTGCCAGAGTATATTGCTTTACATTAACAGCATATGTATATGCATCTAATATCTCTGTAAACTTTAGCAGGCAGACCTGAGACCACAGCCATTTTAAGCACAAAAATGCATTTTGTTGTTCTTGGGGGAACCAGCAAATGCTTCAGAATGGTCTGTGGCAGTTTTAAACTTAGATACTGTAGTAGCTCAACTGTTTTAGGCCCATTGATGTTAAAATAGAATCCATTTCATCTGCAAAAGTGACTATAAAATGTTCCCTCATCCTATTCAATATAATGAAATCTTTTCTGATGGGATGGTTGGTCACCCAGAAGAATAAATAATAAAAAAAAAAAAATCAGAGTAAAATAAATGCATCCTTTATCTTTATTATATGCATCATCCACAGCTGTTAATTTAATGGAATAGTTCTTCCAGATAGATGGCCCATGTAGAGCAGTTTTACTAGATGCTATGAATTTCCAAAATTTTTTCTCTGTATTTGATTTTATTTAATATTTTGCACACTACAGGAAAAAAAAAATTCTGTTTTTGTGGGAAAAAAGATCTATCCATCCTTTACTAGCTTTATAATTTTAAGATTCCTTAGACATACCACATTTACGCAAAGAAAAATCAGAGTTATTAATAATAATAATCTTCTATTACTAGTTTAAGAGATCCAATTTACTGCTCTTGTTATTCTGACAGCTCTGGTTTTGAATAGCAGTCCTGTCTACTGAAAATGACTTACAGAAGGACTATACATGTTATACAAAAGGACTGTCACTGAAGTGTCCCTAAAAATAACCCGTATATGTTTCTCTAGTAACAACTAAAATATGGCAATTAACTTGTTATCTAAGTGTCTTCAATCACCATCATCTTCTCCAAATAGGTAAACTCATCATGATAACAGTCACAGGAGCATCAGGACTAATGTATCCTGGAACACACTGAAGGATAAAGGTACTTCATGGCTGTCTACTTTAAGGCATTTTCCTATCATCCTAACGTGTAATCCCTTGAAGTGATTGTGTTAATAATTCAGAAAATTGTACCATGCCTGAGGTTTATAGGCCTAATGTAATCAAATATTTGTCCAGCAGTATGTCCATGGCACTACAGATACCCCATAACAATCTTGCTAAAGTTGTAATAGTTGTAGTGTAGATGATTTACATGCATTTGGGGCAAATTTTCACTGGCCTTTTTGTCTTTGCTTGATACTAATGATGCCCAGAAACATTTTGGCTGACATTTATTGAGAAACAGTGAAGCCTAATAATACCTAGCAAATATTTAGAAACACTGATGTTCCATTTTCAAAGCAAACTGGATAGTCAAGAAATTAAGAACCATTGAATGAGACATTAAATACCAGTACTTAAATGGCTTTTGAATCACCAATATCACTTGCAGTATAAACCACTATCATAAGAGAAGGCTGTGCTCGGTTTTATTGTAATGCATAACCTAAAGCACAAAATTGGAACTGCATCAAAGGCTCAGGCTTTAAGGTTGAAAAAAAGCCAAAAGTGATTTAGCCGTTGCCATTAGGTACTTTTAAAAGTTTTACTCGTAATTATTTATATTATTACCAGCCATACTTTTTACATTTAATTGGGTGCATCTGTACATGACAGTACATTGCTGTAGCAACACACTGCCGCAACGTAGCATCCACCAGCATCTACATGTGACCAGCAACTACTTTGCTGTAGCAATGCACTCCCCTGTATAGCATGCCACCAAGGTGAAGTAGATGCTAAATATAACCATGCACCATGCACACAGTGCAGTACGGGCAAGAAAGCTTCGCAGGCTGAAATAAAGATGACAAAAAAGGGCTTTCTACAACAACAACAAAAAAAGAAATACTAAATCACAGCACAGTAAAAAGGTTGCCATAGTGACATATGTAGATGTGCCCATTATTACCTTAGCTTGGAGTATTGTTCCCAAAACCAATGCCCTTCTCCTAAGGCATTTTGTATAAAAATATATGATTTTGTGTGGGAATATAAAAGCATCTCAGTGGAAATTGTATTTCAACAAGTATACGTGCAAGTAAAACTCAGCTGGTCATGTATCAGTGATAAAGATAGAATTTATTTATGCGTATTTATCTATGAAAGTATAGTAATAGAACATTTATTATGGCATTTTGATATCTTTCCAGCCCTAGTTATTATCTATTTTTTTTTTGTAGAAAGCCCTTTTTTGTCATCTTTATTTCAGCCTGCGAAGCTTTCTTGCGGAAAATAAAATCCTTTTTAAAACTTTCTTGGTGGAGGACCTTATTCATCTTAAATTGGCACCTCTTGTCACCCCTCATCCAGTAACTGAACTGAAATAATTACTTTTGCAAACTAATCTAAAGAAAATCACACCCGATATAATTACTCAGCCAAGAGGTTAATTCTAATGACACAGCAAATATCTCTGTGATACAAATCACCATAGTGCTAGTTTATCAGAAGAGAAGTACGAAAGTCACCTCTACCAGGCTAAAGAAACTGTCCCTTTGTGAAGAAACCTAAGACTTTTTCTCTGATTCTTTTCTCACACTAGCATGGCTCAGAAGGTGTACCAAAGTCAGTGTGAGAACTGACTTCAGTGTAAACTATGTGCAAGATCAGAATTAAATGCTTGGCTTCCACTTGATGAAGCAAATACAGAGCAATCAAAGCAGAAGCTTTCATTGCATTTTTCAGAACGAACTTCAAAATTTTAGTCTTGTTTATGTATTGTTGTTAAGATGATTTCTGTTCATTTGTATTAGAGATTTTACAGCATTTCTATCTGCAGATTCTAGGTTTGAATTTTAAAGCGCATGGATGTTATACTGCAAGGTTTTGGTTTGGTCCTCTGAAAACTTGAAGATGTGCTAATATAGCATTTGTTTCTGTCTAATCTAGTTTTTCACATCCCTTTTTATGTCTAAAGTATACCTTGCTTACCGTTTTTAATATATGAATTCCAACCGTATGCAGTAGTGTTGGTTAGGTTGTCCATGTATCTGGGGTTTACACTTTCTTGTCTAGTCTCATACATGGAAAGGGACGATTAAGTGGTCATTTTCATGTTCTTTTCAAAGGTGTGATTATTTTGGAATGTGTTTGATTGGACGGAGATTCGACAAGAAGGAATGATTTGCAGTAATTTTGATCTTTATTTTTTCATGTTCTTTGCACTGATCTTTTTGTGAGTATTTTTAAAAGCTCCTGTACTTCTGGTTAACATCTTTGGCAATCCCTCACAATCAAGGCTGCTTTTCTTCCATGATTGTCTTATCTGTGTATTCAAAGATGGCTGATAAGGCCTATCTGGGTCTACTGCAGCTCAGACATGTATTTCTGTGTGGGATGGGTGGCAGTGGATTCTTGATTAGATCTGTGAGATGCTGTTTCTGCCACTCTAAATTTTCTATCTCCTGTTGTTGTTGTTGTGAGGTTTCACAGTACTGAGATCCCTGCAGCAGACTTTTCCTCCATTTGGGCTGGTCCTAGGGAATAGTGCCCCACAAGTTGACTTCAATGTTGCATTTTTTTTTAAGTTAGCCTTGAGGACATCTCTAAAGTGCTTTCTCTGCCCTCCTCTTGAGCATACTCCTTGGCAGAGCTGAGGGAATAAAACTTGCTTTGGAATTCTAAAATCGAACATCTGGATGACATGGCCAGTCTAACAAAATTGATGTTGGATGATTATCACCATGATACTCATGGTTTTGCCTTCAGGAAGATGCTAATGTTGGTATGTCTCTCTTCCCATTGGGTTTGGGGTTGGATAAATATCATATCAAGACACTGATTCTCCTATCTGACTTCCAATGTATTGAATTCACATATACTGCAGCATGACACTTATACTTTTTCAAAATAAATATTTATAACACAAAAGAAGCCACTGTGATCCAGATTTGGCCATCATCCCTCACTTGAAGTAGTACCTCACTCTGTGCATAACCTGGCTGCTTTCCACAAAGAAGCAGGTGCCAGAATATGCCCCTGTATATGCTATTGCAATGATCTCTTCCATCTTCATTGATTCCTTAGGTTACCTGCTATCTAAATGAAATCTAAATGAAACAAAGGTACTATTTGACTTAACTGGCTTCATGTTAGCATGACTGTATTGACCTGTGCTATAGTCTGCTACACTGCGCGCTGCCTACCACTCTACTAGCCTTCTCTCAGTAAGAAAAGGTTTACTTCTCTTGATAATAGAGAGGTAATTTATCAAGCCACTGCAACTATCATTACATTTTCTGACTCTTCACTGAGTGAAAAAAATGGTAGCATTATAAAAGCAAAAAGAGCCAAAAAAAAAAATCAATATTACATTTAAGAGCATACACCACCATAATTCAAGCAATTATTTCAACAACAATGCAGCTGTCAGCTAAAAAAATATATATGTTTTATTCACCTATGCTTCTGGCTTTTGTCATTTTAACTTTTTATGTTTATTCAATCTATGCAAAAGCCATCAGAGACTAAAAGAAATTGACACAAAGTAAAAACATTTCCTTTCCCAAAAAAACACAAAAAACCCACATTACTTGCCTTATGAAATGTGACTTGATGGTTTATAATTTTATGCTGACAACTAGAACTCTTTTTTCAGAAGTTATTTGTTAAATTTATTTCAAAATATATTTGTGTGTAGCAACATAGAAACAATTCTGGTAATGCATATCTATATAACCAAATGTGCGATTCAGTATTCCTTTTTTTTTTCTTCCAAATCATTCTTTGTCTCTCTTCCTTCTTATTGGATGGCCTTAAGCCACATTTATTCTGTTGAAAAAGATAATTTTCTAGCTGTTACCATCTCATTTCCTCCATTTCTGTTAAAAGACTTTAATCAATATGTACAATTCCTAGTGTGCCAATGGCATCAGGAGTTATAAATAGGAACTGATGCTTTATAAGACTCAAATAAGCATAGTGTGTTTGGAATTTGACTAGCATGCATATTCTAGGTCATAAATATCTATGTAGATATCTATCATAATACTGACTTCATTACTCTGCTGAGTAATCTCACTAAACTACAATCTGGGATGTCAAACTTCTTCAGATAGCCAAACTTCTTGCAACGCAGGTGGGAGAAGGGTCTTCAACAAGTTCTTAAAACACAAACAGATGGTACAGTGTATGGGTGCACTGATCCTAGAATTGATCCCCAAACATAACATTACTTTAAGCCAACTTCTAACAGCCCAAACAACCTAAACAACTATTACAATAATCACTATGTAAAAGCATTCCAGCCACATTCCCCTAAATGTTTGTAGCAAAGGTAGCGCCAGAGGAAACAGAACAGTGGCTCTATATCACAAGAGATTCCTTTGGTGAGTCGTTTTCCTAGGCCTGGAAATACCAACTTTAATTTCAGATGCCACTAGTATAGTACAAAGTGACATGCAACATTGAAGAATCTTGTCAACTGATTTTAATAAAGAACTATGGATACAGTATGCATTCAAGACCACCAGGCTGCACACCGCTAGGTACCCCAGCCTGGAGTTCCTTCCAGCCTGGCTTCCCTCCAGCTGCATCAGCAGCATGAGCAACCCAGCTCACCCTCCACTGCTTAGACCATGTGAAGAGCCAGTTCTCCCCTGCAGCCTGTCTCCCCTTTGCAGAGGGGGCAGCACAATATCCCTGTCGGCTCAGATTCCCTGCAAGCACTGTGATCAACCCACCTTAAGGACAGCCCAGGCAGTTGGGCTCTCCTCTGCTGTGCTGGCAGTACAACTTCCTTCTTGGCGATACCACATGCACAGTGCAGGCAAATCAGGCCCTCTCTTACCACTCCTGTGACCTAGATCTCCTCCTGCCATGAACACGGTGCCCTCCTTACGCCATCCTTTCCCTAGAAGCAAGTGGAGTCAGCCAAAGACGACTCACCCTGCTCCTGGGAGAGAAAGTCTGGAGATCCCAGCCACCACAGCAGCAAGACCTATGGGGCAGATAGGAGTTGGATAGGAGTCAGGGGGGTGCATTTTAACCTGTTGGGAGTTGGTTGCGGCCTCTAGGCTTCCAGCTGAATAACCCTAACTTAGAAAGCTTGTGCAATTACATATTAGTAAATTAAACTCTCACTCAGCTGTGAGTCAGTTATTTCTATACCATAGGAATTGAAATATTGTTTTGGGCAAAGCTTTTTGAAGATGTGTGCTGCTGATAGATTTGCTAGGTAGATTTAATCAGCAATTACTGAGAGAAATCAAATGGCAATGTTTTAGTTGCCTTCTGTTATAAGGGAAACTAGCTTTAAAAAGCTGCTTTCTCTTTATATATAGCTCTTCAACTTTTTTTCAACTTTAAATCCCGAGTCTTTGATGCAATTTCAGTTTTGTTCTTTAGATTATGCATTACAATAAAACCCAGCACAGCCTTCTTTTATGACAGTGGTTTATATTGCAAGTGATATTGGTTTCCAAACCATTTGAGGCAGCTCATTTTGTCAAACTGTTCCTCAAACAAGCAGGATTTATAAACCATGGGATGGCATTGTGCAGGAAACAACTTTGACCATTGTCTTAATACACAGAGATTTTGAAGTTTACTTGGCGTATTTGGAAACATGTTGATCTTGTTTGTTCTATTATTTGTTTGCTGTACTAAGGGTTCAGATAACCGTAACTGAAATGCTCTCACAAGTGTTACTCCATTGCTCAATGATATAAACCCCAGGAAAACTCTCCTTATACTATTGTTTACGCAGAGTTGGAAAATAAAATGCACTAACCATAATATGCACTGAGATGTACACAGTCATATAAACCATTTGATGATAAGATGTATTAATGGATATTGAACCTTATTTTTAAAACTGCTTATAGATATACATATAAAATATAGATGTTTTCACATTGATGCACAGACATCAGCTTTGGACAAGAAAAGATGCTGTTTCAAGATAATAGCAACATATATGTTTCTAAAAGTTTTTTCAGCAATACTTGATGTCTGTTTAGCTAGAGTAATTACCTAATGACACGTTTAAATGTTTAAGTAAGGCTAAAACTTAAATCAATTTCAATAGATGCAGAGTAATAATCATTATGTCCACATCAGCAATACTAAAATGAGTGCTTATTATTCTGTTCAGCTGCACAACTTCTTTCTTTGTACAACACATTTTATTAAATCCTTGATTCAACCTTCTGATCTTTGTGTTATAAATCTTTGAACATGCTACAAAAGAAACTCAGTTAGAAACTTAATTAGCTAAGACATTTAACATAGAATATAGTAGCACGGTTCGGAATTTGTAATAGCTTCAAACTTCAAAGATAGAGTTCAGCGAAAATTGACCCTTTATTTTCGATTGCTTTTGACAAAAAGCTAGCCAGGTTTTTTATTCATCTGGAATATGGCATGACTGCAATGTTAGCACAACAGCATCACTTGATTAAATAAAATATGCAGCTGTAACAAAGAAGAATTAAGCTGAAGAGGGCTCAGGCCAGTTTACAATGAATGTAAAGTTGAGTTACAAGAACATCACAAAAGAAAAAAATAAAAGGCTACAAATGAACCCATTGAACCCTTGCATTCAGAGCCTCTTCAGAGGATCTTTCATGTGTTCAGTTATGCCATGAGTACCATTTGTATCAACAGGATTACAAACAACTGGGTCCAAAACTTGCCTGTTTAATATGCAGGCCTCTTACCCTCCTGCATGCCAAACTCCTTGATCCTATTGGACTGGTATAATATAGAGCATAGGTTGGCTCTTGTCTCACACAACAGTCCAGACCTGAGAAAGCTAAATGAGATGTTTACTGTGGAGTAGACTAATTAGTAAATATTTTTCATCCACCTGCATGGTCCTATAAGGCTGCAAAAAACTAATGAACTCCACAACAGAGTAGTACTTGTAAACACAAGCACTATCCTGCTGAAGAGTTTTTTAATCCACAGTAGCACACGTGCAGATATTTACACAGCTGACTTTGGCACCAGGGTGCTCCAGTGCAGGGCCTGACTGCTGGCTACCCCCACACTGGAGCACCCTTGTGCCCCAGCCAGCCCCTCCGTACCACATTGAGCTGGGGTGGAGCAGCCCCAGCCTGGCAGGCTGACTTCCCCAGACCTCCTGCCAGCTGGGACTGCTTCAACCTGGCTCAACATACTGCAGTCTTACGTGCACATTCAAACAGTGTGGCAGGGAGCAATAGGCTCTGGCAGAATTTGCACCAGAGTTTCTTGCTGTGTGCTAATAGCACATGTAGACATGCCCAGGGTGATACAAATGAGAACAACAATCTTATCCCCACAGCTAAATGCCTACAGAGAGAACTGAGAGCATCTAACAAAACAGCATTCACAGTTGAGGGATTGGAAGATACAAGGTAGGTAAAGGGACTGCTGTCATAGGACTATCATTGTAAGGAAAGCTCCTGACCCCTAGGACATTCTGGTTGAAAGCACCATGTTGAAGCCAATATAATAAGAAATTTCTTTTTTCAGGGACAGAGAAAGGCCAGAGGGGAGGATTTTTATAGTTTGCATTTGTTTTATCCTGAAGAGTCCAGATCTGGTGGTGTTTTTGCTCCTCAATTGGCTTCTTTGGAATTTAAGAGAGTTCAGAAAAATGTTAACACAAGCATAAGTAAAAACTGAATACTGGGCATGCAAATACTAAGCTCCATACAGATTTCTAATACCAATTCTCTGCATTTCTGACTGTTCTCCTTTTGCTTGCTACTCTAAATTTCCAAATTGCTAGTATAATGCATCTAATGTGAAAGACAATTTCTATGATTGAAGGAACAGTTTCTTAGCAACCAGAGATGCTCTAAGAACAGGTTTCTTTTCCCACCATTGCCCACTGTGACATGTAATAATTGCCAATGCAATTATAATACATTCTGTGATGATTTACACAAGTTTTATAAAATTATTTACTGGTGTGCTTGAAAAGTGCTAATTGACCACTGCAACCAAAATCCTCACTTAATTTGGAAGTGGCACACTGGAAATCAAATACAATTATCATAGTCCTAGAGTTTAATATTTCTGTTTCACTAAGGAAACACATTTCTTGTTATTTATTGTTTGTGTCACTGTATTACCCAAAGGCACAGTTGAAGATCATGGCTTTCTTGTGCTAGGCACTGTACACAGGCAAAGAAAGAGACAGTTTTAATAGACCACATAGTTTTAATAGACTCACAAGACAAGATACATGTTAGAGAAAAGATGTAACATCACCACTAGTTTACAAAAGAGGAACAAAGGCAGCAAGAGATATAGAGACCTATCGAAGATCAGGTGGGATTTTTTTTGCATTGCACCAAAACCTTGTCTCCTGAATCCTCCTCAGTGCCTTAAGCAAAGTACTGCACTTGTTTTCTTTGTCCATTTAAGTAGTTAGACTGCTTAATATGGTACTGCTTCTGGGTCCTTTTCTAAAATATATATAAACTATTGACCTCAAAATCTAAAAGGGGAGAAAATGGAAGTGTAGTAGTCCTGGGCAGCGAGCACATAAGAAAAGTAATCATGGAAGGGAGACTGGTGTGTGCTCTTACACTTCCTATTCAGCAGCACTTCTGGGTGGGCTGTGTATGTAGTGTCAAAATAATAAAATTCTCCAAGGCAGTGTTCCCTTTGCCTCTACCTGCCTACACACAATCCAACCCAGAATAAATTCATGCCAACTTTGTCCATCCCATAACAAAATGGATAAATTTCCTGCTTAACTAAGAGCATCTGCATCTCCCCCTATGTTCAAATGGAATTTTCAGTATTCTCCATTCCAAAAAATTGTCAGCTTACTGTTTTAGCAATGGTGGGAAATGTTTAGAAACCAGCCATTGCATCCTTGAGAATAATTTGCTCTTGCATTTTCATACCCAGTCTCTAATATTTTCACTGAGTACCAATTATGAGGTAAATCTTTCATTTTAATTTTATGCTTTACCCACTGAATTTTCCTGACTGGAGATGGGTCTATAAAGATCAGAAGTTCTCAGTTACTTCCATATTTATAGTGCTTCTGATGAAATGCTAGTCCTAATGAATTCAATAGCAAGACTTCTATTGACTTTAGGGACATCAATATTTCACCCTCTTTATTTCAATGTTTTCATTAAGCAGTATTGGTGGTTTATCTAATAAACTGTAAGATAAGAAGGATCCACAAATGACTTGTGTCTTTAATTATGACTCATATATTATTCACATCTTCCACTGATATTAGTGAGAGATCTAGAAGGGAATTTGCAGTCCTAAATCTGTATCATAGCCCATTCTCACATTCACAGATTCATAGATGTTAGGATCGAAAGGGACCTCAGCAGATCATAGAGTCAGACCCCCTGCCCCAGGCAGGAAAGTGCTGGGGTCAGATAACCCTAGGCAGGCGCTTGTCCAGACTCTTCTTGAAGACCCCCAAAGTAGGGGAGAGCACTACCACCTTTGGAAGCCCATTCCAGATTCTGGCAACCCTTACTATAAAGAAGTTTTTCCTGATGTCTAACCTGAATCTACTCTCTATCAGTTTGTGGTCATTATTTCTAGTTACTCCAAGGGGTGCGCTGGTAAACAGAGCATCCCCTATCCCTTGCTGTCCCCCTCAGTTAATTTGTAGACAGCCATGAGATCACCTCTTAGTTTTCTCTTGCAGAGGCTAAAGAGATTTGGGTCCCTCAGTCTCTCCTTGTAGGGCATTACCTGCAGGGCCCTAACCATATGAGTGACCCTCCTCTGGACCCTCTCAATATTATCCACATTCCTCCTGAAGTATGGCGCCCAAACCTGGATGCAGCGCTCTAGCTGCGGCCTCACCAGTGCCACATAGAAGGGAAGTATCACCTCCATGGACCTGCTAATGCATGATAAAGTGCAATTAACTTTACTGATCACTTCATCACATTGACAACTCATGTTCATCTTGCATTTAACTATGACTCTGAGATCCCTTTCTGCTGCAGTGTTGCTGAGAGGGTCACCCCCAGCCTGTAAGTGTGTTGGCAATTCCTTCTCCCTAGGTATACAGCACTTTGGATTTGTCCTTGTTAAACTGCATCCTATTCTGTTCTGCCCATTTCTCCAGCCTGCCCAGATCCACCTGGATTCATTCCTTGCCCAGAAGTGTGTTTACTGTACTGCATAATTTAGTGTAATCCATGAATTTGGGCAGAGTGCGCTCCATACCCTTATCCAAGTCACTGATGAAGACATCAAACAGCACTGGTCCAAGGACTAAACCTTGTGGCACTCCACTACCCACATCTTTCCAGGTCGATGTCGACCCGTCCACCACCACACTAATGGGTGTGTCCCATTAGCCAATTTGCCAACCACTTGACCATGTAATCATCTATGCCACAGCCACTCAGCTTATTTATGAAAACAGGATGAGATAGGCATATAGAAGGCTTTCGTAAAATCCAGGTAAATGACATCTACCTCGTCCCCTGTATCTAAGCATTTTGTGACCTGGTCATAAAAAGAAACAAGGTTAGTCAGGCAAGATCTACCTACTATGAAGCTGTGCTGGTTGCCCTGCAGCATTATTTTTCCTGCTGGACTCCCACAGATGTGATCCTTAATCATTTTTTCAAAGGTTTGCCCAAGGATAGCAGTGTGGCTAACTGGCCTATAATTACCCGGATCCTCCTTCCTCCCCTTCTTGAACACTGGACTCGTCTTCTCTACTAAATATGTTTTCATATGCCCTTACCATCAAGTGGCATCAGAGGGAATGCTGAACAGCCCTGCAACAGATGTTACACCAAACACAGAGAAAAACAATCAGACACATTTACCTACTGTAGAGGTCTAGATTTTCATGGGAAAGTTGCATATGGAGAAACTTCCATGGCATATTTTGTAGAACAGCACAACACATAGAAGCCTCTATAATGGGACTGCAAGTCATCCTACTTTGGAGTAAAAGGCCGTGGTTATTGAAAAGGGAGTCAACATAGATCCTGGATTACACATGGTAACTATTTTGCCTAGATTGCTCAATAACCAGGAGTAAAATGAAGGCCTATAGAATCTAATGGAAATGAAATGCACGTCTAAAGGGTTTTGAAAGAAGTTCTAGAATATACTAGACTGTTATCTTGTCTATAAAGCATATACTATTATTTATAAAGTTTAATTTTTTTTTTAAATCCTTTTTTTTTTTCAAATTTGAATAGAAACTTACTGGTTTTATCTCCATTACACTCCATGGTACTCTTACAGATGGATCTCCATATGTTTTGCTTTTCGTAAATAAGACATATTTACTACAATACAGAAGTACTATAGCTTTTCCAAGCTGTTTACCATGTCTGTCCTCTGTCCAAGTCAGGTGATCATTGGGGTTATTATTCTCATTAGTAGTTAAATGCTATTTTTTTAAAGAAATGATGAGGGCACTTGGGCATTTCCACACTGCTTCTAACTCACTATCAGGGAGCTTCTTAAGCACTAAGAGGTTTTAAAACATTTCTAAGAATTAGCCACATTTTCCAGTAATCCCGATGAAACACTTAAATTGGCCTAGGGGTGTCTCAGCCACAGCCTTCAGATTACTTGTGTTTATGGGAATATAAAACAATTTCCACACACCCTGTAGCAGATAAATATATCTCCAAATGTGTTGCTATATAAACATTACTTAAGAAAAAAATCTTAGTTGATTTCACAAGTTCCAAATATTCTGTGCTGTCTCCTACCTTCCAAGCACTTCTTCTATGATTGGATCCTGAAGCAGTATATTATTGCATTATAATTTCTCTTTACTTTGCTTGCCAAAATGGCCTGGGGCACCAGTCTCCCAGGTAGCTGTAATATCCTTTTATAAACCTTCCATGAATGATTATGGTAAATCTTGCTTGCAGCAGTTTTTGTTCCCTCTAGCATTTTTTCCACCTACCTGCCTGTTTTTCTTTGTTTTTTTTTCCTGACTTTCAAATCCTCTATTTTATTCTGTACCCTACAGCTTAACAGGCAATAGCAATATACTTTTCCCCCTGCTGTCTATTTCTCTGTGTATTCTCAATGGTATAGTATGGTTTTCAAACCTCCTAGCACAAGTAATTTTGTGCTAAAATGTCAGTGCTAAGCATTCACAAAACCAAAATCAAGGTTGTAGTAATTTTGAAGCTATCTTTGATGTGGATATTTACTAGTAGTATGTTGTTAAATTGAACCAATAATTCTCCTTTAATAGAATTCACATAACAAAAGAAGCTTTTCAAATACTGGAATTAATTTGAACATTCAATTTACACCAAAACTAAGCTTAAAAGAACACTTTTTTGGGGGAAAAGAGCACAAATAGTGGAGGAAAACTTAATCCCTTTGGGCAACATCTGGACTGCAGAGCTCCTCATAGACTAGATCTGAACATGGTGACAGTGGGAACAAGTAGTGTCAGAGCACCACAGGGGTTAAAGGAGCCATTGCCTCATCCCATCACTAACACATCCTCAACTGAGCTCTGTACCCTGGATTTCAGCAGTGGGCTTCTTCCGTTCTTACCTTTCCCCTAAATTTCTATCCCCTCCAGGAGCCTCTTTAGCCAGATAATACACAACTCCATGGGCTGGATCCAGCCCACAGGCCATGTGTTTGATATGCATGATCTAAACAATCTACTGCAGTGGCAGTTGTTAATGGTTACATTTACAGGAAAATACCCTCAACCGTTTAGATACATTGACTCAGATCATTACAGCTTTGGCAAAGCTACACCAGTTTGCATGAGCAAAGCCCCTGATACAAAATATTTCAAGTTAAACAACAAATGTAGAAGCTCCAGGTTTTTTTCATGGGGGGATGGAGGGAGGTGTACGCTTTAGGTCAGCAGCGTCAAAAATCACAAGGCCCCACGGGCCAGATGAATGGTGTAGGGCTGGTCTGTTGGCTGAATCAGGTCCACAGACCAGCTCCAGCCCTGTGTACCATGCAGTGTGTGCACAGAACAGGCCCTGGCCATCATACACCGCATCCAAGACCTACAATCAGCACTGCAGCCCAGATGTTTCATAGTTTCATTGTTGGTAGGGTCAGAAGGGACCTAAGCAGATCATCTAGTCCGACCCCCTGCCATGGGCAGGAAAGGATGCTGGGGTCAAATGACCCCAACTAGGTGGCTGTCTAGCCTCCTTTTGAAGATCCCTAGGGCGGGGGCAAGCACCACTGTCCTTGGAAGTTGGTTCCAGCTCCTAGCCGGCCTGACAGTGATGTAGTGCCTCCTGATGTCTAGCATGAATCTACTCTCAGTCAACTTACAGCTGTTGTTCCTTGTTACCCCCCGGTAGCGCTCCTTGTTCCTTGTTACCCCCTGCTCGGGGGAACAGGGACTCTCCTATTGCCTGCTGGTCCTATTGCCTCTTGGCAAGTTTATAGGCAGCCACCAGATCCCCTCTCAGCCTTCTTTTGTGGAGGCTGAACAGGTTCAGGTCCTGCAGCCTGTCTGTGTAGGGCCTGCCCTACTGTCCCCTAATCATGTGAGTTAGATTTGCAAAGACTGTATCTCTGACACCCCTGCCTTAGGTATTTCCTAAAGGGATTTTTTTTTCTGATACCATTTACATTGGTAATAACTATGGATACTTTTGAATCTCTAATTATATTTTCAATGTATACTCTTCTAGAGCACTGTCAGGCTGTGGCTGTGAACCCAGGGTCTTGGCCTGTCTGACTTATTGGCTCACCCTGTTCTGCCACCTCCCCAACAAAACACTAGGGCAGACACAGGTGGCCAGAATCCTCCACCTGGGCCTAAGCACACACCCAATCCCTGCCATTGGAGTGGCCATCTGAGGTCAGCTGACCTTCTACCCTTCCCATATAAACCCTTGACCTGGAAGGGGAAGTACCTGGGTGACAAAATATAAAAAAATATATACATATAGACACACACACACACAGAGATATATTGTGAGGGAGCGGGCCCTAGGGGCGGCCGTGAAACTCCCTAGCGCCCCTCACCGTCACGTTAGGGCGAACGTCGCACCCTCAGAATCTCGCCCGCCACGACTTTGATGGTTAATATATAGTATGGAGGCTGCCTGTTTCCCTGGTGGACG
>NW_017728906.1:19265928-19269359 GCF_001723895.1 Crocodylus porosus
TGTGTGTGTGTCTGTGTCTGTGTCTATATATATAGGCTTAACTTTGTATCTAGGCTTCTGCACTACTCTTGGCTTGTATTGCTATTGACTGATGGATACCTCACCTGGATACCCTCCTGACCTCATTCTCTCCCTGACCCTCTGGATACCCAACCTGGTTCTGGTTTGATACCCAATACCTGACCTGGCTAGCCCTCTGACCTCACATTCTGCCTGGCTCTCTGGATCCCCAGCTCGGGTCCTGGATTCTGACGTCCTGGCTTCTCCTGAGCTTGAGGTAACCACCAGACCTGGCCATCTACAGCTCAGCATGACACACTGATGAGAAGAAGCGTGCTCGAAATTCAATCCTGTTTCCAAATGCCAGCTCTTCTGTTAGTGGAGGAAGGCAAGCTTTAAGAAGTAAATGTGCATGCTGTGGTTTTAATGCCTTGGCAAGTGGTATCACTGGTCTCTGGACTTTGTGGCTAATACGGACTTGTCCTGAAAAAATAAGTAGCCAGAGCCAAAGAGGACGAAGCATCTAACCTGTAATTTAGGGAGTAGTGCTGCAGCAGTACATGTAGTTTTTTTATCATTGAAAAAGAGGACAAAGAGATTTCTGGATGAATACTTATTTTACCAGAAGCTGTACGGTTTTCCTCCCCAAGGTATGCAGTAGGGGTCTGGATTGGGAATGCTCCCCACAAAACTATTTGACAGCTCTTTGGTGTTATTTGTGGGCCACATTAATGATTCCTAACAAGCAAAAACCACTATCAAAACTAGGATGATGATGGTAATGACAAGAAGTTGTTGTTGGACGTATTTACAATATACAGCAAATCAAGAAATGGACCTATGGGCATTCAATTCTGATATTGTTGGTGGAGCATAAAAAATAGATAGCAACACAGTAAGAGACAAGAGCAGATAATCAAGGAAGGTCAGAGTTGTGAATAACCACAAAGGCCCTCCTATCAGCAACTTATCATCGGATCAATGGCCTTAATAGGTATGGAGAAGCAGCTACATTCTGAACCCTGGAATTTTGTGTCCATTACAGAACCTTCTAAGGAAGCTATTTTTCTGAGAATAAATAAAGGGATTTGGTTTCCAAATAAGTTGATTCAGTCATTACCAACATTAGGTTTTGTATCTTCAAAGTACTTTACATAATTTAAAACTATTTGAGCTATAGAAATCACTTCGCTTCAGCCACATATGAAAGGCAGTCAGCTTTGATACAGAATATGACTACTGTTTACCAGCCCACAGGTCATGCTCTGATAGGGTTTTGACAGGGGAAGGGTGAAGTTACAGGTTACACTTAGACCATACTAAGGGCACGTAAAACACAATCTATCATACATGAAATCTTACCTCATACTAAGTGCTCTCTGTGTATCTCAAGGTTATGCCACTTCAGATGAAGATTAACTCTGGGGTGTGCTGCCTAGTTTGTGTTAGGGTAACTTCAGTCTGCTCCATGGTGATAAAATGAACAATGTGTAGTCCTTTAGCATCCAGGATACATTCCTCCCAGCTCTCCCCACACAGCATAGATAGAGCTCAGGTGTCCCAGTCCCTAGTTATGTCCCTCCTCACCCTAGTAGAAAGTCAGAGTTGTGCAGGCAAGAAATGGTATTAACCTTGAATGCATGACTGTTCATGGCACATTCTAACTTTAACACCACTTAATGTTCTATAGATTTAAAATGATCTAGGTGGAACATACAAATTTACCCTTGAAAAAATGAAAATGCATTTGTCCAATCAAAACTGCAAAAGCAACTCAGTTGAAAGTAACTAGACATTTACTAACACACAGATTAAACTGAAAATTGTCAGGTGAACACAGCACCATTTGCAAGCAGTAAAAATGAAACAGACAGAACAAAAGTGTTTGATTACTAACTGTTAATTTCAGAGCTCTAAAATAATATCCATCCTTTCTTTTATTTTCTTAAACTGAATTAATGGACACTAGTCTGACTCCTTTGCTGTCCTAGTTAAGACATGTGATAGGTATTGCCTTCTCAATGTCCACTCACCCTGACAGTAAATGTACCTGTGAAAAGTAATTTGACTTTGCTATTCATGTTAGCTTCTGACCTTTTAAAATTTACTCTAGCTGTCTATTTTTACTGACAAAGGACCTAATTTAGCTCATATTAAGCAGAACACCCATTGTGGTTATAATTCAAAACTTGACTATAACCCCAGTGGAAAGGTTTATTCTAGTGGTTTCTGCCACCTAATGGCTGGTCAATACACCTATAACTGGGTAATAAAGAAAACCATTTCACTTCACTAAGACTTATCCATTGAGTGCTGTAGTGCCTTCACAATCCAGTAAGATATAAACAGCTGGAGAAAACCATTAGACTACCACATAAGATTTAAGGGGATTGTAAAGCTACTATTTCTCATTATCCCCTTAGCTCGAAACACACATGTACTTCCTCCAGAAAAAAAGAAATGTTAGTAACAAGTCACATTTCTTGGTTATTATCTGTACCCAGCTATGGTACTTATGGTCTGGTCAGAGGTTGTAAGGTCAGAATTTTGTACAAAAGTTCCCCTACCTCCACTCCTCTCCCAGATTTTATTGTAAAAGTCAAATAAGGCTTGAGCTCTGTAACCAGTGTACTTTTGTGCCAGGTGGCTGACTGTGGGCAGAAAGATACTGATTTATTTTTAAATTGTATTAATTTCAAAACTGGGAATTTCACAGATCTCCGATGTTGATTTCCCCTAGCTCCCCCTTTGCTTTTCCCTGCTCTTTATTTAGCCAGCCTTACCATCACAATCTGCTAAAGCTCCTATCCTAACCCCAGGGTGATGTACATGTTTTGCTTTTGCAGAGTGAGAAGCAGCTTTCTTGGTTTTTCACTCACCTGTCAGGAAAACAATACTAGGAAAATGCTTAATTGCATGTTTGGGTTTTATGAGGGTTTTATTATAAGACCCCTGAAAAGTTCTCTCACAAAGAGCTATATAATTTATTATTAAGCCATTATACACCTTTACCTTAGCATGAAAAAAAATAGCACTCACAGCTTTTCACTTTTTGGCTATGGACAGAATTTACACATAAACTGGTATAGTTTCATAGTTTCTAGGGTCAGAAGGGACCTGAGCAGATCATCAAGTCCGACCCCCTGCCCTGGCAGAAAATAGTACTGGGGTCAAACGACCCCAGCAAGGTGTACATCTCACCTCCTCTTAAAGACCACCAGGGTAGGAGCCAGCACCACTTCTCTTGGAAGTTGGTTCCAGACCCTAGCCGCCCTGACCATGAAGTAGCGCCTTCTGATATCTACCCTAAATCTACCCTCTGCCAGCTTGTGACCATTATTCCTGGTCACTCCTGGCAGTGCACAGGGGAACAGTGACCCCCCCAGTGCCTGCTGATGCCCCATGACTAGTTTATAACAGGCCACTAGATC
>NW_017728906.1:19273584-19278056 GCF_001723895.1 Crocodylus porosus
TGACCTAAGAATTCCTGGTCAAGCTCTTCCCCCTGGTTGGGAGGTCTGTAGTAGACCCCCACCATTAAGCCTCTTTCCCCTTGACTGCCTTGTACTCTAACCCAAAGCACTTCAGAGTGCCCTCCCTCTGACTCGTTGGTAATTGCTGCGGATGTATATTCCTCCTTAATATATTATTATATCCCCCCACCTTTCCTTCCTATCCTGTCCCTCCTGTACAATCTATAGCCCTTGACATTCACCGCCCAGTCATGTGTTGAGTCCCACCATGTTTCTGTGATCCCCACTATGTCTGGGCTGGTGTCAGCTAGCAGGAGGGTGAGTTCCTCCTGCTTGTTTCCCATACTATGGGCGTTTGTGTAGAGGCATTTGAGGCCTCCTGTGGATGTGTATACTGACCCCCTAGTCCCAGCATTGCCCTGGCCCCTATTGCTTACCTGTTTGTTCGTTTCGCTCAATGGTCTAGGCTGGGCTGTAGTCACGGGTGTTGTTTGGGCTGGCAGTTTGATGTTTCCTCCGCCCTCATCTTCCCCTTATAAATGATTGGAAACTAGTTCAAATCAGTAGCACAACAGAAATTTAGTGCACATAGGCCACTTTCACAAAGGACAAAAGCAGTTAAAGATAAATCTGGATGGATGTAGCATCAGACTTAACTGATTTAGGTTAAATTGGTTTATTGAACTTCTGTCCCAGATTCTCTAGACCTAAGTTAACTCACAGTCCCCCAGCATCCCAGGATAATTTGCACCTCCCCTGCAACCCCCTCCCTTACATGATGAGTGGTTCATCCTTGGTCTAAGCTGTCTGCTTCAACGAAGCTGGTAGGCATGCTGTAGTGTCCCCTGGCTTTTGGCCTGGGCCACTGCAGGCATATGGCTGCATTTCCAGAATGAAAAGTGAATGTCTGTTCACCTTTTTATCTGTTCAATCTATGTATCTTACACTAACCTGCAAGGATTGAATCAGTTCATCCTCCAGCTTTCTGATAGTCTGTAGTTAGCCTTTAGCACTAGCCAGATTGAATAAAAGCATGGACTTCAATTGATAAATGTGCTCCTTTTGTGTTAGGGTCTTAGAATATCCCAGCTGATCAATGCACCTGTCCTTAACTTCACTGGGAGTAGACATACAAAAATCTAGAACTTTTGGTTCCAAAATGATACCTTCTATTAGACCAACAGAGAAAATGCAAAAAAATATCTTTTATCTGGAAGTAGGCATGTACTTAAGTAAAGCAGATGCTTAAGTACCAGAAAGACTATGTATCTAAAAGCAAAATTCCATGAAGTGTGAAGTGCCCTTCATTCCCAGTGAAGTAATGGAAGTCAGTGTTACTTAGCAATGAAAGTTTGGGCACTCAGGCACTTTACTTGTCTCCAACTCAAGTGTTTCAATACCTTCTTAGCAGGATGATTCCAGATAGCTGCATTAGGCACCTAGGTGCAATATATAGCTAATGGGGAGATTTAAGTACCTCTGTAAGGTAATTCAGAGTGCCTAAATACTGAGTGAAAAGCTGCTTAGTGTGTACTCAGGCTCTTTTTCTGGGGACCTGTAAGCACATGTGATCTCGATGAACTCCTTTCCCTCACAGGAGCTTACATACATTCATCTGCTTGGTATTCAAAGCATGGAGTCATCTTCTGAGCATGACAACAGTAACATCCCTTTTAAAAAAATGATTCCCTGGTGGTTAGAGCACTTACCCAAGGAACTGAAGCGCTGCATTCTCTCTTCACCCTGGGAGAATTGAAACCCTCATTTCCCACTTCCCAAGAGACTACCAGAGTCCCCAAGCTTGAGAATAATCCAAGTACTGTCACCTTTCAAACCTCTTGTTAAAGTTGGACAGCCATGCAGTTAGGAATGCAAGAATCATCAGGCCAAAGGAGCAAACAAGCAGAAAGGTAACAGAGTCTAGTGCCTGAGTCACCTCTTCAGAATAGGGGTGTTCTGGATTCCAGTCCCTGCTCTCAGGACTATTTATGCATTGCACATTAGCCAGGCATTGCACATAACCCAGGAATAATCTTGGGAACACAATATAAGTCTGCCACCTCTTAATTGAGCCCCTTAACAAAAACATTATGTCATGCTCCCTCTTCTTTGTTCTTCTCTTGAGTGGTCTGTATGACTGCATACACATTGATGAACTGTTTTGTATATAATAAAAATGAGCTAGTGAAGAGAGCAATTAGCCTTCCAGACTAGAAGAGGAAGTCTCTGCAACACAATATGGGGCCACACGAAGACATTCTGTATATGCTAGCTCTCAAATTGGAAGCATTATGGCCACTGGCAGTGCAAGGCTGTGCAAAGACCAATACTCTACTTATTGCTTATAGGCTTTATTATATGCCTCTGCTTATATGGAGAAAGAATTAAAAAAACCCACAAAACAAACTAACTGAAAACCAAAAAGGCACCTGAGATTCTAACTCAGGAATTATAACCAGCTATGCAGTGTACCTGTATTATGATGATTACTGATACTACAGAGCTTATGTATACATGCACAGCACCACACTATCATACTTACAGTGCTTTTGGTTTGGGAGCAGACCAGACATGGCAATTCTTTGCACAGCAATGGTACATTTTAGTATGATGCTGTCTTGTGCCACATATTGATATATCCTCCCACTCAGTCAGACAGGAATTTAAAAAAGCAGATATCCCTCCCTCTTGCACTGCATGATTCACATACCAGAAAAGTACCAACAAAGAATAAGGTTTCCTAGAGCAGACTGAGGATAGGAAAGTTTGGGATTTAGTTAGACCAGTCAATCTCCAACTTCTCTAGGTTTCACTGTGTCCAGTGAGCAAATTCTGCCTCCAGATATTCATTCAACTCTAGCTAAAATCAATGGGAATTTAAATTCAAACATGGTGCCCTATATCTCTGCAAGAGCTGTAAAGTATTCCATCTCCCCTCCACCTAAATGCAGGACATAAGCCACAAACCAGCAGTCCTCAGCTTCTATGAGGGCATCCTGGCGTGATCCCAGGTTATGCATAAGCATGAATCCACTTGGGTTCAAACCAGGCCATATTATCTGAGGTAATCACACACTCTCTCTCTCTCATAGCAGGGATGCAGTGACTTTTTCAAATCTACTCCATGGCAAAACACCACCAGCACAAAAGGGCAATGCAAGGTTTATTTTCCTCAGCCTGCTCTTCAGTGTTTGTAGACCCTTTCTTTATACAGGGCTACAAAAGGGTTAAACTGCAGCTGTGTTTCAGCTTTGATCATGATACAGGATCAGGCCTTAAGTTATGTAGACAGCTCTGCACAAGCCATGTGTGCTTAAGTGATAAAAGAAGAAACAATTGATCAGTAAGGAAGATGGGGTGGGGGCGATGGTGTCACCTCCAATCAACAGGAAGCCAGTTTTTAGAAAATGGTCAATACTGAATTTTAAGAACAGAACCACTCTTACCAGGCTAAGAATAATTTATTGTCTTACAGCTGGAAATAAATACACACATTTTGTTCTGGGACAGGCCACCATTATCCTTGATACATTTTATATTATGGTTTATATTTAGACATCAGTAATAAGAATACAGTTTAGTTTCATGACTGTTTTCTAAGATAGGAGAAGACTATCTTTACAGTCTTTGATTATATCTTTCACTAGGTTAAGCCACTGCAAAGTGACTGTGTGCCAACTACAGCTTTCTAAATCTGATTTTTTTTCTTTCATTTCCATTGTGTGGGAAACAGTATACTTCACAAAAGACATCCAGAAGATGGATATCTGAATGAGAAAAGAAAAGTTTGACAGAATTATTGAATAATGTGCTAGGCTTAATAAAATGGCAATTTGGGTTGGTTGCAGGATTGGTTTCATACTTTTTATTTGCAAAGGCAGAAGGAAAGGCAGCAATTTATGTCACAAAGACTGAATTTAGCACTTTTTCTATGAAATAGTTTATATAGCTAGCTACTTAAACCATAAACACTTGTACTCTACTGAAAGTCTTTGTTGAAAATTGTGTCATTATTCCAGAGAAAACCGTATTCTAATGCAAAATTGGATAAGCCATACATTTTTCCTCCGTGCACTCAAAGTATATGTCCAGAGGAACATGGTTGTGTGATATGTTGCACTGCAAACATACTCGCAGTGCCACATACCACACAGTCCAGTGTTCTCCATGCTGTAAGGGCACACTGCTCAAGCATGTGCTGCACTGTGGTTTTTCACCAGGGTGTGACTACCACACACTTGCCAAGCACCAAAGCATACTTGGCACGGGTGTTTCCCAGGGACAAGAAGCGATGGCACAAGGTTTCATGGTTTCATAGTTTCTAGGGTCAGAAGGGACCTGAGTAGATCATCTAGTCCAACCCCCTGCCAAGGCAGGAAAGAGTACTGGGGTCAAACGACCCCAGTGAGGTGTACATCTAACCTCCTCCTAAAGACCCCCAGGGTAGAAGCCACTTCTCTTGGAAGTTGGTT
>NW_017728906.1:19278156-19288091 GCF_001723895.1 Crocodylus porosus
ATGTTGGCTTTGTTGTCTGGTGTGACAACCAAATTTCCTAACGTGTCCTGCAGGGGCCCCACGTTACCCAGAACCTTCTTTTTACCCCCTATGTATTTAAAAAAGGACTTCTTATTGTCCTTAATCCGGGAAGCTAGTCCCAGTTCCATCCAAGGTGTTCAACTGCTATTTGTCCAAACATCCACGGACATCTGGATTTGCCCAAAGAGTAGGGACAGATATAATAATTGAATCATTCAAGGTATAGCACTGTCCCTGGACAACATTGTCTACAAGTACACTGCTAAGGGCTCCAAGTAGAAAACTCACCTTCCAGGGCCTGCCCTACTGCTAAAATACCACCAGATGGTGGAAGAGTACCCAGACAATGGTGTCTTCCTTGAATCAAAGTTCGGGTTTCCCCAGGATTCCAGTGCAAGCAAAAAAAGGGAGTTCTTGGTAGAAGAGACCCAGAGCACTCAGCCTCCCAAGCACCACAAGCAGAGGTGCCTTCTTACCTCTTCTGCCCCTAGCACATGTCAAATCATTCATTCTCACCCCATCCCCACCCCAGATGAGCTTGGGAACCATGCAGGGAAGTGAAATTGATTAAATAACTTTTAGGAAGGGGTTGAAAAGCTGTGGAGTTCTTGGGGGCCTCCATGGCACACCCAGGCCCCTGTGAATCATGAGCACAGCATTGTACAGTCCTGTCCTCCCCCTTCCAACCCTCTACCCCAGATGACTCTGGGACCCCCCACTTAGGGTCTGTAGCAAGGAAGTGAAACTTACATGGAGGCTTTTTGCTTTCCCACCCCTGCAGACTGTGATTCCTGTAGGCAGTTGAGCCCTGGATGTGTTCCAGAGAAGGCTCTGCATATGTTGTGGGGAGTTAGAGGAGGTGAGGAGCAGTGTAGCTTGGGATGACTGGAGGACTGACAAGACATTAGGCACACAGTGTGCTGTGCCCACACAGAACATTGAGCTGATTCACTGAGGACCAACTCAGAATAGATTTTCCTGATGTTTTGCCTCACCAACCTATTATGCTTTGTGCTCCGCATTTTTATTTGGCATGGGACAAGTACCAGCACTGGTTGTTGGTCGATGCTGAGGGAAGGAATAACAAAGCTTAAGCTCTCTTGTATGTCAATTGGATTTTTCCAGATGAAATCTGAAAAACTAAGTTGCTAACAGATGTGCAGTTCTTCCCACCTAAAAGTTCTCAATGCTGAGCACCTACCATAAGACAGATCTGTTGTGCTTTTGGGTAGGGATAGCAATCCACTCTCTTCTTCACTGGCAAGTGTCCAGGTCATCCTAGCTTGGCTAGCTGTACATATACACCAAGATTTTTTGGAAAGACATGTCATTAAGCAATTATCCTTATTGGCCAGCAGCCCAAAGTGTGCTAAAGGGTTGTATTGCTGGTTTCCCTCAGCTGTAATTTCTTTTCTTACTGGTTAATTCTGTTGTTTTTTACAGTAAATCATCCATTACGTTTCTCCATAAAGGGGTCAAGAGGAAGGCTAGCAATATAAAATTTACCTTACACAAATGGAATGGGTGGTAACCTAAACTAGCAGGCAAGTAGTATCATTCAGCCAAAAGTATTCAAATGATTTTAAATTATTTGTGTGGCCAAAGTTCACAAATCAGCTTTTAGACAAAGAGTAAAGCCGTCAGAGCCAAGTCATGCAGAACTTAGCTGCTTAGATAATGAATCTATGCTAGCATCCTTACATATATTTATTAAATGTCTGAATTAATTGTATTCTCCCTCCCAATCGTAAGATACTTCCCCATTTTCTAACAGCTTGTAGTTTTCAATTTAAACACCCTGCCAAAAACTATCCATTTCCTATAAACAATTTAGTAGTTGCCAATAGAAGAAGTAGTAATTTCCAAAGACCTGGGCTAATATGTACATTTTTCTCAATATTTCTCCCTGACACAAGTTTGATGTGGTCTCTGTCTGGGTGTCCCAGGCTTCCAGGATTATTTGTAGCATAAGAGTTCAGTATGAAGCCCTTTGTCCTGGTTGGCCACAAAGAGCATTTTTATGAATAAATCTTAACATTTTTTCTTAGACTATTGTTGCCTGTAATCCATTTTCCCATTCTCATTTGTCAGGGAAGCCATCTTATTTAAATTTATCATCAAACTTAGATTATTATCCAACTGGAACAAATTCAGCTCTTGTGTCAGCTCCATCAGTTGGCTGACCTGTTCAGTAGGTACTGAGATTCCCCTCTCCTTGGCGTCGTCAACACTTCCCACTCAGCAATACTTTTATGGAAATCCCACAATAGCCTAGCCTTGTGCACCACCTGTTATGCCCCCCACCATCCCGATTACCTTTGAAATGACCGCTCTACAGATCCTAAGCTGAATTGCTCAGCTGAATAGCTAGTGAATAGTCACTAGCTATTACTTTATTCCTGGGTTTTGTTCCTAGTAGAACTTCCCCACCAAATCTCACTGCTTCCAGCCATAATTTTTTACTCAGTGCACTCCCTTTTTCATTTTCCATTAATTATTCAGACAGTACCAATGCTCACCAGATAAACCACTGAAATTTGACAAGCTCTTTCACTAACACTCACACCAGAGGATAACTACCAGCAATCCACAGGTGGATCTGTGGCTGGGACTACAACAGAAGGATGGGACCTGATAGCTGCACTCTGGCCATTTTTACAAGTGGGAGGCACAGCGCAGGGGGCGGGCAGGAGGGGACGCTTTCATTAGTGAGCACTTTTAACTAAAGGCCCCGAGCATCATGCCTATCAGCATCCCCATGCACTGAAAAATGGTAGCAGGGTGCTCTGCACTAAAGTTCATTGAACAAGCTTTAGTTCAAAGTCCCCAACTTCCATTTTTTGGTGCAGGGACACTAATACACATGATACCAGAGTCTGCTGGAGTGCATTTATTTCTGTGCTCCAGCAGACTCAGTCTGCTCCGACATGCTAGATTTCCAGTGTGTCAAAGCCAGTTCCCTGCACATCTTTAGGAGCTCTTACAGACCATTAACTCCCTATACAGCCCACTATGGTCTGTCCATTAGTTTGAATACAAACAAGAAAGAACACTGGATGTTCTCTGAAGTCTATATAATAACAGCAAAACTGCATTGTTTGGATAAATTAAATCAATACAAAAGGAAGTATTATGCAACCTTACACTCTTCTAAGACCATTTTTTTGTCATCTACACATTGGTAATTATTAAGGTAGATGACCAATTGTAGGGCTATTCAAAAAACCCAAAATATAATAAAAACAAATTTTGATTAAATGTCAAAAAATATAATCCATTTTAAAATTCAGAAAAAGTCTACCTGTCCTTATTATGTAGCAATTTAAATCTGATCTTGTTGCTGAGAATTAAAAGTTGTGGAAACTTATTGTGGACACTTATTGTGGTTTGAAAATTTTAAAGGAATTTTAAAATATTAAAAAGGAATAAATTGAAGTAACATTACATTTTCCTCTTAAATTTGCACCTTATATAGGCTATAATAAGGTAAAGTTTCATTCATATTCTACATATGTCAGTCCTATGGAAAAAAAAAAAGAACTTGAATAATCAACCTATTTTGGGGGATTCAGTTTTTTACTTCTGTTTGACGTGAGAGCTTCTTTGTATTTTGGTATTGTTATTCACTTTATACATTCATTTTACCTAGTTTTGCCAAATGTTTTTAAATAGGTTAACCACAGACAAGAGTTGAGCTTTTTTTTTTACTTTGGCCTGCATACAGTGGTTGTTTTTTTAATGTGCAAATCTTCATACCACTTTTGCAACCGGCAGAATTATTAGCTTAAACAATTTTTGTGCCTTTCTTAGCAGCTGTACAAGAAAAACATAGATTTATTTAGCTATAAGTACAGCTTAGTAAAATTATCTCTATATACCTTTTAGAATACTCATCAATACATATTGCATATTCTGCATATGCCAATACATGACTGATAACTAAATCCTTTGAATTTGTCAGACCAAAAAATATTGATTCATATCACACACCAGAAGCAATTCAGACTTCATACTCATCAGAATTCTAATGCGCTTATTTCTAATGCATATAATTTATGGAACACAGTTTTATTTCATAGAACTGATCTGTTCAAAATCTAATTCTAAGGCCCCCTCTATACATTACAAGTATTTCACGATTAACTGGTTAATTGAGCAATTACCTTGAGACCAGCTACCCATGCAAAGTACCTATCACACAATAAAAGGTTCCAACCAGCTATAAAGTTAGTTCTTGAGAACATGTACTAATTTTATCACTGGTTTCTATCAAGCTTTAATTTGTACTTGTAGCAGGGTCTCCCCTGCAGCTAGAAGTAGAGGGGACCCCACTTCTCTGCTCACCTACATCAGGCTTGCATCTGTGTAATTTCAGTGATTTTCATGGAAGTATTTCTAAGACACTCTTTGCTAATTCAGAGGAAAATGAAGTTTAGGTATCAACTTTAATTGAGGGTAAAAGCAAGTCAATCTCTTCAAAAATCAAAGAAATATAGAAATCATTGTAATCATGGACAGTGACCATGACAGACCTTGCATTTCTCAAATCTGTTAGTATCCAAGTTTATAGTAATGCAAAGTACAGGTGAATGCCTATTATCTTGATCTCTCTCCCTTCCGCAGCATCTAACCCCACTCTACAGGAGTTTGGATGACCTATTGTGCTAAATTAGTAAAGTATAGTGGGTCTTAACAGTAGGAAACTAGGCTGTAAGGTCTATTCACCCACCATTCTCCCATTATTCTCTTCCTCAAAGGAAAGCATTATGTGTAGAGAAGGCTAAGAAATATGGGTGTAAAATCACGAACTTTTACTAATTCTGTTGAAAGCCGCAAATAAAAATGTTGTTACTTTCAATTAACACACAGGGGTATTTAATGGAACCAGTTTTACTGAACCTGTAACAATTATAGTAACCTCATCTCTTGCAATAAGGGAGCCTCCAGAAACAGCTCTATAGTTTGAAAGAGGTAAACTCCTTCTTTAACCTTTGTGTGTATTCACTGCCTGTTCTACTAAATCAGGCAGAATTTTGGACCAAACTTATCACGCCAATACATTTCCAAGACTAAGCAGAAAGCACCGTAATAGCTATATGGCCCTAACATCAATAGTCAGAAATACCAATCTATGAGTTGGTATTTTTATTTCTGTTTTTAGAATCAGTTGTTATTTCCTCTCCATGACTGCACATCTTTGTGAAGCTACTCGTGGATCCCAAGGTCACAGTGTGGCATGCAGTATACTGTAATTTAATTATTATGAAGCTGCTACAGCTGCTAGAACATGTTGCCCTTTACTTTCTTTATATTCCAAATGCAGTTCAGTGTGGCAGACTTCTGACTAGACCCAAAACGTTAATAAGATTTGACAATTCTTTGTGAGGATTTTTGTGCTCAGCAACTGTATGCACATTGACAAAATAGGGACAACTTACATAAATTAGATAATGACAGCTCTTTTTTCCCCTTATTATTTCTCTAAGCAAAGTTTCAACTTCCTGATTAAATTAAATCCACTGTTAAAAATAGAGCACTTTGGCTGAATTAAAAGAGATGGCAGCTACTCAACACATTTCGGGGATAGGCTGTATGGAATTTAGATGCAGCCTGCTCAGGAGCTGAAAACTCCCCCATGCCCAGTCATTTTGAGGTTCAAGGATATCAAGTTTTTCCAATGCTAGTATTTTCTCATAATTGCTTGTAGGGAATGGGAACATTTTGAAGTTGACCTTTGTTAGAATTGTGAAGGACAACATTCCTGCTTAATAAATCCCGAAGGTGGGCATCCTTATTTTATGAAGTCCATCTAGGGCATGATAAAGACCTGAGGTTATCACAAAGGCATCTTAATAGTTGTAGAGTGAATCACACAGCCAACTTGAGGTGCTCATAAAGGTATAATTGAAAGACATATTGCTATCATAATGCTATCATTAAAACAGTTTTGAATTTATAGTTATTTATAATCAGATACTGTGAAATAGGAATTTTAAAAAAGGATAACTAAGACTTCAGCTGAAATACATTCTACTTTTCTCAGTGATATTCCTGACTGTTACTGAAATACTGCAATTCAGTAGCACTTATATTCATATATTAAGATGAATATCTGAATATCATGTTGCAGGGATGTTATTTTCAATAACATCTATTCATACATTTATAAAATAAAGGGATAAAGCATTAAAGCAATGCAGCCAAGGATTGAGTTTAATATTCTTCTGAATTTATAAAGAAGTCATTGCCAGTGAATAGCCTATTGAAAACTGACACATCTTTATATTGTTTATCACTGACATAATAACACATCAGCAATTTATGATTTATGTGAGTAATCATGTGAAGGACCATAGTGACCTAAGGAAGATGGCCTGCACTTCTTTTCATTGATGAAGTGACAACAATCCAAACCTTTTGTGCCAAAGGGTATTTCCGACTCTGTCTGTTGACATTGTAGGAATTAGTCAATCATGCATGAATAACTCCGCTTCTGCTGATGAGATTTTTATTAGATAGTCAACCATAGTATAGTAGTATTAGCATTAAATAAAGGTCACATTTTGGTGCTGTAAAGTGATACTTCCAAAACACACACAGCATGTTCTCTTGTCTGCTGTGCACCCATTTCATTTTTGAGATAAAGAGTTTTAAGAGAATTACTTGAGGAATGTGGGGTTAAAGAATGTGAGCCAGAATGACAGAACTCTGCTTTAAAAAAGTATTGGAAAATGTCAACAAAATATTAAATTGTGTTACTAGACATGGAGTGCATCTAGCTTAATTCGTTCAGCATTCAACATCTCAGTGTCTACACAAGCAGCGCTTTTAGGCTGCAATAAATGAATAAACTCTGCATTAGGGTAGTACTTATAAATACTGTAGAGTTTATTAGTATTTACAAGTACTACCCTGCTGCAGTTTTTTACTCCACAGCTGCACATGTGTAGACACTAACCTGGCTAGCTGGGGCATGGGGGTGCTTCAGTGCAGGGGCTGCCTACCAGCTAGCCCCACAATGGAGCACCTTCCTGCCCCAGCCAGTCCCTCCACAGCATCTTAAGCCAGGTTGGAGCATCCCCTGCCGGCTGGGGCTGCTGTGACCTGGCTCAACGTGCTGCAGGCCTAATCACACATTCAAATGGCATTCCTGGGAGCAATAAACTCCGGTGCAATAAACACCCAAGTTTATTTCTTTGCATTAATTGCACATGTAGATGAGCCCAGGAATATTATTACCAGGCATTCTTTTCATATCAAATAAACATGCTACTTAAAACATGCAAATATGTAGGATGTAATATGTTTGTTGGTTTGTTTCTTCATGGTTAAGCAACCTTGTACACCGGGATCAGCCTCAGCATTCTAAATAAAGATCTTTAAACTTCCTTATAATTACATGGTTGATTTTTTTGACCTATGTTACAGCCCTGTAGAAATACAGAATAATTAAAGCAGCCAAAAAAACTACAACTGACAGTCTGAGCTTACTACTAAATAATGAGTGCCAACTTTTAATTTATAGTTAATGAAGTAATCTCTCCCCATGCACCTATTAATACTTCATATACATTTTGAAGAAATTTAGGAATATACTAAACTACATCAAATGGTATAGTTAACTAGTTATATCAAGACAGAGTATTCTGTATATACCTAAAAGAACAGGAAGACATGCATGTTACACAATGGGAACATTTTGTCATTTTAAGCATGTCATGCATTTACTTGCTGTTTAAGGATAAATTTCAAATAGATAGGGGCTTTTCTAAAAGCATTACATAAACAATGGACCAAACCGTTTTCCTAAGGTTTCAGTTATGTGTAGTATGAGACATCATAGGAGATGGAGAGAAAAACTTATGAATATTGTAGTATCATAGATTCATAGATATTAGGGTCAAAAGGGACCTCAGCAGATCATCGAGTCTGACCCCCTGCCCCAGGCAGGAAAGAGCACTGGGGCCAGATGGCCCCAGCCAGCTGCTTGTCCAGTCTCCTCCTAAAGACCCCCAAGGTTGGGGAGAGTACCACCTCCCTTGGAAGCTGGTTCCAGATTCTAGCAACCCTTACTGTAAAGAAGTTCTTCTTGATGTCTAACCCGAATCTGCTCTCCATCAGGTTGTGGTCATTATTTCTAGTTACTCCAAGGTGTCCCCTGGTAAAAAGAGCATCACTTATCCCTTGCTGGCCCTGCTGATGAATTTATAGATGGCCACAAGATCACTTTTCAGCCTTCTCTTGCAGAAGCTGAAGAGATTTGGGTCCCTCAATCTCTCCTCATAGGGTTTTACCTGTAGGCCCCCAACCAAATGAGTGGCCCTCCTCTGGACCCTCTCAAGGTTATCCACATCCCTCGAAGTACAATGCCCAAAACTGGATGCAGTACTCCAGCTTCAGCCTCACCAGTGTCGCATAGAGGGGAAGTATCACTTTCATGGACCTGTTTATGATGCAGCTGCTAATGCATGATAAAGTGCAGTTAGCTTTACTGATCATTTCATCACATTGATGACTCATGTTCATCTTGGAGTCAGCTATAACTCCAAGATCCCTTTCTGCTACAGTGCTGCTGAGAGGGTGAACTGCATCCTATTCTGTTCTGCCCACTTCTCCAACCTATCCATATCCACCTGGATTAATTCCCTGCCTGTTAGTATGTTTACTTTACTACATAATTTGGTATCATCCATGAATTTGGACAGAGTCAAAGTCACTGATGAAGACATTGAACAGCAATGGTCCAAGGGCTGAACCTTGGATTCGGTCTAAGAATTTGCATGATTTTCTGCTTGGCTCTAAAGCAACAGGGATCTAGAGCATTAAGTATTTGCCATCAATTGTTGTATTTAATTGGGTACCATGGGATAATTGTTCTGGTTGCTGGAGTATACAGCTATAATTAGGGAATTCCATGCTATGGAAATCTAAAGCAGGAGAGGAATTTTTAGAACATGGACACTTCCCACTCTTACCTTTGAATATTGTCCTAAAATTTGAGAATCTGCATGTAGATTTTTCCCCCTAATAACTCAACCCAAGCCAAAGGAAAAAACCAAACCAAACAGAACAAAACCCCCCCAGACGAACAGCTTTGTTTATCCATCTGTCTCTTTAATAGCTCCTACAGTTTATAGGTTGAATTTTCACTTTTGTTTGAGCTAATTAACAAAGTATTTCCAAATTGTTTGCTATTTTCCCTGAAAACATAAGTAACCTTTTCTCTGCCCAAGTAAGCTAATGTACTTCAAAGCTAAGCAATATTATTATTCTGCCAGGTTGAGTTTATATCTCTTGGGGTTTCTATAATCACCATGGATGCTGTTTGTGTCCTGCATTTTCCCCCCAATCATTTTCATGGTGTTATAACATTTGAAAAACTCTTCTGAAATTTAAACAAGCTTCATAACTTCAGATGATATAAAAAGACATTTTGGTGACAATAACATTCAGTTAACCTAATCAGAAAGAAAATTCATTCTAGTATGGAAATTCCACTGGTTTATGGGGGGTGCAAGGGATCTTTTCAACAGTCATCTAAAGACTTGAATATGCAAACACTAATGAGTAAAGTATTTTATCTCATGAGTATTTTATCTCCCTCTACATGTGCAGAAAAAGCATTATGGGATCTAATTCATGACATACAATCATCCCTCCTGCCATGCCACATGTGCAAGGCAGGAGGAGCAATTGTAAGATTGTGCATTAGATCTCATTGTGCCTTGTAGCTAGTGTAGGGGGAACCTCATAAAAACCTTTTTGAGGGTGCAATCCATCCCATGGTGGACAGCAATACGGCACAGGTGGACAGCAATACGGCACAGGTAAGGGACGGGAAGGTTAGAGACAAAAAGCCCTTTAGGACTTGGAGCGAGGGGGTAGCAAAAGCACCAGTCACAGGGCTCAAGTGC
>NW_017728906.1:19288102-19307655 GCF_001723895.1 Crocodylus porosus
GACTCGATGATCTATTGAGGTCCCTTCCGACCCTAGCATCTATGAATCTATGAATCTATGAATCTTCCATATTGTTAATGAAGACATTGAACAAAGCCAGCACCAGGACAAACCCCTGGGGCACTGCACTTGATACTGGCTGCCAGATAGACATCAATCCATTGATTACTACCCATTGACCCTGATGATCCAGCCAGCTTTCTGTCCACCTTACAGTCCATTCATCCAACCTATACTTCCTCAGCTTGCTTGCAAGAATGCTGTGGGAGACAGTATCAAACACCTTGCTAAAGTCAAGGTATTTTTTGTCCACTACTTTCCCCACATCCACAGAGCCAGTTATCTCATCATAGAAGACAATCAGGTTGGTCAGGCATGACTTGCCCTTGGTGAAACCATGCTGTCTGTTCCTAAACGCCACTTTCTCCTCCAAAAGCTTAGAAATGAATTCTTTGAGGACCAGCTCCATGATTAATCTGGGGACTGAGGTGAGGTTAACTGGTCTTTAGTTCCCTAGATCCTCCTTTTTCCCTTTCTTAAATATAGGCTCTATATTTGCCTTTTTCCAATCATCCAGGACCTCCCCCAATCACCATGAGTTTCCAAAGGTAATGGACATTGGCTCTGAAATCACATCAGCCAACTCCCCCATCACTTTTGGATGAATTGCATCTGGGCCCGTGGACTTGTACACATCCTGATTTTCTAAATTGTCCCTGATCTGTTCCTTCACCACCGAGGGCTGCTGGCCTCCTCCTCCAACTGCACTGCCTGGTGCAGTAGTGTCAGAGATGACCTTGCCTGTAAGACTGAGGTAAAAAGTCATTGAGGACTTCAGCCTTTTTCTCATCATCAGTTTCTAGGTTGCCTCCCCCATTCAGTAAGGGAACCACACTTTCTTGGACCTTCCTCTTGTTACTAACATACTTGTAGTAACCCTTCTTGTGACCCTTCATGTCCCTTCCTAGCTGCAACTCCAGTTTCACTTTGGCCTTCCTGACTTCAGCTGTGCATGCCTGAGCAATATTCTCTCCCCTTCCCCCAATTCTTCTGTGTTTGTGATCAGTAGGTCAAGAAGACCATGGCGCTTAGTTGGTCTCTCCAACACTTGCACCAGAAGGTTGTCTCCAACACTCTCCAAAAACTGCCTGGATTGCCTGTGCATTGTTGTGTTGCCCTCCTAGCACATCAGGGTGATTGTAATCCCCCATTAGAACCAGGGCCTGTTATCTAGAATCTTATGCTAGTTGTCTGCAGAAAGCCTCATCTCTTTCATCCTCCTGGTAAGGTGGTCTATAGCACACACCCACCACAACATCACACTTGTTGCTCTCCCCTCTAACTCTAACCCAGACACTTTCAACAGGCCTATCTCTAGTTTCATACTGGAGCTCTGAGCAATCACACAGTTCCTTTACATACAGCGCAGGTCCTCCTCCTCTTCTCCCCTGCCTGTCCTTCCTGAACACTTTGTACCCATCCATGAAAGTGTTAAAGTCATGTAAGATATCTGTGGAAGCACCTGTGCCTATCTCGTAAGGCAGGCCTCAATTTTTTCATGGGATCTTTTCCAGTCTCAGTTCCCTTACCAGCAGACAGCTTGCTCTCAGCCTGGTCTAACTGGGGTTGATGCAAGGCCAACCACTTCCATGACTTGTTCTTTGATAAAAATTGGAAGGAATTTCTTAGTCTTCATGCGTGCTGTTCTTACTCCAGCCCTGGCACTGTCTTCTGGGGCTCTGCCTCCCCTACACCCTGCCTTATGCCAACCTTTAAGGTCTTAAATAAATGTCCAAGGGCTCAAAGATTATGGTCTCTTATAGTAGCTTCTGAGGTAGGTAATGTATAAAGCAAAACAGTACACAACTCAAAGATCCTTCTGGGACTTAGGCCCTTCCCATAGCCCTTTAGGCCAGAGTTGGACCACCCAGGTCCTTGTCCTGATGGACCCTTCTGACTTTAGGGTCCACCATCAGAATGATTCATTGTGAGCCACTCTTGCCCCTGACTATACTCACAACTCTTCTCTGTCTTCCTTTTTAGAGTCAGTGTCCCTGCTCAGGTCCCAATCATGTGTCCCTGACTGCCAGGACAAACCTGTGGGTAAGTTGTTCAGCTCCTCTGAGCTGTCTCAATGGCTTACTGCTGACAGGCTGCTTTCCACCATTCGCCCCTCCTGCAGCTTCTGGACCTCACTTCCAGTCCATCTGTATCCTCAGACCAGGCTGTTTTTAACCTGGGTGCAGGGTTCCTCCTTTTCAACTGGAGGCATCATGCGCTTATGAAGTGTAGCCACACCAGCACTAGGGTTTCCTCAGCACTCATCTTTTACTCAGCACTATTTCTTGTCACTGTTTCACCATTTCCTGGTGACTCTGCAGGTAAAAATTTTCCTGTATTTCCTCAACACAGTTACACTATTGCACCAAACCTCTGTTATTCTAATCACATTATAGTTCTTTGACTATGTGAGGATTTCCATTTTTTCCTGCTTGTTTCCCAAGGTCCATTGATTTGTGTACAGAAACCTGAGGTGACTAGCTGATTGCTTTACTTTCTGAGGAAGAAAGAGACCTTCCCTATTGCCTACTCCTGCTTCTGCTTCCTCCAGGTTCCCCACTTCCCCACTTACCTCATGAATTTGTTCTCCATTTCCCACTGACCTTAGTTTAAATCCCTCCTCACTAGGTTTGCAAGCCTGTCTGTGAATGTGTTCTTCCCTCTCTTCATCAGGTGGTTCGTGTCTCTTTCTAGCAATCCTTCTTTTTGGAACAACATCCCTTGGTCAAAGAAGCTGAATCCCTGCTGGCAGCACCACCTGTGCAGGCCGGCATTGATGTTCAGGATGCATCCACTCCTGCCAGGGCCCTTCCCCTTGGGTGGAAGGATTGAGACCATGACCTGTGCTCCTGTCCTCTTCATACTCCTCTTCATTCTTGAACTCAGAGCCCTGTAGTCACTCTAGATCTGCTCAGGGTCACCCCTGGCAGTATAGTTGGTGCCCACATGGATGCAAAGTAGTGGTCTACCCAGTGCAAGCCCCACAGCTGATGAGATTCACAGTGGGAGCAGCACCTGGAATGCTGTCACCACTGTGAGCACTGTCAGCTGTAGGGCTGGCAAAGGGTAGTGCACCCCTGTAGTTGGAAGCCCCTCAGTTGATGAGGCTCCCAGCCACAGGGGAGCACTTGGTCACACAGGCTGCATCTACATGAGATGCTGACTGTACAGCTGTTACTGTGAAGTCACTTAGTACTTGCATAAACAAGTACTAAATAACTGTGCAGGAACTGGAGTGATTTAGCATTGTCGAATGACATTTTTTGTGATGCTGACTATGCAGTAGCCCAAGGTTACTGTGCAGTAATGTCCTGACATGCTTTATGCCACATGCCATTACTGTGCAACAGTCATAGACTATTAAGTAGCAACATCACATGTAGACGTGGCCACATTAAATTAATGTCATGATTAGAACAAACTAAAATGCATTACACAACTTTAATGAAATAACTTTCTAGAGTATGGTTGGTTTTATCATGCCATTAATTAGTTGAACATGTAGCTGGGTCACAACTTAGGGTATGCTTAACTGGTAGATCACGCCTTTAGTGTAATGTGTAGAAGAGGTCTGAGTCCCAGTTTGCTCCTGAGTGCCCCACAGGGATGGAGAAGTTAACAAGGAGCAGGCGCCTAGGGCTCTGAGAAGTACTGGGATAAAACTAGTTTTTGTATACCGTGAATGCCCATGCTACATGGAAATTTCACAATCCTACCTTCCTACACACTAGCCAGTGCAGCTGTCCAGATATATAAGTGGTAGGTGGTTTGTTTCTTTAATGGAGATAAGCAGAGAGCACATTGTGACTCTGCACTAGAAAGTTATGTTGATTTCTGCCTGCTGAAGGTGGCAGAATTCCCCCAAGGAATTCTAAGGGAGCTCAACTGTGCACTCCTCACTATGAGGAACTGTTCCCTAAAGACAAAAATGAATCAGCCACAGTGGCAAGTGCTTGCATACTTGAGCACAAAAGCAAGACTAAAACTGATTGCAGTTTTCTTGGAATGTAAACAAACTCTTGATAGAGTTTGTGAACAGCATTCAGTTACAATATACAGAAACTAACCAAAAAGAATGTGTTCAGCCTCAATCATCAGCCACTTGTTTCTATGGCAAGCAGTATGAAAAATACTACTGACTTCCTCCATACATTTGTCAAGATCACTTAGTTTGGCCTAATATTGGGAGAAAAAATAGTGTTTGGAAAAATTCCAATGTTTTATCTTCAGCAAATCTGTCTGAATTCTTCTTGACCTAATCTGCATGTGGAATGCTTAGGATTCTAGCAACCTTTATGTGGAGTCTGAGTCCCATCCTCTATAAAGGGGGTTTGAGTGCTTAAAAGGTATTCTTTTTTAATCTACAGTACAGCACATTCTTCCATCCCTAATGATGGAAGAATACCCTCAATACCTCTGTCATTTGATTTTAGGAGTAGAAAGCTAGAATCTTCTTAGGGCTACAGAATCTTGTCCAGTGTGTATGTATTATTTCTCCTAGCATTAATGGGAATTATGGACATCTCTATGAAGAATGTATTTTTAGTTTCCTCTTCAGGAAAGAGGTTACTCTCAGGCTTGCTCTCCTTGTACTCTTCATACTTCTCCTTGATGTCAGTACAAAGATCACATGGTATAGTAGATTAACTAGGGGTGGGTGACTGGAGCTCTAACCCACTTAAAGATAACTCAAGAATGGAAGCCACTACCTTGGCAACCCAGCTGCTCCTGCCACCCCTGTCATCCAGGGTGCAGAAACTGGTTGGTACACCTCAGATAATACAGATGATATATAATAGGGTTGTGAGAAATTTTGGCACCTGTTTCATTTTGGAGGTGTTTTGGCCTGTTTTGGCACTCGAAATGCCAAATCCAAAACTAAACTTTGCTAAGGCTCTGAAACATCTCCAAAATGAAACAAAACCGTTCAAAATATTTCAAATGTTTCAGAACGTTTCAGAGGCATCCCTGAGGAATAGTCCACCACAGCCCCACAGCCTTCCTTTTAAAGTGCCAGGAGGCTGGGGCCAGATGGGGGATAGGGCCAGACAGGGCACCCATGGGAGCATCTCCTGTGGCTCCCCCCACCCAGGGAGAGGCAGACACAGCCAGAGAAGCTGTGGGAGAAGCCCCAGCCTCCCAGAACTTTAAAAAAACAAACAAAGAAAGCCCTGCACTCACTGGCTGCAGTAGTAGTAATCAGGGCATCTGAAGGCTTGTGGCAGAGTCCCCCTGTGCAGCATGGGGCAGTGGTGGGCAGCGAGGATCACCCCCCAACTTGGCACTGGAACAGCAGCTGTTGCATTGCACAGGTGCAGCACAGCTTGACAGACACTGTGAGCTGTCCTGGAGCTACAACCACTGGGACTGAGTGCTGCTGAGCTCTGGCTGACTGCTGGTGCTGCCCCAGCTCCCAGACAACACGGGAGCCACACTGCACCCGCGCCATGGGTAAGCTGCCATGTGGGTGCCAGGTGGGGAGGTGATCCCATCTGCCCTCTACTGGCCCATGCTGTATGCAGGGGCTCTGGCACAAGCCCTCCAAGGCCCCAGTCAGTGCTGCTGCAGCCACTGAGTGTGGGGCTTTCTTTTTTTTTTTTTTTTTAAGTGCCAGTAGGCTGGGACCGGGCAGGGGTTTGAACTTCAGTAGTCACACCATACTGTAACTGAGTGTGAGTGCCTCACCAATTACCATTACCTTTGCCATCCCATGTAAGAAGCAATCTTGTCATTATTATTGTTTTTCATCCCAAAGAACTCCCCAGATTTGTACATTCTCTCTCCAAAATATCCTCTTTTTCTACCTTTCATTGTTCTATTATCAGTCATTTCTCCTTTATTAACATTTGGAAAACTTCACCTGGCTCAGTATTCCTTACTGCTATGTCATCCCATATTAGATTTTGGATCAAAACCCTCCAAAACCCAGTTCTTACTATTGGTATAAACTATTTTAACCAACCTCACATTTCCTTTATGGATAAAATTTCCCACTTTACTCATTTATACCTTAAAGGTTGTCCCCTTGATTTCTGTGAAGAGAAACATACTTTTCAATATGTATAAAAGAGTGGCAGAATCTAGACTTTAACCAGCTTACCTCATTGTTTCTAAATGGTGAACATGACATTTAAAACACTATTCATTGTTCTAACTGCTGTGAAATGTCATTAACACAAGTATCTTGCATGTTATAAAGTTAAATTATGGTGCATATATTTGTTTGTGTGCTCAGAATCAGAGGTCTAGTTTATTGCTTAAGGCTATTTGAAAATACTCTCAGCTTGGTGTTGCATAAATAAAGGAGAACACAAATACAAAAGTACACTTTGCTTTCTGTCTTATTGCACAAAATGGTATAAAAAAAAATACCTCAAACTAATGTATATTTTATGTTATTATGTGCAGCTTTTCAATTTTTATTTGTTCCCAAATTTGAAAAAAGATCATGATTGATAGATGTGTGAAAACAATAAACTCTTCACCAATCTTGCCTTTTAGCAATACTTTTCTAGTTTCAGACTATTTCAAATAATCAAAAATTGTAGTGAGTTACTAATGAAAGAATTTATGGCTGCCATGAACTAAATGAAAGATATTAATTTCCATTCATTGCAGATTCACATTGTAATTGATGCAGCCACAGTAATATATAGACAGTGTTGCTTTTGAAAGTCTCATCACTAATCCACACCTAAAGTTATAATGGGGAAATGGGCAAATATGATTGCCTCAGATGAATCTGAGCAGTGAATATTATGAATGTGGGACAAAGGCAGAAAGAAAGACAGGCCTTTTACTATTTTAAGTAAAACCAGATTTGATAGGTATTACAACCTTTAGGTGCACTAGGCATATGCAGAATCTTTTGACAAATTGATATTAATGGCCTACATTTGCTAAGAAAACTGCACTTAGGTACTCAAAAGAGACACATTACCTTGAATAAGATTCCTCCTCTGAGTAAGGTTACTCAAACTCATAACCCTGAAGTAAAACTAGATAAGAATGATATCAAGAATTTCTTTGGGAAATGTTTAATATTTTATACACACACACTCTCTCTCTCTCACACACACAATCCTGAAAATATATACACATGCATGTAATATGTATTATTATAGAATAATTTTCTGAAATCATATTTTAAAATGAAAATATTTCATATAAAATATTTCAAACTGAAAAAGTCAGTAAGATTTTAGGCTGAAAAAAGGTGTGTTTTATTTTAAAGTGCCATTTTTCACTCAAAATCAGTTTTTACTTTGTTATTTTCAAGATGAATTTTGCATTTGAAACACGATAATTTTTTATCTTCCCTTCTGATCTGGGACAAGAGTTAAGGTTAAAATATTGGAATGCCTATCCCCAGGGAAATTTGTTTCTTGATAAACTCTATTGATGACATGAGCCTCTAAAGTTGACCTATTGGCATGGTTAAGTTCCTCATCCTTCAATTACTTAAGCACATACATAGCTTTACTCGTGTACATAGTCTCAGTGGTTCAATGTGATCCGTCATATGGTCAGTGTCATATACCTTTTCAAGATTTGGCAGGATCAGGATGAAAATTACCTGCACTGTGAAAAGCTAACTAAAAGGTGCTTAGTGGAATTGGCATGGGCTCCTATATAAAAGCTATGGAATCAGTCTATGCAATTCTTCTGGATAGAAAACTATTGGTTTACTTCACAATATGCATAGAAATGAGTTCCACTCTGATTCATCTTAAGCCATGCTACTCTTTCTAAGAGCTGCAGGAGAAAAAGTCAGTCAGGCATTCTAGAGGTTTCTAGTCAACTATTTCCAAATGGTTTATTTTAGTCAGCAAATCTTTACTATCCTGGAAAGTGAAGCTGTATTCTAGTTATTTTGATTCTCCAGTTCCTTATAGTCATTTACACCTGTGGAAAGTCAAAGCAAGAAGTGCAAGATTTCATAAATACTTTGGACCTGTTTTACACAAGGTACAAATACATATGGAAAGTTGATAACTGGGGATCCTGTGTTTCCCTTTTCTTCCTCTTTCCTCATATCAAAAATAATATCATTTTTATTTACATGGCCTCAAACAGTTTCAAATATGTAAAATATACATTTTTTTTCAGAAGCTTACATACATGTGGTTGTTGGGGTATGGATGTAAATGGTCTTGTACAGTACGGGGTTTGTCAAGTAGCAAATCTGCTGGAGCTCCATATCCACAGCTGAAACTGTCCCAAAGGGATCAAAATTAGATAAAGTCATACATCTAACTGCAAACAATCTCTATATTTCATATCCAATATTCCTAATCCAGATTAGGTTGAAAGTTAGAAGCCAGGGAATCCAGGTGCACAAGAGGATAAGCAAAGAAGAGGTACTAGAGTCGATGGCTCAGACAAGGCAAGAGCAGGACCGAGCTACTTCACAATGTGAGGTGTTGAGCAGCCAGAGCCCGAATGAAGGGCCTGGCCTTGTATACTTTGCCCAGCTGCTTTGCAGCCAGTCATCCTGATGTTTCCAGATGGTGCTGCTCTCAGGCCAGGTGGGTCAATTTGTCCTCTGCGGGTATGTTCAGACAAGTATGCACCTGCGGTATTTGGTGCCACACACCCATCCGTGGTGTTGCGTACTACACGTGCCACACACACAGGCATTCCCCATGCTGCTAATTTGCAGTGCAAGGGTTTTTTTGACACTGGGAGATCCTGGCACCAAAAACCCTGCACCTGAAAAAGTGGAGCGGCACACGTGGCAGCAGTGTATGCTGCCTGGAACTGGAGCCTGGCCATCTGGAGCCACAGTATGGCTGCCAGCTAAGCTCCCTGCTTCCAGATCACTACTGCTGGAGCCCCAAGAGGCCCCCAGGCAGTGACATACTGTGGGTCTCCAGCGCCCGGGGACCAATGCTTGCATTTGTGCCTCCCTCACCCCCTGCCCTTCTCATTGCATACTTAAAGTCACGTTGCACAATACAAATTCCGAAGGACCTGGCCAGTGCCCCTCCCCACAGGCCGGTGACCAGGGGCCATGACCCCCTTCCACCTCCCCTCCCCCATCTTTCCACCACTGCCCCCAGGAGCTAACATAAGGCTGCTGGAGTGAGCCCAGGTGCTGGCCCCAGCCTCCCCTAACCAACCTGAGGCAGCTTGCCATATGCAAGAGCATATTGTGCCACTGCTGTTTGTCCTCAGGGAAAAGTATGTCCATGCTTATCTAGACATGCTCAGACAATGCGTAGCATGTAGCATTTGGTATAGGCCGGGCTTAGACTATACAAGTCATTCACAGAATATGAAATATGCACAATAAACTGAACTTTCACAAAGAGCTGAAAGATGAAAACATAGAACAAGAGTAACAACTTGTGTATCACCTAACTTTGCAAATTAGTTAGCCTGATAATTAACTGCCTCATCCCTCTCTTGAACCAAAGTGGCAGGGTAAGAATTCACACCTGGTTTAATGGCATCCTTCTGTCTACAGCTGATCTCCGTGGAATTCCATGGATAAAAAACCAGTGTAGTTTTAAAGTCTCCTGAGCTTCTATGCCAATAACTAGGTACATAATACTCTTACATGTCATAAACCATCCTGGCTTAAGAGATCTTTCATTTGACAGGAAGACAAACAAGACTAAGAAAATAAGGACGGAAACTCAATTTTTTGGCAAGTTGCCATTAATCTACATTGTGTCTTATATGACCAACAAGAACATACAGACTTGTGCTGGTGGCAGCATCTAAATGTTGCACATGTATCTGAAAGCGGGAAAGTACAGCATTGTGACTAGATGGATATTTTTGGTTCCTTAAATGTTCTGTTCTTGTCATTAAACTCACTTACAAACAAATATATTGTTTATTGGAAAAGGGCACACTGGAGAAACTGTGTACAACGAACTTAACAAAAATAGCCTGAAGGGCAAAAATGCACAACCATATGGAAAGAGGCCAAATAGATTGGCAATTGTGAGTGCTTTATATTTCACCTTGGTTAAGTTAATGGTCTCCCAGTAAATTGATCGAAAGTTTTCTTCCCTAATAGTATTAGGATAAAAAATCTAAAATATGTGGATAAAATCTTTTATATTCCTATAAATTAAATAGCTTCTAACATTTTTTATTAAAATAATGCCACTCTCAGATAGATTGAATGTTCTGCTTTATCTAGATTAGATTCTGTTACTTACTATAACATTGTAGTTCTTTCATATTGCATAATGCAGATTTTCAAGGACAACTCCATGAGAATTTGGAGGGCTGACTTTCTTTTCAGTTTCTCTGTAACCAGGCAATTAATTGTTGAATGAAAAGATGGAAAATATATTTCTCCTTGTAACATGGCATGATGCACCTACTAAGGAAGCAATTTTATAACAATGAATTATGAACTGATCACATGACCTTGAAGTGCTCTAAGGTTTATATTAAGTGGTTGACAAAAGTATTATATTTATCTCTGCACTATAGTGTAAGGACAGGATGTAAATGTTCCACTACAGTAATCAGTAAAGTCATCAGACCTAAACAGATTTGATTTTCTCTTGGAACACATCAACTGAAAAATGAGTTCAGTGGGGCTAAAAAAATCACTTGACCCACTGGCAGACTTTGAAATGTCTCTCCAGGAGAAGTAGGTAAAACCTGTTTTTCCAGTTCTTACTGTACTGAATAATCTCATTGATTTCAATTAGGTTATGAACATCACATTTGTTTTAAGAGAAAGCCTTTTATCCTGGGATTGTATAGACATATGTGTCCACTGTCCTGCTTCAAGTCCCTCTGTATAGGCTGGGTAAAATGCACTAACACTTTTTCCCAGCACATCCTTTTATGTCTGCAGTTACTGAGGTATATTTCAAGGACAAAAGGTCAGGCTGTGTCCTCTTGCTGGCCACCCACTGGCAAAGAAATAGCCATGTAGCCTGGAAAGGCAGTATGACTGAGCCAGGTCAAACCACGAGACTATCAGTTCCAGGTCAAATGATATGTTTACAGCTTGGGAATGTGTTGTGCCTACTAACGTAACTAGAGTCAGTGACTTCCAAGAGTCCACTTACCATAATAGGTGTTGTGTTCACCTCTGGTTTCAGATTCAGATTTTATATTTTCAATACACTTTGAGTAAGAGCACTACAAAAATATTAAGTACTTTACAGAAAAATAAAGGGCCTGAATCACTAGTTTATTAATGCATGTCTACAGTAATATAACTCCAGAGTTACACCAGTGAAAAACTCAATCCATTTCCACTGGAATAAACCTGAAAGAATGTTACAGTCAATTGCTGTTTGACTCTGTGTACAATCACTTTGTGTATTACATGTATAGTGTTTGTTTAATTGTTTTTAGGGATAAAATGAAGGGTTTTCCTCTTCTTTTTCTACTCCTATAATAATGAACACTGCTTGTAATTATTTGGATATCAATTGCCTGAGTTGAACACTGTTTTTGATAGTCTGTGGGTTAAGTTACCTACTTGAATGGATCATTATTCATAATGAAAAAAAGTAGAAACAGATGGAGACTATTTTAATATACACACATCATTACTTTAGATAAAATTGACATTTGGAGAAATTTTAGACTTCATGACTTAACTATTTTACCAGAAGATATTACTGGAGGGCAGCTGATTGGGGTTACACGAGAACTAAAGAAATGAGTAGGTTTGCAAATGAGTTTTTAACATTAATTTTCAGAGCAAGATCAAAATGCACTTAAATAGAATACCTTTACTTACTGTTCTTCAATGGTTGTATGGAATTTAATATTATAGATCTATTAACTAGTCACTATGTGCTAATATTCCGGTAGATATATTCATAATATTAAATACTGCACTTGCTAATAAGTATTTGAATTATGGGGCCCATTGCCCTCAACTGCCCTATAAAGCAGGTAAGTAGTAGTGTCCCAATTTTGCAGAAAGAAATAAAGAAGCTGAAGCTTCAGTGTTTGTCAAAAGCCATAGAAGTAACCAATGCAGAACTGAAATTAGCATTTAGAAGTTTTGGCCTTTGAGTTCTATGCCCACAGTCATCTATTATGGTTATTCTTTCTTTCATTATAGTATTCATCGTACAAATTACCCAAAACATCTCATGGACTTTGAGAATAATTCCATCTGTGGAAAGCTGTGACAAAAGTCAATGGACACTGCATCATAACAAAAGTAACAGCAGTAGGGGAAACAAGTAGACTTTATGAAAGACAAAAAGGGCACCGAATGAGTTGCTAAGAACAAGTTTAGATGGTGTAAATCAAGAGTCATTTTGTGGAATGTGTATGTCACTCGTGCTACACCTCCTTCTAGGGAGTGTGTTAAGGAATGAAAAGAGTAAGTATAATAATAGCCACCTAGTGTTAATTAAAGCAGCCCATAGGCTGCTTTAGTTGCTACTGAGAGCTCTTTTGGACTTCAGGGGCCCTAGGATTGGGACAGTAGTAATGTGGATTAGACCCACGTCCTTCATGAAGTGTACTAAATACAAATGCTAACTCTGTGTGTGCATAATAGATGTGGATAATAAATCATACAACAATGGGATTTTTTGGTATTATTCCATATCCAGGGTTACTGGCAATGTCTAAAATTTGGTAGTCATAGAATAACTAGAAAACATGTCCAAAAACATATAAATAAATACAGATACCATATGAAAGAAAAGTATTTCTGATCAGAAAGTTATGGTAGAGCAGTAAGGCTTCTTCAGGGATTCTCTGTATCCTAATTTTGCAAGGTACTTATTACTCTCACAAAGTTCTGAACTTCTGCAAGTGAGGTTACTGGCAAGAGAATGATCAGCATTGTACAGGATCAAACTACAAAGGACAAAGCAGTCAGACTATGGATAAAAGATTACATGTCTTTAGAAACATAACAAAGAAAACTTGATTGGAGCAGATAACAAAACAATCACTAGTGAAGAAAAGATTTCACGCCTCTGGACTGAATGTAGAAGCCCTGGGTGCTGAATTGTGAGGGGGATGCAAAACTAATATCTGCTGCCTCAGCCATGCAATCAAGTTAGCATCATGGAAGCAGCTGGAAGTCACCAATGTCCCTATTTGTCCCTCTTCCCTGCATGCCCTGTTGCTCTGGGCCAATGTGTTGAATGTGTGATTAACATATGGAATTCTTTAAATAGCCAAATCTCTCTCTGTCTCTGTCTCTGTCTCTGTCTCTGTCTCTGTCTCTATACATATATATATTCAAGAAGCACAAAAAATCTGAATCGCAAGGATGAGGAATATGATTTATAGCTTGTGTTTTATACTGATATAGATATAGCAGAGGTTCGTTTGCCTTTGTTTGGAAGGAAAATTGTTGCAACTTAATGACAGGGTCACCTATTGCTTTTTAAAAATTGATATTTTTTTCCACTATGATCAAAGAAACCCCCCCCCACAAGATGTAAATTAATTCTGACTATTCAAAATGATTTTAGATGGTGCTTTTCATTGTGGATGCTAAAGAGGAACAGTTTTCAAAAATTCAGTAGGTGACTAAGGGTCAGTCAATCATGAAAAAGATTTCAAGGCAGCTGCATCAATTTACAATAGGTGAGGCTTTGGCCCATGGTCTACTTAAAGATATAGTTATAATATGCAAAGTAATATTTTCAAAGAGGGGCAGGAAAATAGTGTATGCTAGGTGCATAAATCACATCAGCAAATAATGGTTTTTGAAAATGTATTTCCTATGCAATACTTTGACAATCTACCTGGGAAGAAGTAACAGATGACAAAGGCAATTTAATGCAGGAAAATGAAGAATTATGATAACTTTGTGTCTTTATCACATGTCTTTATGCATCATGCCACATGAGGAATAAAAAGGGGAAAAAAGAACCTGAAAATAGGGTGTATGGCATTGTGTGGATGAGTTCATAACTTGTCATCAATGCATGATCATTAAAAAAAGGCAAAAAAGCAACCATCTTGACTCATCACTTTACAAGACTTTAATAGACAACTCTAGGCCTGAAATAATATATGACAGATTAAAAAGAGTAAGACAGTGGTAAAATCAACATAAATTGAGAAACTTATTGTTTCCACATGAAATGTAGGACTCTGAGTCAATCACATGAAACATTAGGAATGCATATAGCATAAACATATTGACAGAGAAGAGATTTTTAATCAATTTCACTAGAACAGTGAAAAGTCTTGAATTAGTCATATTCACTGTATGAGAAGCCTATACATGGAACCGTGGTTAAAGCTGATGGGCCAGATCCTCAATAAGTATAAATCATCATAGCTTCACTGACTTCAGTGGATTTATTTCAGAAGAGGATTTTACCAGTAGAGAAAACCATATACTTGATCTCACAGTCAGAATACTATGTATACCCCTCACTGTGCTTTAGAAATCCTTTAAATACGTAAAAGCACAATCAAACTTGAAGACAATAACTTTTATCTATGGGATTGCATCTGGTCATAAATGTCTACTCTTGTTCTGCAACCTGAAAAGTTAAACAAGAGCCTTGATTAAGGTGACTTAAGAGAAAGTGGTTGATATCCACTTGCACATTTAATTTGTTTATAAGACATGACCAAAAACCGAAACTGAACAAGAAACTATACCTTTTACATTGAAATGAATCTCTCTTCCTGCTCTCACAGAATGAAACACACAAAGTATAGAAGGAGGATTTACTTATTAGTTGTTGTGACTCTCTTCTATTATTAGGCAGGAGGCAGTGCAGGGTTGCACCTCCAAAACTAACTTTTTCAGAGAAATATAGCTTTCTTAGGCTACAGCCTACTTCATCATATGCTACTAATGGACTTGTAGAGCACAGGTCCACTAAACAGAAAGGAAAAATATATAAATACAAAGAAGTCAGGGCAGAATGGCACCTAATAGACTAACTCAGTCAGAGATCATGAACTTTTGAAGACAATAGCCTACTTCATCAGATGCTATGAAATGGACTGTGGTCTATACAGTGCTATCCTGCCTTTGCCTTCTGCTTAACTTCAGATTAACACTCTCTTTAAATACAATACAAAGGACAGGGAAAGGAGGAGGAAAGGAAAGGGGGATGTGGCACTGCTGAGAGACATGAAGATGGATTGAAGAGATTAAAAAGGGATAAACAAAGCAGTTACAACACCAAGGGACACAGGGCTCATAAAAGCTAGTTCATTACTTGGATAAAAATATAGAGTCTGTTGAGACCATGCACAATCCAGTCTGTAGATGATTTCATGTTCCTCACCTTTCCGTTAAAGTGATTTTTAAAGTTTTTTTTTGTTTAAGAACAGTTACTCTGCAGTCAGTGATGGACTGTCTGGGAATGTTCTGTTCTTCCACAGGCTTTTATGGAACTGATGTTAAATCAGAGTCCACTCTTTTCTCCATGTAGGGATTGCCCTGTCTGTTCCATGTAGACAGCAGAAGGGCACTGTAAGCAACCCTCTGATGAAGGCAAAAACATCCCTGACTAAACCATCAGGTAAACTCCTGTCCAACTTGTTTTTTAGTATTTCCAGCAATGGAGATTTCAACACTTCTCTAGGTAGCTGGTTCCAATGCTTGACCATTCTCAGAATCAGAAAAAGTTCCTCCTAATCTCCAACCTAAATTTCCTCTGCTGCAGCTTGAGGCCATTGCTTCCAGTCCTGTCCTCCATGAACAAGTACTAAATGATTGTGCAGTAATCCAAGTTAATGTACAGTAGTACCAACAGGCATCTTTTTTGTGATGCTACTGTGCAGTAACCTAACACTACTGCACACTAGCATCGTGTCACGGTTTTTGCCATGCGACACTACTGCATGTTAGTATTTGGCTACTACTCAGAGTTTCATGCAGACTCAGCCACTGTCGCCCAAGTTACCTCCCACCTTCACATTTTCAAACAACTCCTCCCAGATTGTGAGCAGCAAGGTGAGAAGAATGTCCCCCTCCAATGGCTTGTCTACCACTTGTATCAAAAAGTATCGCCCAGCACACACCAAGAAATTGCTGGACTGCTTGTACACTGCTGTTTCCCTCACAGCAGATGTCCTGATAACTAAAATCGCCCATGAGGTCTACCTGTAACAGACACTCACCTTGATGACATCTGCTTCTCCCCCCTCTAACCTTTACCCAGAGGCTTTCCACAGGCTTACCTTCCACTTTGTACTCCACCTCAGAACATGTGTACATCACTTTTATATATAAGGCAATACCTCCTCCTTTTTTCTTCTACCTATTCTTCCTGAACAAGCCAGCCATGCTTAGTTATCCATGTCACATGAACTATTCCACCATGTTTCCATAACCTGTGTTTTTACTCGGACCTTCAGCTCTTCCTGTTTATTCCCATACTTCTTGCATTAGTAAAAAAATATTTCAAGTATCAAACTAATTGTCCTATTTTTACCCTGTGAACATTGCTAAAACTTCCACTATTGTTTCCCCTCCCCAAGTTTTTTCAGGTCCCCTGGCTCTTTACTTACTTCTGGATTTTTGTATCTATCCCCCAGTGAACCTAATTTAAAGCCTTAAGACTTGAACACCTTGGATACATCATTAATGACCCCCCAATCCCTCCTGGAAACTAATGAATCTCTCGAGTAAGGTGCACCCTCTCCCTTTTCTTTTCAACTACTTTCTCTATCCTTTTTATTTAAATTTCTTTATTCCTTTCTATTTTGTACCCCTGCTCTCTGCAAGTCCATTCACAAAATCTTATGAAGTAGTCTGTAGGCTATGAAAGCTTATGCCTTTCTGAACAAGTTGATCTTGAAGGTGCCATCCTGCCCTGTTTTCTGCCCAACTTCAGACTAACATGAAAGAGATAGATAGCTACCTCTCTCTTCTTAGTTACCTTATTCCTAAACAAAGTTTCCTTTGATATGAAATATCCTACATTTAGCCAGATTCTAATATACCTTACCAATGTCCACAGTACTCAAAAAGGACCCTTCACAGATTAAGGGCTTATTTAACTTGATTAATAAAATGACAACCTGTATATAATAATCATAGCCAAGGAAAATGTTTATCTGTAACTGTTAGATTGTAAATATGTATTAGGAGCAACTTTGTTATAAATTTGGCCACTGCCATTAAATAAAAATACTGTATATTCAGTTATGGAAAGAAACAGATAAAAGAGTCAGATACTAAGATGAGATAAGGTCCTGTTTACAAAGGAAAATTATTTCATGTTTTGGTGGATCACAGATTACATTTAAAAGAGTAAACATTATTCTGCATTAACTACATTTAGAAATGGATTACGGTCATTTGAGGAAAAAAGGTATTCTTATCCTGGAATAAGATTACTCCCACGGAGAATTACTTAGGAATAGCTCTATATGTAGACAGTCTTGAAGATTTTCCAGTGGAGCTACTGCCAGTGATGCCATCTGAGAATAGAATAATAAAATCACAGAAAGTTCAGGTTGTAAGGTACTGCAGAAGGTCATCTAGTCCAAACCCCTGCTCACAGCAGGACCATCCCCAACTAGATCATCTCAGCCAAAGCTCTGTCTAGCCGGGTTTTGAAAACCTCCAAGGATGGAGCTCTCTGGGTAACCTGTTCCAGTGCTTTACTACCCTGCTAGTGAGAAAATTCTTCCTAATATCTAACCTAAACTTCTTTTGCTGCAACTTGAGACCATTGCTCCTTGTTATATCATCTGCCACTGCTGAGAATAGTCTATCTTCGTCTTCCTTCCAACCCCCCATCAGGTAGTTCAAGGCTGCTATTAAGTCCCCTCTCAGTGTCCTCTTCTCTAAACTAAATAAGCCCAGTTCCATCAGCCTTTCCTTGTCCCCCAGCCCCCTCACCATTTTTGCTGCCCTCCACTGGTACAGTTACAAACCACTTCATGCATTTTTAAGTACAAGATTATAACTTGGGGGGAAACAATGGCATTTTGGGGGTTTCACTAACATGGGTAATTCAAACTAATCCATTAATTCATCATGAAAATTGTACCTTTAGCTATCATGGAGCAATTAAAATAACTATATTAATTTTTAATGAATGGTTACTAAAATTGCAGTATGTGACATTTTTCCCAGATTAAATCAATTTCATACACACATATAGGCCTAGCTCATTGCATGAATAGATCATAACTATAAACAATACATTTTAAGTGCTTTAATATTCTTCAATAATAACTACATTTCTCTGAACATAACTTTGCAGTCAGCTTCTAATGCAAAATAATTGCTCTAAATATTTCCCAATTTTCTGATTGCCAAGTTTTTAAAGATAACCTTCTGTGCATGAAGAATAAATCTGTACTCTAAGTTTGAAAAATGATCTTTTTAATGCAGTCAGTAATTAAGATAGGAAAATCATAGTTTCGTAGTTGTTAGGGTTGGAAGAGAACTTGATAGATCATCGAGTCTGATCCCTTGTCCTGGGCAAAAAAGAGCACTGGGGTCATATGACCCTACCTAGGTGCTTGTCCAGTCTCCTGTGAAAGACCTCCAAGGTAGGGGAGAGAACCACCTCCATTGGAAGCCCAGTCCAGATTCTGGCAACCCTTACCATAAAGAAGTTCTTCCTGACTTCCAACCTAAATCTGCTCTCCATCAGTATGTGGCTGTCATTCCTGGTTATTCCAGGGGATGCCCTGGTAAACACTGTCCTATCCCTTGCTCGCCCCTCCCCCCCCATGAATTTGTAAACAGTCATAGGATCCCCTCTCAGCCTCCCTTTGTGAAGGCTGAAGAGATCCAGGTCCCTCAGTCTCTCATTAAAAGTAAAGGCAAAACAGGATCTGATATGGGATCCCAACAATTGCTCTTTCTGCCATGCAATACATGTAAGACCAGAACATTGTGTGATTGTGGGATCTGGCATCAGATCCCATTGCACCATATTGCCAGTGCAGAGGGAGCTCAATCCTGGCTGCTCTCCCTGTGCTCCCCTGGCTGGGAGTCCCATGAGCTGATTGGAGTTCCCAACCAAGATAGTTCAGCCTTTGCATAGTGTGCTCTGTTAGCTGAGAACCCCAGTCAGCTGTGGTATACTCCCAGACTCTGGAGCACATAGGAGTCTGGAAAGGCCACATAGTTATTACACAAAATATGTACAATAACTTTGTGGTTTATTCCTTATTTATCATGACATTAATTCACTGAATGTGTGGCTAGGTCACTACTTAAGACATAATGAACTAGTTAATCATTACATCTTAAGTATAACATCTGTCAGGGACCACAGATGACTTACATCAAACCAACAGCAAATGTGCAAGTCATCTATGGAATTAGGGCTTGCTATCAATCCCACCAAAGAGAGACTTTTTCTATCAACTTCTGTCATCAGGCTTAAGATCACAACCTCTGTTTATGACTGTAGTTATTTATCTCTGAAACAGACTGAAAGTCTTCTTTTCACTCTAATGTATCCAGAACAGCCACGCTGGAATGCTACTGAAGACTTTGTGTTCTGGCCCTTATAACGGCCTATCGATTTCAGTGATCCATCTCCACAGTGATTCTTCTGTGGTACGGGTGTTGCCTACCTTACTTA
>NW_017728906.1:19307666-19326009 GCF_001723895.1 Crocodylus porosus
TCCCCCCTGGTGGGGCTGTGCACCTCCTGGGTTAGATGGAGTTCCTGCACTCCGTCTAAGAACCTACGTGAGCATTCAGACCTGGCTGACTGCTCCTCCCAGAAGATATCCGGGAAGTTCAGGTCCCCCATGACTACCACATCTTTAGCCTTCACTACCTCTGTGAGCTGAGTTCATATCTGGCAAATGCAATAACTACATTTTTTCATCAAATTGTATCATGTCTATATGCATCTCCTTTAAAGACAGCAGAGAAATCCTAATGAGACACAGATTTATACTAGGATATCCATCATTGCACAGTACTCAGATGGGTAGAGTTGAATCACAGTTCTGGATCCAAAAGAGCTTTCCTCATTTAAATATTCATTGAAGCAGGGAGAAGAATCTAGCCCCAGATGAGTACTCAAACTACCAGGTTGTAGAGCCACTCTCACATGCCCTCTGTAAATATTCATTGGAGCACTGACTCAAACCTGGATCTCCTAGATAAGAGCCCTCGCCACCAGACCATGGCATTATTCTCATTTTTAAAGTGGCTCAATGACTATTTGATTGCTGTTCTATAAAAATGAACTGTTTCAGCAGGGGAGATCAAGAGGGACCTGCTTAGAGTAATTTATAGCTATAGCCCATTAGCCTATGAGTGCTTGCCACCGTCTTCTCCTCACTGTGTTTGTTTAGGGCCTGCCATGTTCTGAGAATCCCTATCAGACTGAGACCTACAGGCAAAACAAGGGAAGAAACACTTATTTTGTGAATCACCCAATGGTCTATACTCTGAACCACAGTGAAATCAAGAAAAAGACTGATCCCATGCTGGTCTAGGGACAGGACTGTGGGCACTTTTAGGTTTAGGCTGCAGCTGAGCAGAGATTTAGGGGATTTAGTCTGGAGAAAGAGTCAAACAAGAAATGATATCACAGAAGTATACAAATAAAAATAGCATTGCAAATTTAAATTACAAGCTTTCTCTACTCCCTCCACCCACCAAATAAAAGAACACGCTAACATTAATATAAACTGAAAGGTAAAAATTTAAATGTGTTCATGTATGCAACACATGGGCAGTTTGTATAATTCATTTGCCAAAATATTACTGGCCACAAGTTCAACAGAAATCAGAAAAGGGGCACTTGAAGGAAAGTTAGTAGTATCTACTGATCTATAGCTAGCATTTTGTTTTAATTATTAACAGATATAAGCTTCTGTGTGTTATGGGGGGAAAAAAAAACAAAAGAAAAACAAAAGGCACAAGCTGATGGAAGCGAGGGAGATTCTTCCACTATAGGCAAGTCATTCCATTCTTGTCTACCACACAATTTCTTACACTACCCTCAGGAACATGCAGGATTGGTGGTCAATGCCATGAAAAGTATATTGGATTAAACTGATCATTGCTAACTGCTCTGAGTTGCTATGGATATTCTTCTGTTCCAAATACCATCAGGATGAAATAACTATACTCTGATTCAGTACCCCTTAGGCCAATAATAAGTCTTTCCATAGATTTCAATAGCAGATGGGCTAGGTTGTGGAGTAGAGATTTTTTTAATGATCACAACATTCACACACTATACTACAGCAGATTCCAAATTATTGTATTGTAAAATAAGGGCAGCAGGGAAGCTCAGTTGTTTTAAAGAAGTGGGGTCAGGATTGCATTGAAGGACTATTGAAAGAAGATTAACCTTAATATCAACCTTGATGAAGTTAAAAGATCAACCTAATAAATTGCAACTCTAAAAAAAACATTAAGATCTACCAGCTTAGTGGTTAGAGATTTGAAATCATATTTTAAATTAAAATAAATAACATTCTTCTCTTGTTAAAAATGTGCTCGAGGCAGTTTGCTTGTTCTGTAAATCAGATCTCAACAGAAAAGTTCAAAGGAATAAACTGCCTGTATGGGTCATTATGCCTCAGGCACTGAAACAAACTGAACACAGCGTACATTTTGCTAAACTTGCCTTGTGCCACTGCAGTCTAGCACTTGGCTTTTGATAACACTTAAGTACTGGAGTGTGGTTTTTAATATTTACATATTTAAAACTTTTGCATGGCAGGAAGGAAAAAGAGTAAATGTCTCACCACAGTGAGGAGGACATTTTCTCTGAGAAATATCTGAAGAGTCACTAAATGACAGGACAAAAACATCTGCAAAAGAATCCCCAAATCCCACACGAAACATTTTGAACTGATTAACCAACACTTTGGTAAACGTGACTTTAAATTGTAATATATTGGAGCTAAATTCTACTACAGGATAGCACAAAACTCATTTGCTCAGTAATGGCAGATCACTGCAGTGACAAGAGACGTAATTTGGGAGCTGAAAGTTTCCTTCACACTGAACTTTGGACACAATATGAAGTCCATGAGAATAAAATGATTTCAGTCGGCTTTGGGTTAAAGCTTTTATCTCGAAAGTGGTTGCATATAAAGCCATCAGTATAACCACACATGGTACTTGGCTCACTGGAAAATCAAGGGGTAAAGAGAGGGAAAAATGCCTTGGCAATCAGAGAGATGGGAACTTTCAGTTCAAAGGAATAAAGTCAGGCCTAATGCCTTATAAATAAGTGTGTTTTGTCCTCTGTTTTTATATCTACTTTAATGGTTGCATTTCTTCACAGTGGTCACTTGGGTTCCAGTCATGTAATTTTTTTGTTTTAAATTGGGAAGTTGAAATTTGGTGGCATCCCTTGAATGCAGCTCCTTTAAAATACTACTCAACCAGCAACGATATTATCCAGGTTTCTGACCTGCTTTTGGAACCACACAAGCTTCTAGTTAATCTTAATATTTATTACGTTTTCAAGGGGAAAAAAGGAGTAAGATTGCATATTTGGCATCCAAATTCTTCTCCAGTTCTGACCACTCGTGTTTATAGTTTTTGGTTTTTCCTATGTTAAGCTGACCTTCTCTTGGATTCAAATTACAGTTTCTACTAGTTTTCCAGCTGTGATGTTGCATTTCCCTATCTTTCTATCCCTTTGGGGCTCTTTCTTTTCTAATTATCACGCTAAGCAGATCTGGCTTTCTCTCTCACAGCTTGATCACTTTTTTCATGCATGATACCATCTGCCTAATAGGCTTTCCTATCTGAGACAGCTATTGTATATTCTTCTGTACATCCCCAGAGATCTTAATCCATGTTTTCTTATCATTAAAGAAATCCCTTCTCATTTATAGCTGATTTTCAGCAACAAGTTTTTCAGCCTCACCTAACAAAATCTAGACATAATACACCATGCTCATTTACTTACATATAGCAGGATAAAGTATTATAACTGTGGTTCAGATATGCAGTCCTCTTTAGTACTAGTGCAAGTCACACCCATGCTCTAAAAGTAATATTTCCCATATTTTGTATGTGAAATTATGTTCTGAAACTAATGGGACAGCTCTTCAGCAGGTGTGAATGAGTGAATAAATTTGTTGAAGTTAGTGGCACCTCCATTGACTTCAATAAAATGTTGATTACACCTGCTGGGATTCTGTCTAATAACATCATGGTGATTGTATGTGTGATATGTACAATATTAATAATATGGATGTACCCCCAAAAGTAACTATTCAGCTGCAAGAGGATAATGTATCAATATGTCAGGAGGGATCAGTTCAACAGAAAGGAGCATGTGGGATGTATAATGTATTTTAGAAATGTCAAATCCTTTTCCACATCTTTTGAACTCAGTAAACCTGGGGCTTCATTGCCAGATTAGGGTTGTTAGATTTATTTACTAAGTCACCCAATCGTGAATTATTTCTTTGTATGCTGTTCAGTAAACTGATGAAATACTTATCTTTAGAAAACAGCTAATGTGCATGAACTGGTTTCCATAGGCATTAACAGTTAAAACACAAGTGTTTTTTGTTTTGTTTTGTTTTTTTAATAGCCGGGTAATGGTAGTTAATAACTGGGAAATAAGTAATTGTTACCATTATTTTGCTTTCAAGAAGCCTTTCAAGAGGAATTTTGTTTTAAGTATTATAAAGATTAATTTAAAAACCTCGCCCAAGAGGTTTTATTTACTCCAGCAGCCTTACTTAGATGTAAGTAAGAACAGAATTTGGTCCAGAAGGGTTGCAAAGCATGGAGTGGAAAAAGGGAAAGAACGAAGGAAGGAATTTTCTTAAGAAGCCAATGACAGAGGTCAAAATTTCCTAATACCTTTTTCATCCTGCCATTATTTAAGCAAATGTCAAATCACTACTAGTTTCCGTTGCATCAGAATTTAATTCTTTGAATAGCATCTTTTGCCACCAATTGTCCCACTGGGGCTAAAGTGCTAAATAGGACTATGCACATAATTGAGTGCTATTCATCATAAAGAATACTAGAATCATACAACCCAGCCCTGTTAGGTTTCTATTCAAATGATAATAGGTGCATCTACACATGCTATCCATGCACCATAAGGTTACTGTGCAGTAAAATAAGGCATAATGGGTGCATCAACATGTGCCTCTTAAGCAGGTGTAGCCTAAAATTGCCATTTTTAAGATGCATTAAGGGTGCGTGTCTACATGTGCACACACCCTTAATGCACCTTAAAAGTAGTTATTTAAAGCTACATGAACATAAATTTGATACCTGCATAAAGCAGATATCAAGTTTAGGCGCAAATAGCTAAGTTGCATTAATGCATGTATAGATGCAGTACTGTGCATTAACACGGCATGCATCAACAGACATATGCCACATTAATGCATCTTAATGTTCATTGGCACATCCACATGTAGACACATGTCTTAATCACCCTAATCTACCTTAAGCAAAGGTGCATTAAGTTTAGGTGCATGTAAATATATGTGTAGACATGCCCAGTAAGCTTTCCCTAGGAACATGTCTATAAATGCACCTACTGGGAGCAAACTGTTCCAGACAAGAGCAGTTCAGTGAAGGATTACTCCTGCCTTGCTCTGCCACAGCCAGGAGGAGCTCCAGGCTTCCCAAGTGCCAGGTTGGCAGGGAGGTCTGGGATCAGGCCTGAGCTCTGGGGGGTTGGGCAGAGCTATCCCACCCCACGGCAGTAACCTTCTAGCCCCATGCCCAAAACTGTCAATCTGACTGGTGGTTGAGACACTGTCCCCTGTCCCCTGTCCCAGGCAGCTGCCTGCCTCTGAGCCTCATGACCAGATCAGGTTGTGGGGCTGGAACGCAGTCAGCTGCCCCAGGCAAAGAACTGTTTCCCGGCCCTGATCCCAATCTGCCAATTGGAGCAGTGGCAGATTGGGATCAGGAGCAGGCTGCCCAGGAGAGGAGACAGCTGCCCCACCCCCTGCTTCATGGGTTAACTGGGAGCAAATTGCTCCCAGTCAGCTGTCCACGCGTGCACCATTGCACAGTAGCTACTGTACAGTACATCTATTACCTGTACCTACAGGTAGTAGCCAACTGCACAGTGGACTAATTTACTGCACGGTAAATGCCCAGCATATGTAGACAGTGATGGTTTACCATGCAGCAGATTAATCTACTGTGCACTAAAGTATCTCATATAGATGCACTCACTATAGATGACATTTTTCCCCATGTCACTGATGTTATTGCATAATAAATTATTTGGTTAGGAAGATCAGTTTCAGCCTTATCCTAAAAACAAAGTTCTGAAATCCAAGTGAAATATTCATAAACATTTAAAATTTTCCTTATGTAAATCTGTGGTCTTCATAAGGGGGTCAGTAACAAAGCACATTAGGCATGAACTCAAACCATGCTCTAGACTGGTTTGAGGTTGCTTCTGTTCTTCCCCCACCACCCTGTTCTCAAAAATTGCTTCTGTTATTCCCCCACCGCCCAAATAAAACATGGACAAATATGATATTAGAAATATCTTTTGTTTATATGTAGGTGGCATCCTTTAACCCACTAACCCTAGAAGCCTAGAAGCAAAGCAGGCCAGCTCCATGCCATGGGCAGCAGCAACACCCAGGGCATGTCTGGCTGCCACACTGTTGATGGCAGAGGTGCAGCCAGACAATGCCTTGGCAGCTATTTTTGCATCCTCCCAAGAAGGCAGCATTCAAGGTACTTCCTTGGTCACTGTCCTCAGTTTAGGAGGCATTCTTTTGACCTTTTGTAGCCTTTTCCACTTAACACATTTAAGGTACAGCCTAGAAGGGAGTCTGTGACTAAGAAAGGCATGTTTTCTCATACAATCACCATAAGGTTATTACACAAAATCCCCAGCTGGTGTACTCAACATAGCTTTACTGAAAGATACATACGGCATAGGGTACATCTATGTTCTCCAATATTACATTGGTCAATATATTGATTATGTGTAATTCTTTCCCATATCTCCTCTGCTCACATATGTGCTGGAGGAGTGTAATACATCTGCATGTACCTGCTTTCTCTCCCAGCCTGCAGCTGTAATGGAAGTAACCTATGCAGGGAGATAGCAGTGCTTACCAGGCCACAGTTCAGTTTTATATAATAAAGACTGGTCTTAATTTTCTGACAGCTACATAGCATGGGAATGAAAAGGGAAGCACTGACTAAAAATTTAGATAGTGACAACCTTCGCTGACTTCTGGCCTGAGGTTAATAGTGACATAATGCAACATTCTAACTGCCGAACAGAGTAACTAAACATTTCATGCACAAAAAAAAAAAAAAAAGCAGCAAGCCTTAGGCAAAAACAATTAACTCAAAAATTATTCAAATATAAAATAAGCCTTAAATAATAATCTAGGAAATTGAGAAATTGTGTAACTTCATAACTAGAATCTATTAACTAAGACTTGCAGTTTCATTTACTATATTCTTAAGAAGCGACAATATTTCCACAGTGCTCAAAAACATTATATGCTTTATCTGAAACCCTACAAGGACTGCTACTTGCTTCTCAAAAATTTCCTCTCTAATGCTTCCTCAGTGTCAAAACAGTGGACTAAAATCATCCCTCGTGTAACCCCACTGACTTCTGCAGAGTTTACACTAATGATGGATTTGGCTTATAGTGTGAAGGAACATATCAAAATATATAGCCAAGGCAACAGTGCTACTATCAGAAATGTCAATTTATCACATCAATGGACAACTAGTAAGGAAAGATTTATGGAAACCGTCTCAGCAAGCCTGATGGATGAGATACAGCATCTATAATTGTTCAAATTTCAGTTGTGTGACATATGTCTAGTAGGAACTTGCTTTGATTAAAGTCATAGCATTTTGCAGTTACAGTTGGTTGAGATTAATACCTTCTCTTTGTCTGGTAGATAGTCTTATAATCATCTTTTCTGGCCAAGGTAGATACTTTTGTGCTCAAAATAACCACTTACCATGTTTACCACAAAGTTAAAAGCTGAGATGCTCTGGTGTTCAGAGCAATTTTAGTCAACTTGAGCTAAAGCCATATCTGCACTTATACAAACTGATCTGTTGATCCAATAAGTATGAAAGTGTGCTTAAGACTTGTGTGAGAATGTGGTGTAGCTTCCAGTCTTGAATGTGGCTCAGCTTTAATGGAAATGTTACTGAAATCAATGTGATCAGAAGAGACCTTGGTGTCCCTTCCTAAGCTAAACAATTCTACATTGTACTACAACAGGTTTCCATTTTCTACACAATTGCTAGTTAACTAGCATTTAATTATAACTGCATTAAAAAAATTCTATTCTTATAGTACTATACACTTTTTAGGTGAATGGAATCAACTCAAGATAATAAATCATGACTAATTCATTATTTCTGATGGCTAATATTTCCAAATGCATCTGTAATGTCAGCATTGTTTTATTTGATTATCGCATATCCATATTATAGTTATTCCATTTTCTTCTAGCTTGATGCTACTGGGTTTTTTTTCTATATTTGTTTTTATTGGGCAAACTTCTGATAGAACTATATTTCACCAATTGGAGTTTATCTTAGGCTTCACTTAGCTCCGACTTAAAGGAGACATTTAATCTTGAGAAAAGATGCACTGTGAACAGGACAATTAGAAAGTTAGAGCATAGCAGTTTTCCAGGCATGGAAGACTGTTCATCTGAATCAATCTTAAATTCATGATTAGTCTAACCCCCTCCCTAACACTTAATCAGTGATATACAAACTCCTATTCTTAAGCAAAGGGCATTCCAAAGCTGCCAGGCCAGGAAGCTGAGTTTGCCTTTCAAAATCCAAGATAATACAGATGGTCAAATAGGGAGAGAGGAGAATCTTTGCATGAGTAGGAGAATAAGGAAGAGCATTCAACAAAGAAGTTGTGTGACTGAACAAATGGATGGAAGCAGAGAGTGTGGGATAACAAAAGAGAAGACTGCAGTAGTAGCTTAACTAAGAAGGAGGGGGTCAATTGGGGCAACAGGCACAACCTTTGGTGAGGGGGAGAGACCATGGGAAAAATAGCCAACGCCACAGCTGGCAGCTGAATGCACCACAGCTGGCAACAGCTAGCACAGTCTAACTGTGCCTCCAAGATGCCCTTTACATGTTACAGGTAACATGCACCCTGCAGCTGCTGAGACCCAAAGCCTTGACAGCTGCAGACTCTGGACTCCCAAGGGCTGTGGGGTTGCACACTGGAGTTGTGTGAAACTCCCACAGCTGAGAGATTGGAGCAGACACAGTGTTACAGCCTGGAGGTGGGAGGGCTGCGTGAAGCCTCTGTAGCTGGAAGATTGAAGCAGCCATGTCTTCCAGTCCCAGGAGTTTCATGCAACTCCAAACCTTGGAGATTATGGCAGCTGCATCTCCCAACTGTGGAGGTGCATGGGGCAACCTGGCTCCCAGCTGTGGGAGTTCACTTCTTGCCAGTGCAGAAGAAGTCTAGGATCAGGCTGCCTCTGCACCAGCAATAAGGTACAATGGGATCTAATTTGCAACCCCAATATCGCCTTCTGCTATATATGCATTACATGGCTGGAGGCGTGAAAGTGTGGATCATGCATTAGATGCCATTGTTCATTTACCTATACATGTCGAGAGGGGCTCAAGTATCAAGTCCTGAAGTTTTTTGTAAATCAAAACACATAAATTGACTTTGAATTTCTGAATAGGAAATGTGAAAGAATAGGAGTACAGCATAAGGAGTACATATGTATTTTGGTTAAGGTAGAATAATGAAATCAGGGAGGGAAAGGACCTCTAGTATCATTAATAACATAGAAGTGGTCCAGGTGAATGGCTGTTTAGTGGGGCTGCATACATCAAACATTATTTTTTTCATGGCATTAAATCACTATTAAAGATTTTATTAGTGGTTACAGCATGGTATTTAGTCTTTACAAGCAACTACACATAAGCAGGGGGGTTGCTGCAACACACTGTACAGTGCGTCAGAACAGACTTGATTAATCAAGTCTGCTAGAGCATGGTAGTTACCACACTCCAGCAGACTCCAGCATCTCGTGTATCAGTGACCCTGTGCTGAAAAATGGTACTGGAGGTGCATTAGCTAAAGTTAAAGTTTCCTATATTAATTAGAGTGCCTCTTGGAGCTGCTCCAATTAAAGCATCCCCCCCGACTCCCGGAACACATGTATAAACACCCTAGGACATGCAGGGACTTTCATGAGTAGTATTTTTCCAACCATGACTAGTGAATTCATTAGTGAAAAGTATATTTTTTTCAGTTCTATGAATTTACCTTAGCAAATTTAGAAATAAAAGAGGAAATCTCCTTCCTACAAGATATCCTTACTTTAGTCCGTGTTTCTACTTTACACATCATTGTTTAGTTTCTCCAAAGTATTTGCATATTACAGGTACTTTGACTTAATAAAGGATGTTACTTGGAAGAAGTGTCATCACGCTAAAATGGTAGATATGTAGTGTTACCATAGAAATGGAAAAGGCATCACAGAGCGAGCCATATAATCATGTGTGTATCTAGAATGAAGTCACACATAACTATGCATGAGAAAGTGGCATGCTGGGATTACTTCTTAAAATTATCTTGAGATTGCTTCTAAAATTGTTATCCATGATGTCGGCAGTGTTTATAGTGACTGCTTCCAAAGCAGAGTACAAAAAGGAAGCAAAAGAAAACCTTCACAAAGATTCAAAACAGAGTGCAACATGGGGTCAAACAAAATGAGAGTATGTAAATATGAAAAAAATTACACTACAAGAGAACAAATTAGGAAAATGATGAACTGAAAAAATTGAGAAAGCACAACAAGAGACAAGCAATGAGAGTAAGTATTATGAGGAAAGTGTAAATGGAACTCAAGGACAACAACAAAAGGAGAGAAGAGAAAACAGAATAGAGTGGAAAGCAAAGGAAATGAGTGGTGATACAGGAAACTAAATGGAGGGAGGGGAAAATACAGTTAAGATGACAAAAAAAGAGACACCTTAGGAGAAAATGAGATTGAAAGTTAGGTAGTGAGGGAAGAGAAGGAACCAGGGTGAAAATGCTGAGAATCAAAAAGAGCTGGGATAGTGATTTGGTTATGTACCTCACAGTGTACCGTATTTTTCAAAGGGGATAAAAAAAAGTAAGCATCTTTTTCTAATGTTAATGAAAAAATGCTCATTTTATATTATCCTTTTCATCTGTTTAAAGGATAACTTTAAAATATGAATGACAGTGTTGATGGAATTATCATATTTTTGTACATTTCTAGAAAATGATTGGAAAACACATCTATTTTATGCAAAAGTGGCCCACGACCTTTTCAGACTAAAAATATCAAGAGACCTTGTAATTTCCTTTGGATCCTTAGAAAATAATGCAACAGCATGAAATAATGGATTATGGGCAATGGGAAACATTGCATTTCCTACATGTTTTTTTTAAATTTAGCTGCATGTTTGGGCTTTGGACATTTCTTACAAAGAAAGAGTGATCTGGTTAGCAGGGAGTCGGGGGCGGGGGGTTCACTTTGTGGTTTTTTTTAATAATAGCTTCTATTCTTTTTTTTAAAAGCATTGTTGCTTTTTGTTTTCAAATAGTTACATATGTATAAAACTGAGTTAAAAGAAACAGGAATTTTATCTTCAATCTTGCTGCTGATTCTCTGCAGACATGTGCCCTCTCCAAAACTGCTTCAGCTATCTCTAATTTGAAATGTGTGTGATGAAATGCAATACTGTGAAAGAGTGTTTGAGTGATGTTGTAGCAGTGATGGTAACATGCTCTTTTTAATAGGTACCTGAATATGCATGCTGCATCAAATGAGTTCAAAAATATTGTACCAGGTGGAAAATTAGCAAGTGGTGATTTATCTAATGTGCTGCTATTTCATTCAAGAATATTTATTCAAGAGAAGATAAAAAATTTAAAGGGCTAAAATTAAGTGTCAACTGCCTTCTCAGATCAAACCTTGGCAATGTAGACCTGATTTTTCATTGACCTGACATTGTAAACAGTGTATCTTTCCTGAAATCCTAGGATACATCCCAATTTTACACTAGTATTACAATGGTGAATTAGGGCCAAACCACTGAAAACCGAAAAGACCCAGGGGAAAAAAACCAAGGCAATATATCTGGAAACCTGACAAATGATAAATGAAAAAAAGGGACCAATTTCCTAACTTCTCCAGTGTTACACCCAGAGACAAACCTTTGAAGTCATTTCCACTGTTGTCAAAGTTTCATTAAGACACAGCATCCTTCCTAGGATGCCAATTTGATGGATGTGTACTTAACAATATGTTCTAGGCACTGAAGGGGGTTACAATACCTACTGCACATCTGTCAGGTGCTTGTGAATGGATCAGTTTAGAAATAGAGGCCATGTAAATACAGAACAAAAACCACAGGGTAAACAAGGGCATAAAGATTATGAAAGAAAAACACCACCTGGAAAGGTCCATAAGTCTACAAAATTAAGGCTGCGGCAGGGAGAAATCACTTTTCTGCTCCTATTATCAATTTAGAATTTTTTCGCCCCCCAAGAATTCCAAGTACGACATTTGAAAATTTGGGTGCAACTTCTAGGAGAATTAATCTATTTTCAATATAGTCATAACACTTAAAAGCGTGAATTGATTTTATTCAGCTTTCTTATCTTTTTATGAAAATACAAATTGTATATGGGTAGAAAAGTAGGCAATCAAGCTTTAAACAGAAGTACTAACACATTTCCAGAGAGTAGGTGTTAGGAAAACAAAATCTGACAAAAAGTCAGCATATCAAATACAGTTATTTGTTTATAATGTTAATTACTTTAAGTCTAACACCTTATATAGCCCTCCTCAAATTACCCAAGAGAATGTAGTGGTAATGAAGGTTTAACCTTCTGCTTGTATAACCAAATGAGCAATAACATTCCTCCCCCTTCCCCATACTTCTTGTTTTGAAGGTTCATCACTGATCATGTTTATATTTGTTTGTTTAGACAATAATTTAAAGAACGTAGCTATATCAATACATGTTGAATAAAGATGCCTATAAAAAGCCATGCATCAGTAATGTGGATTTTATAATTCCCTGCAAATAAAATTCATTACAATGCATAAATTAATTTGTAACCATCGTAATCAGCAACATTCAAATGAAATCACAAATGAACTTGGTGGAATTAACAACTTTAGAACATCTTGCAATTATGCTAGCAGCCTTGTTATTCACATAAAAATGCCAGGGAAAATAAATGATGTTAATATTTATTCTATGTGCCACTTTAAAAAAAACCCTTCATCATCTAAAGTTAAACAATTAACAACTTATCAGAAAAGCATTTAAGAGAAGAGCATTTTAAGTTGTAGCATAGGCTTCTATAATAAGGAATGCATTTTTGATGCTATATACACTCACATTTTTAAACATTACAATGTCATTAATGGAAAAAGCAGGCTGTTGCAAAGACTAAACTCAACAAATACTCTCTATGATAAAAGTGGTAATCCCATCCAAGATGCATGCATGTGTATCCATTTTAAAAATACCAATTTTATGTAGAGTGGTTACATCTACTTTTTACATCTAAATTCACATCTAAATTTTAATGTCTTAACCTTTCAGTGAATGGATTCCGAAGAATTTTTGCCCTATATTCATAGCTTGTATAAACAAGGGCAGGTACACTGAACTCATAGCAAAGCTGAATTACAAGTGGAAAATGTAAATTTTCAGGAACCTAGGAAAAAGAACTGAAAGAGACCTCCTGGGTCACAGAATTTAGCATGCTGCAGCCTCGAGGAACTTAAAAAAAGGCTGGGTAGATTTTCACTTTATAGACAAGCTAAACCAGAGATGGATAGTGTAAGCTTTTGTAAGCCAAGCTCACTTCATCAGATGTTTTGAAAAGACAAGCACACAGGCCAGTATACTGAATGGAGAGAGTAATTTGAATCCAAAAGATAGCATGGGGGTGGAAAATCAGGAGCAGTACTGGGACAGGCACTAAACCCATAGGAATAAACTTGTAGGAACTAAAGGGCTCACAGAAACTAATCCAGATAACAGGAAAAGAATCCATAGTTCCTGTTTAGACCATACTTAACACAGTCCAGTCCATGGATGATTTCCTGTTCCACAATTTCTAATTCAAGTTCATTTTTAAAGTTTTGTCATCTAAGAACAGCTACCCAGAGATCAATGATTGATTGAGGAGGTCAAAATGTTTTGCCACAGGGCTCTGTGTCTTTCTGGAACTGATGTCAGATCAATGTTTATTCATTCTTACATATAGAGATGGCCCCCTCTGTCCAATGTAGACAGCAAAGGAGCACTGTAAGCAGGTAATGGCATATATAATGTACGTAGAGGTCCAGGTGAATGAACTTCAGCTTCATGTTATTTGCTCCAGTGATGATATGGTCTGTCTTGATTAAATAGTGCATTGGCCAGGTTAAGTCTTTTGTTTTGCATAAGGGACATCCCAAATCTCCATTTTCACTGAAAATTGTATTTTTTTCTGACAAGTTTTATTTTTGACAAACTGTGATTTCTAAAAAACACATTACAGCAGAGTGCTCCTCATCAGTTTTAACTATATTAGGGAACATTCTGCTATGGGCAGATTTATGCTTCTTTGTATAATTTAATGATCGTGTTCATTAAAACAGACTACACTGATATTTAACAACACTATATATACCAAAAAATTAAGCCTGACAAAAATGAAGAGCATTTGATATAGCATCATTACAGTAGAACAAGTGAAGCTGTAATTGTGGCCAATAGTCCAGCTTCCTTACACTTTCCGTTATAAAGATCTTGTGTCTTCAGTTACCAAAGGATTTTTTTCAAACTTGAACCATTTGGGATCTGGTACTTATTTACAGGATACTGGAACAGAATTCAGGGTCCTAAGGGTCAGCATTCTTCTGATGTGTTACAAAATATGTGGAAAGTGTCCTAGCAAAGTGTATACCTCAGTCAACATGAATGAAACCCACAAATAACACAGTAACAGCCTATTTCTGTTACTGATAGATATCTGTGATGTGAATTTGAAGACCACAATTGACAGATTACCAAGGACATTTGGGAACAGGTTTCTGAATCCTGTGTTTGAACAACAAATCCTTTTTTGCTCCCTGTGTCTCATTTGCATATTTGTAAAATAATTGGATTATTCTTAACAACTGAGATAAGTCTTTTTAATGAGATCCAGGACTCTAGTCTAAATATCCAATACTCTTCTATTATTTGTATGACAAGAAAAGTGAAGATTATATTCTGGCTGTAACTTCTGTGTTTAATGTAATGCAGATGTCTCAGGCCACAAATAGACGTTTCATTAGAGAAGGGTGTTTATGCTGATCAATACAGGAGCAACATGGTCATTTACACACTTCATCTGCACAAGCTGCATTGCTGCTTTTCTCCAGCAGTAGAGCGAGGGACAGAAGTTACGCATAAACTGGTTTAAGTGATTAGAATCTGATTTAAACCTATAACAGATCAGAAGTTTAGTACATATAAACCAGTTTCAAATGGCTGAAACTGGTTTAAGATAAACCTGGTTGAATGTAGTATTAAACTAAACTGATTTAGGACAAACCGGTATATGAAATTTCTGTCCCAGACCCCTTCCTGGTTCAAGTTAAATCAGAGTCTCCCAGCATGTTTTATAGCCCTGGCTGGGCTATGCTGTCTGCTCACTGCCCCCCACCCCCTCAGGCCAGGGAGGGTGGTTAAACTCCACTTCCCCTGAGTACAGAGCTGCCCTGCTACCTGCAACTTACTGCTGGTTGTGACTGTGGACTACAAATCCCAGAGGCACCTAGAACCAGGAAGAGGAAGAGATAAACACTTTCAAAGTCCTACTGTTGTGCTTCTGGACTGCAAATCCCAGAGATCTCAGGCAGCAGGAAGAGTAAGCAAACACAAAGCCCATGTTGTGGTTATAGATCTTCAGAGAAAGCACTATTCTTGTTCAAGCTTTTATGAATTCAATGCCACTACCTTCCCCGACACAGGCAGAGTATAGGCTGGGGCCTAGCCAGGCCCCCTCCACTCCAGCCAGGAGGAGGGAAAAGTTTTGAAGTGCTTCTCTCTTCCCTTCCCTTTGGCAGTGGCTGGCAGATGTGCTCTAGTGCCCCCTGGCTTCTGGCTTGAGCTACTACAGGCATGTAGCTACATTTCCAGAATCAAAAGGGAGCGTGTGTTCATGTGCTTATCTGTTGAATTTCTGAAGCTTAAGCTAACCTGCAAAGACTGAATTAATTCAGTTGCAGGCTTTTGACTGTCTGTATTTAACCTAGTTGGCCAGCCATTGCACACAGCCTGGCCAACTTGTCCTAGGAATGATCCACAATAACTTTATAGAAGCATACAGCTGTCTCCCCAGAAAGTCACATTCGCATATTTTATCCCACATACTTGAGAGGAACTTGTAGAAGAGCAGTTGACTTGTACATGTGTAGGGGCCTGGAAAAAAGGCTTTTTCCTGGGACAAATGCAACATCCATTTACAAGTTTTGCTATTAGATTTGCAAAAAATGCAAATGCAGATTTTTTTCTCCCTTAACTTACTCAAGTGTACATTTTCCTTATTCAGATATTCTGTGTAGTTTGATGCCACAGATAGGGTTGCTATTCACAGTGCACCCCATTAAACATATGCTTTCCTAATTTAAAGTACTTTTTATGCTTTCTATTCATATTATGTGCTTTATATTTTTTTATGTGAAAAAAGACAATGTCATCTATGGCATTTTTTTTTCTCTCTGAAGGAAGTGTCCTTTAGAAATAAAATTTTCACTTTTTTCTGAGGTCATGTGAGGCTTGTGTGATTCAAATCTTGACCTCACATGTGACACAAATTATATTATATTAATTCATATCAGGGATTTAAAATTCTGAGGATACAGAACTTGCACTTCCCAACCCCTATTTTACTCATGTCTCATGTCTCTGTCTGCATATTCTTTCGTCAGTCTGTCTCATTTTTCAGTGAGAGAGAAGTGCCTCCAACACCATGTTTCTTTTTTAAATTGAAGTGAAGTGAAGTTTCCTCGAAAAGTTTCCTCTTTTCAGCTAGACTGGCTTAATCTGCTCCACCGGGCTTTAAACAAAGCCCGCCAGAGGACGGGGGGGAATACCGCCACTGCTGGCCCACTGAGCAACCCTTGCAAAGCCAGTAGGCCAAGGCACTTAAGGGAGCCCACCCCTGCCCCAGCCCTGGTACAATTTGTGGGCAAGGAAAGAGCCCCCAAGGGGACACTTGCCTGCCTGTACACAAATGCCAGGAGCTTGGAGAATAAGCAGGAGGAACTCATCCTCCTGCTTAACACAAATAATTATAATATCATAGGGATAATGGAGACCTGGTGGGACACCACCCATTACTGTACCATGGGTATAGATGGCTACACCTTGTACAGGAGCGATCAAGTAGATAAAAAGGGCGGGGGTGTAACTCTCTATGTTAAGGAAAGCTACTTATCCCTGCAAACTGATGTTCGTGACCCGGGTGGACAACTGGAGACCCTCTGGGTTAAAATCCATGGGGAACAAGGCAAAGGGGACACAACAGTGGGAGTCTACTACAGACCTCCCACCCAAAGTCAAGAGGTTGACCAGGAGTTCGCCCAGGAACTGGCTGAGGCTGCATGCTCCAGGACCATGGCTGTCATGGGTGACTTCAGTTTGCCAGACATCTCGTGGGAGGATCACTCAGCAAAATCCGAGCCATCGCAAAGATTCCTATTGTGCTTGGATGACCTCTATCTGACTCAAGAAGTCTACAGGCCAATGAGAGGTAAAGCACTGTTTGAGCTGGTACTGGCTACTGGGGATGACCTACTCAGTGACCTAGTGATCGATGGGAACCTGGGTGACAGCGACCATGAGCTGATCACCTTCACCATCTGCCGTAAAGCTGGCAAGTCAGTCAGCAACACGGAAGTCCTTGACTTCAGGAAAACCGACTTTGACAAGCTCAGGAGGCTTGTCAGTGAGGCCCTAAGGGACTGTGACCCCAGGAGGAGGGGAGTCCAGGAAGAGTGGTTGCTCCTCAAGGGAGCAATCTTCAATGCAGAAGCTAATTCTATTCCATCTCAGAGGAAAGGCAGCAAGAGGGCACAGCAACCCCCCCTGGCTCTCTGAGGCTAAAAAGAAAGGCCTACAAAGGACGGAGGATGGGAATCACCTCCACGGAGAAATATTCTGCATTGGTCCGGTCCTGCAGGGAGCAAACCAGGAAAGCCTAGGCTGCAACTGAACTCCAGCTAGCTTCAAACATCAAGGACAATAAAAAGTCCTTTTTCAGATATGTTGGGAGCTGGAGGAAAAGCAAGGGCAACATTAGACCCCTGCTGAACCAGATGGGGCAACTGACACCCAGGAAAAAGCCAACCTATTAAATGGGTATTAGGTGTCGGTCTTTCATCAGTCCCATGGGACACCCATGCCCACTACGGGACAGGGAGGTCCAGGTGAGGGAGATCCCCTGCCCTCCATCAATGCTGAACTCGTAAAGGAACACCTTGAGAGGTTGGATACCTTCAAGTCGGCTGGCCCTGACAATCTACGCCCCGGGGTACTCAAGGAGCTGGAGAGCATCATAGCTCAGCCCCTGGCACAGATTTTTGAGCACTCCTGGCACTCTGGTGTAGTACCCAAAGACTGGAAGAAGGCCAATGTGGTGCTGATCTTCAAGAAAGGGAGGAAAGTGGATCCGGCTAACGATAGGCCCATCAGCCTGACTTCTATCCCAGGCAAGATCTTAGAAAAGTTTATTAAAGAGGACATCCTTAATGGACTGGTTGATGCCAACATCCTGAGGAATAGCCAGCACAGGTTTGTTGTGGGTAGGTCTTGCTTGACCAATCTCATTTCCTTTTATGATCAGGTGACCTATCACCTGGACAAGGGAGAAGAGATTAACATCATATATCTTAACTTCAAAAAAGCCTTCAATCTGGCATCCTGCGATCACCTCTTGGTAAAACTGGCCAATTGTGGCCTTGGGTCCACCACAAT
>NW_017728906.1:19326725-19335128 GCF_001723895.1 Crocodylus porosus
GCATGATCAGAGGTCAGGAAAACAGACCTTACAACAACAGGCTGAGATCTATGAGGCTCTTTAGCCTGGAAAAGTGTAGGCTCAGGGGTGATCTGATGGCCACCTATAAGTTTATCAGGGGTGACCATCAGTATCTTGGGGAATGTTTGTTCACCACAGCATCCCAAGGGATGACGAGGTCGATCGGTTATAAACCACTGCAAGACCGTTTCAGGTTGGACATAAGGAAGTATTTCTTTACTGTCTGAGCCCCCACGGTCTGGAGCAGCCTGCCATCGGAAGTAGTTCAAGCATCTACATTGAACACCTTCAAGAGTAAATTGGATGCTTATCTTGCTGGGATCCTATGACCCCAGCCAACTTCCTACCCTTTGGGAGCAGGGCTGGACTTGATGATCTTCCGAGGTCCCTTCCAATCCTAATGTCTATGAAATCTATGAAAATAAATTTTCTTTAAAATTCGTATTCCCCTAAATTTGGTCCAATCCAAAGGAATGGTACAGCCATACAACTGCACCCCCTATAGATCTGTCCCTGCTGATTACCATTAAAGTTATGGCACTAATTAACCTGATAATTAGTCACACAGATCTAAAACTAACCTATATTCCATACCTACAATATGGAAAATGTTCCACCCCAGGTACACTATGAGCTGCTTCTAAAAACATTTTGGCCTCTGGGCAGTGTTTAGGGAAAGACATACTCTAGTCAGATCTGATAAATTCACCTAAAGCATTTGTATTTTACACTGCAAAATTCAACTTTGCTGATTGTAGAAAGATGTGATAAGTAATAGGACTCCCTCCCCTTCAAAAAAGAAGAAAAAGGAATAAACATTTATTCCACTAGCCTATGAAATGTAACACACATAAAAAGCAGTGTTCAAAGAAGAAAAATAAGAGAAGGAAAAAAAAATCCCCACACATGCAGAGGTTGGTGCAAGGTTTTCTGCAATACATAAAACACAGTAACTGACCTGCACTTTGAGGCTGGGGAAAACTGATGAAACAGCTCAACTGCAGGTCTGTAATTCTGACATACCAAAAGTATAGTTCTGAAAATGCTTGTGGGAGAAAAAATCTTGGGGCAAACTAAATCCAGGAATAAGTGATGGTCTAGTTTGAAGGAGGGCAGTTAATTGCTATGGGTCTCTACCTTTTCCTCATATAAGACCAAATACTCAGGCTAAATGTAACTGGCCAGTATATTTTACTCTTAATGAGTACTCACATGCAAAATGATCGTTTCCACCTGATGAAAAATGAGTGGCAAGAAGAGCTTCAATTTTTATATGAACTTACAAAAAGTGATTTTTCACAGGTGATAATTTTGTGGCAGAACTGCAGTCAGTACATTACCTGCAATATTAACTCTCCATCTACAGGCAGAGCCTTTAATTGTGGGCATGAATATCTATCTTGCCTTTCTGGTTTTTTTCTCTTTGGGGTAAATATAAGCCCTATCCATACATCTCAAATTCACTGGGCAATGGATGTTTGGATGCCTTCTTGTTTGCCTATAGACAAATGGATGCTCTATTTCTTTTCCTATTGTGAAGATGACTTGCATTTCAGCTGTAATTTTCCCTGAGAGGGGGATGTTTAATAGCACTGGAATTAAAATGATACATATCTATTTATTTTAATGATTAGTTACTGCTGGAAATGGCTGTGAGTTGAATTGGAATTGGCTTCCCCTGTCCCTGCTCCCTACCACCTCACCTCCCCCCCACCTCTCTCATTCCCACTTCAGGTTAAATGTAAGAACAACAGTTTTGATATGTAATGGAGAAATGTGAATTTTGTTCGTGCCTCTCCTACTGTTTATGTTCAAACCCTTTTGCCTTTAATGTAAAATAATAGAATTAAATAAAGCCAAGCCTTGCTTTGAGACCGCACATGCAGTATTCTGAATAAATCTGTGTGATATGCAGTATTTTACAGCTCAGCAAGAGATAAAGAGCAATAAAACTGATAAGATAGCTAGGAAGACTTGAAATATGTTTTTCCCTCTTTAACCCTATTATGCTCTTATGCTCCGACTCTTTAACCCTATTATGCTCTTCTTATCTTGCTGGGCTCCTATGATCCCTGCTGACTTCCTGCCCCTGGGGCAGGGGGCTGGACTCAATAATCCTCCGGGGTCCCTTCCAGCCCAAATATCTATGAAATTTATGAAATCTTTTAAAAGTCAGTACCATCAGCTTGCTAAATAGTACTGAGTAACTTTTTTTTTATGGTGGTATTGTTTTATTTAAATCATGCTAGCAGATTTTCTTGCCTTCTTAAACGAGGCTGAAGTTTGAATTTGAGCTCTGACTCTAATGTATCGAACAATGTACTGTAATTCCCTGCAGCAGACTCAGTCTACAAGACCTAAATCATGCTACAAATGGGATCAATTTCACTGGTTATAAAGAAGAGGAGCTGCCTTCTGAAACAATAAAAAAACCCACTGAGAATTAGTTTCTTTCTGCACTCAGAAGCCTTCATAGGAGGCAAGGATAAGGGCTGACAGCTCAATCTAAAGGACAGTACAGTCTATGGCCATTTTCAGTTCCACAAACACTTGTGTGCAGCATTGTGAAAAGCTTCCTCTGGAAATCCTCTCAAAAGCACACAAAATGATTAAAAATTATCAGACAAAGCACACCATCAAGTCACAAATATCCTACTAAAAAAATTCTGGAAAATTATAGCAAATCGAGTCATAGCAAAATGTGCCAAAATGAATTTTCAAAAGGGGCTCAGGAGGAAGATTTTTCTAGTGTATCAAGTGTTTCAGACCAAAGAAACAACCCTTATTTGAGATCTGATGCAATTCCTGAGTTGGTGTGGTATAAATAAGCATAACGGCAGTAGCTTTATCAGAGAGATCCTACCTAAAACCAGCAAAGGATCCAGGTCATACTATTTTTTCCCTTGTTTCTTGCTTAAGTATTTATCTGTATGCATTTAACACTAAAACCTAGCACTATTTTTTCTTTTATTGTCATGAACAGAGACCAAAGCAATCTGCATCTTCTAAAACCTAGGTAGTCTCTAAGGTTACATACAAGATAAGGGTACATCCAAGTGTTACATTAAGATTAATCTAAGCACGATTAGGTGGATCTAAATGGCTGGATGTGCATGTGTTCACAGGGCTTAAATCACCCTAAAACTGGCTCACCTGATTTAAATTTAGTTCACCACAAGAGGTGAATTAACTTTTGACTGACCTGCATTAACCCAATCTAAAATGGGTTAACCCAATCTAGTGAATGTCCACATGAATTCACGATTTAGCTCTGGGGCTGGGAAAACCCAGCCACTGGCCCCAGCCCCAGGGATGTGCTTTTCTTACTCTCCCTGTCCCTGGTGCCCTTCTCCCCATCCCCCAAATCCTGACTTAGCTATTTTTAGCTCCCTGATCACCTCCACCTCAGACTGGGCAACCCACCCCAAGGACCCACCAATCCCTGCTGTGGATCTGCCAGCCCCCCCTTACCCCATCAGTTCTCCACCACCTCAGGCTGCCCATGCTGCTCCTGGCAGCAGTGAACACCTGAACACGCACTCCTGGTTTAGGTTTAGGCAGATTAAAGCAAGTACTCTAAATCACCTATGGTGAACATTTGTTTGCACCCTAAAGTACCACACTACCTTACCTTCTGCCTGATTTCAAAGTAAAACAGCTTACCATCTTTCTTAATATAATCCATTGTCATTGACAGGATACACTATTGAAAGTACCAGACAGCAACAAAGGATTTCAAAGGATTTGTATCATACAACACACATTAAGCCCAGTAGAAAATGTAACATTGGCTTCCATGCCTTTAAAGAATGTGCATGGGAAGAATGAGAGGTTGTAAATTCATCCATCAAGCTGTACAGTTTTGAGTGAAACTTTTTTTCTTCTCTTGGCCAGACCTAGAAGTCTATCTGGAGACAATATTCTCATAAAAACTTCAGTCAGTATTTCCTTAAATGTAGATTTTATTATTAATTAGTTTGGGATTGGTTTGGATTTGCTACTCTAAGAAATTGGTATAAAAACAAACATGTTTAATGGGAAAATAATTAAATTCTGGATTTAATACCCAGTAGCTGAAAGCACTACCTGGCTCAGTATCAGAAACTCTCAGCCACCCGTACCAGGACGGCAGCAGTAAGTAGAATACAAGATAGAAATAATACATACACCTTGTATCTTCTAGCACTTTAACATATACTTTGCTTGTCATCTCAAATGCTCACAGAAAGGGTATTCAAACAGCTGTTCTCAGTGATAGTGTTGTTAACATATATAACATAAAATTAAGTATCACCAGAATTATTGTCAAGATAATGTAAAAAATATCAGTGTTACTAATTAATGGTTTATGCCTTAACATCATTACAATGGCTCTCTAACCTATTCATATTGAAGCCAATGGTAAAAAGGCTGGCTTAGGGACCATGAGCAAGCTTATCAGGGCCTACTCAGGTATCATGAGAAAGAGAAGCATTCCATCCCCTGACATAGTAGAACAACCACAAATTGTGCCCTGCTAAACCTATTCTTGGATTTTTCCTTTATTAGTATTGTAAATGGCAGCAAATGATCTTGAGCATCCATGGGCACGTCTACATGAGACACTACATCACTTTAGTGATGAGCTATGGTGATGAAGCACATCACTACAGTGATGTAGTTTCAGCAGGCATGAACCATGACAATGACGCTACTGTGCAGGAGGGTCAGAAACAACTTGCAAGCTACCAAGACTGAACAGTAACAGCTGTTACTGCGCCATCATTTAGTACTTGCTTTAGTAACAACTGTGTAGTCAGGGACATGTATAGATGCACCCCATTTGTCATATGCTTATTCTAGGGTTTCTCCCTGAAAGAAGCCTGTCTCCTCCCTTGGCTATCTCTCAGTTCAGAGATAAACAAAATCATCTACTCCTATTTCTGGCCTATCTAGGCTACCTGAAAACATGAGTGGGCAGAATAGATCTACATCTGTTTGTAGGGTCTCGGTATCTTATCTCCTTGTAGTGATCAAGCTTGCAAGGTGAATAATCGTAATCAGTAAATGTCTTGAAATCACTGCACAACCTGAGAATAGGCTGAAAATGATTTACTTCCACTATTTGCTGAATACTTGCCAACACTCAACATGCTTGCAGCAGCTTGTACTCAGAGATAGTTAGACTAGCTCATTAATAAAACAGAACAAATTAGTAAGTAGTATTAGTTATAAAGGTTATTCACAGCCAGTCCTAAACCCAACAGAGTAATTACGGCAGAAATACAAACCTTACATAGGATTTAAAAAGAATGCAGAGCTGAGTTTGACTTTAGAGAACAATTCTCCTATAACAAAGAGAAGAGTTTGCATTCATATGCTTGTTTACAGAAAACAACTGCTTTCTGAAATAAACTAATTTAGATCATGGCCCAACATTAAAGGATAAAATGCTCTATAGACAGGGGATGAAAACATAAAAGGGACAGTAGTCTCGGAACCACAGGGAGCTGCAGCTGATGGCTGAGACGGTTGATGATTTTCGAGAGAACAAAGAGAATGCAAGGGACTTTTTAATAAGATTTTCTAGAAAGCTGGACCTGAGCCATATAGTGCTTGGTCTGCAAATACTAGGTTTAAAAATCAATCCTCTGCTTCACAGGAAGCCAATGTACTTTTGTCAAAATTAGAGCAACATGAACATGTGTCATGGAGCCAGTTAACCATCTGACTGCTTGTACTTTTCTATTTTGTCCCTCCCTCCATACCTGATGGAGAGTGAAGCCAGAAGCATCCACAGCAACACAAAGGTTAACACATTTTCAGCAGTCTACATGAATGCACTTTAGGGTCATTGGTAGAAGATTCATGAATTGCAATAGTCTATGCAAGGCAGAACACAAGAATACCATTTCCAAACTGAAACAGATGCCAAGAGAAAGTAAGAAGCAATCAAAATACTGGTCATAAAATATCACAATGTCTAAAACAGATGTATGAGAATAGAGTGAAGAAGAATACTACTTTTTTATTAATCTATTAAAGTAGCTTCCTAAAGTAGACAGTATTGGCCACACGCTGTTCTGTGCTAATATTGTGAAGCACAACTGTCCTCAGTATATTATTGAATCTTTTTTTCTCTCCTGTATTTGCAGGTTAGTTTTTTTTTTCCTCTTAAGCATATTCAGAAACAAAAACAGAAGCATGAGACACTAGTCTAGATCTTCAAATAATATTTTTTCCTGTTACTGGAGTTGTGCTTTTTAAAACAGTCAATAAATATTTAGCAAGAGGGTGATGTTAGTAAACAAAAAGAAAAATGTGATTGATAAATTAAACTACTGTTCTACGCTTTTAATTAGACTTAATTCCAAAATAAATGTGTTTGTTTCCCTAAAGAGATTGAGACATCTTTGAGAGATCAGAAACCAGTTCAAACCTGTAACACAACAGAAGTTCAGTGCACATAAACCACTTTCAAAATGGCTAAAACCAGTGTAAAATAAACCTGGACAGATATAGTATCAGCCTGAACTAATTTAGCTTGAATCAGTTTATTGAACTTCTGTCCCAGATCCCCTACAGTTTTGTTCGATGAGCTTTAGATCAAGCACCCCCACTACCATTTTGAAGAATGGGGACGCTCATACATGAGCGCTCCAGGTGCTATAATTAGATTAATTAGCTCTAATTAAAGCACCCTTCTCCTCCACTCCTAGAGCACGTGTATAAATGCCCATAGTGTCTGAGCCCTTACATAGCAATGTTTGCCTCCCATGGATCTGACACTACCCACCAAGGGAATTCTGTGATGCAGCTTCCAGGACCCCAGTCTCTCTCTCATCATACCTATTTACAACCAAGCCAGTATGTGTGTGTATTGGGTAGGGAGGGAGGAAGCCCATTTTAGCATTATACAGTAGACTCTACTATGAACTGGAATAATAAAAAAAGAGAAGTTAATTTCTTATGAGGTGAAGCTATGATCTATGAGTTGTAGAGGAACCCCCTAGCACCTTGAAGCTAAGGGGGAAACAAGTCTGGAAATTATGCTGCAGACTTTCGATATTTTTTTAAATAGCTCTTTTGCAAAATATCTCCTCTTCCTCCATCTCCCTCACCCCCACCCTCCTCACACACATACTGACTCAGTTTTTTTTTTACTTCTTTTACTTCTGGGATTGAATGACAATTATGGCAAAATGAAGTAGACCTTTTTAGTTATTTGAAGGAATACATTCATCAGATTAGAAATGAAACAGCTTCACATCATTTTAATGCACATAACACAGAAGCTTTTACAACATACTCATGCTGACCATATACAGATTTCATGACCTCTCTAGATTTCTATTCCATACTTTTAAATGCGTCTTTCTTTGCACATATTCCTCAAAACAGACTCATACTTACCCCTGCTAATACAATTATGGAGTATAACCCTCAGAAGAAAGTCATAGTTCCCTCTTTGGCTTTTGCCAGTGGCTGTTTGCATCATGTAAATTTTATTGTTCATAACAAAAATTTAATTTGTTGTTATTCATTTTTTGTATCTACTTCTTATAACTTAAATGTAATAATAAACTAGAAGCATTTCCCTCTGTGTTGCCTGCAAACTAAAAGTACTTTAGTGAAAACAAAGGTAATAAATGAGACAAAGAAACGTGATAATGACACATCTTTTCACAGAATATTCAATAATGTAGAACTGATGTAAATATACAATTAAGGATCCAAGATATGGATCCATCAAAATTAGTTACGTTAATTATTTCATGTGAGAGGTATGAAATACTGGATATGTATCTAGATCCATATTTTTATCCTTATTTACATATTTACAGCATTTTAACTATGCTGTGACACTGGCCCTCTCCCTTTTGTTCCTCCCAGTCCTTCCCTGCAGTGCTAATCAAATCCTGACATCTGACTCTACCACTAAGAGTTTTAAGATAATTAAGCACTTTAACCTAACGATCTTGCATTTTAATCCACTGTATGTATTTAGAGGAAGCTCAGGAGACTAGTAATGAGATATGGAGTCTTACACACATCTAGTCTGTCTTTTCACATCAAGCCAAAAAAAGGAGCAGCCAAATACAAGAAATCATCGGAAGCCAAAACCTGCAGTCCTTGCTCAAAAAATCTTCCACTGAAGTCAAGAAAAATACTGAGTGTGTTTTATGCATGAATTGAGACTCATATTGTTTTAATGAAAAGCACTGGTCACTTCAGTTCCACTGGGGTGGGGGTGGGGGGTGTTCTGTGTACTTAAAAGAAATAAAATGCCACACCACCTAACTGATGGGCTCAAAGATCAAACAGGAATGGAGACCGAGTTACTTTTTATTTCATGCCTATAGCTGATCCAGTACAGGGTCAGGGCATGCAACTGGAGCAGCA
>NW_017728906.1:19338292-19345628 GCF_001723895.1 Crocodylus porosus
GAGATTGAGACATCTTTGAGAGATCAGAAACCAGTTCAAACCTGTAACACAACAGAAGTTCAGTGCACATAAACCACTTTCAAAATGGCTAAAACCAGTGTAAAATAAACCTGGACAGATATAGTATCAGCCTGAACTAATTTAGCTTGAATCAGTTTATTGAACTTCTGTCCCAGATCCCCTACAGTTTTGTTCGATGAGCTTTAGATCAAGCACCCCCACTACCATTTTGAAGAATGGGGACGCTCATACATGAGCGCTCCAGGTGCTATAATTAGATTAATTAGCTCTAATTAAAGCACCCTTCTCCTCCACTCCTAGAGCACGTGTATAAATGCCCATAGTGTCTGAGCCCTTACATAGCAATGTTTGCCTCCCATGGATCTGACACTACCCACCAAGGGAATTCTGTGATGCAGCTTCCAGGACCCCAGTCTCTCTCTCATCATACCTATTTACAACCAAGCCAGTATGTGTGTGTATTGGGTAGGGAGGGAGGAAGCCCATTTTAGCATTATACAGTAGACTCTACTATGAACTGGAATAATAAAAAAAGAGAAGTTAATTTCTTATGAGGTGAAGCTATGATCTATGAGTTGTAGAGGAACCCCCTAGCACCTTGAAGCTAAGGGGGAAACAAGTCTGGAAATTATGCTGCAGACTTTCGATATTTTTTTAAATAGCTCTTTTGCAAAATATCTCCTCTTCCTCCATCTCCCTCACCCCCACCCTCCTCACACACATACTGACTCAGTTTTTTTTTTACTTCTTTTACTTCTGGGATTGAATGACAATTATGGCAAAATGAAGTAGACCTTTTTAGTTATTTGAAGGAATACATTCATCAGATTAGAAATGAAACAGCTTCACATCATTTTAATGCACATAACACAGAAGCTTTTACAACATACTCATGCTGACCATATACAGATTTCATGACCTCTCTAGATTTCTATTCCATACTTTTAAATGCGTCTTTCTTTGCACATATTCCTCAAAACAGACTCATACTTACCCCTGCTAATACAATTATGGAGTATAACCCTCAGAAGAAAGTCATAGTTCCCTCTTTGGCTTTTGCCAGTGGCTGTTTGCATCATGTAAATTTTATTGTTCATAACAAAAATTTAATTTGTTGTTATTCATTTTTTGTATCTACTTCTTATAACTTAAATGTAATAATAAACTAGAAGCATTTCCCTCTGTGTTGCCTGCAAACTAAAAGTACTTTAGTGAAAACAAAGGTAATAAATGAGACAAAGAAACGTGATAATGACACATCTTTTCACAGAATATTCAATAATGTAGAACTGATGTAAATATACAATTAAGGATCCAAGATATGGATCCATCAAAATTAGTTACGTTAATTATTTCATGTGAGAGGTATGAAATACTGGATATGTATCTAGATCCATATTTTTATCCTTATTTACATATTTACAGCATTTTAACTATGCTGTGACACTGGCCCTCTCCCTTTTGTTCCTCCCAGTCCTTCCCTGCAGTGCTAATCAAATCCTGACATCTGACTCTACCACTAAGAGTTTTAAGATAATTAAGCACTTTAACCTAACGATCTTGCATTTTAATCCACTGTATGTATTTAGAGGAAGCTCAGGAGACTAGTAATGAGATATGGAGTCTTACACACATCTAGTCTGTCTTTTCACATCAAGCCAAAAAAAGGAGCAGCCAAATACAAGAAATCATCGGAAGCCAAAACCTGCAGTCCTTGCTCAAAAAATCTTCCACTGAAGTCAAGAAAAATACTGAGTGTGTTTTATGCATGAATTGAGACTCATATTGTTTTAATGAAAAGCACTGGTCACTTCAGTTCCACTGGGGTGGGGGTGGGGGGTGTTCTGTGTACTTAAAAGAAATAAAATGCCACACCACCTAACTGATGGGCTCAAAGATCAAACAGGAATGGAGACCGAGTTACTTTTTATTTCATGCCTATAGCTGATCCAGTACAGGGTCAGGGCATGCAACTGGAGCAGCAGAAGTAAGTATGCATTGTCACAGATATACCTCTGTTGATGTTATTCTGATACTGAATTTATTTGTAAATCATACTTTAAAACATCCTGGCAGGCTCTACAAGCAGATAGCTTCTCACCCAGACCCTTAAAATGAAAAAGGGAACCTGTAATTGTGAGTCCCTGTTCCTTTAAAATAAAGGCAGCCCAGCCAGAGAGCTCTTCAGAATAGACAGGGCCCAGCAGCTGCAGGGGCAACAGGCCAATGAGTCAATTAATAGGCACCTGCAGGCAACCTGCTGACCAGAAGTAAGCAGAGCCCTGGGAGCATATAAGCCTGAGGCTTGGGCTGGCAAAGTAAACTAGCTCTGCTAGCTGTATGGTTAGGAGCTCCTGCCTAGAGATGAGAGACTGCCTGTTTTGCTGCCTGCAGGAACAGTGAGGCTCAGAGAGCTCACATGGAGCCTGAAAGGTATGACAGTACAAGAGATGAAGGAAGGTTTGCCCTCTTAAAGGGGCAGAAGGCTACGTTCACTACTGTGGTCTATGTTATAGTCTGCAGGCTTGTGTTTATGTTATAGATACAGCAATGGTTTGGGTTGGGGCTATAGGGGTGGTATAAGGAAGTCCCATTAGCACTGGAGGGGCATGCAATCTCCTTCAGCCCTGCAGGGGACAGGCTCACAGTTTGAGCTACTGTTGAGCCCCGAAAGGAGCAGAGTACAAGGCTGCGGAGCCACACAGGGGCTCGGGCGCCAGGGGCCCAGCACCTGAATGGGGTGCAGTCACAAGTGATTGTTAAGCCCAGAGTGGGCACAGGGCTACATTAAGGCCTGGCACCTGAGAGGGGTGCAGTAAGACAGGGGTCAGGGGCCTGGCATTCAAGAGGGGCACAACTACACAGGGGCCTGGGGCCTGGGGCCTGGCAGATGGGTGCCAGGAGCTCAGTGACTGGAAGGGACAAACAACAGCTAATGTCTCAAAGCCATATCCAGTGCAGTGGGCCTGAGCTAAAAGGCCAAACTGAGAGGAATGGGGCAGTGGCCGAGGAGGCTGAAGCCCAACAAATGAACACTTGTAAGGTAATACTTGTAAGGCTTGGGGTGTAGTGTAGGAGAGGATTTGGAGCCACACAGTTAGTCCCTAAGGCTTTGTGTGCCCCCCAGGGCACAGTCAACTAGAGAGCCCCAGCAAGGCACTTGGGGAATAATACAGACCAGTAGGGTGCTGGAACCCCTAGCGGGGGTTCAGTAGAATTGGGGCAGCCTCTTTATTACATCAAGGTGTGGCAGGAAAAGGGAAGGCACCCTAGGGGTGGAGTGGGACATGGCTGTGTAGCCACCAGGGGGCATCACTGCCACCCCTGGAAGCCCAATGTGGTACAGAGCCCATGCCAGAAAACCCAGCTTTCTAGTGGTTAAGGCATTTGTGTAGGATATGGGATACCAGGCTTCAAAATCACTGATCTGGTTCAGGGATGTCAAATGTATAGCTGAGGGGCCAGCTCCAGCATGGGGAGGTAAAGTATGGCTCATGGGGTTTCTGACAAGTGAGGCCAGACTCAGCACATGGGAGTTCACTGTCATAGCTTCTAGAGCCCCTGCAGAAATGACATCAATCCCTATGGCTGCCAGAGCTGCTGTTTCAGTATAATTCTGGAACCCAGTGAATTATGCCACTCACCTTCCTACTCCTTACTACTGATTTAAAAAAATACAGGGTGGGGATGCAGCTAAGTTTGGAAGCAGGGGAAAAAATGGAGGGGTGAGTGACAGCAGCGTCAACTCCCTGAGTTTAACATCTCTGACCTACACAATTCATCTCGAGCCATGAACTCAGCCTATGGCCAGATGTTACTTTTTTGCTAGGAGAAAAACCTTTCTCCTAGCACAAAAAGAGAACATATGGCCGTTCAAGGTATATGTGTGGACCTGTTTTTTTTTCGCAGAGATTATAGGTCTGAAAATAAGCTCTAGTCCATACCATCAGTTTTCTATGTTCCTGGTGAGTGTTCTAGCCACCAGATTATTGCATATAAAGAAAGAAGGTGCATTCTTAAATATCTTTTAGGAGGTGTTCTACTTTATATAAACAGAAAATAAATAAGTAAATATTCACTAGGGAAAGAAACCAAAATGTCCTCTGTAGCCCAGTGGTTCAGCTCCAGGATTTGGAAGACCTAGGCTAAAGTCTTATATTCAATACATATTTAATTCTTTATAGAAAAAGAAAACATTTCAACAAGACTGTTATATTCTAGGATAGGCAGTAGCCTTGTGTTTAAAACCTTCTCCTGGACTGTGGGAGGCTGAGGTTCAAGTGCCTACTCTGCATTATGATAAAACAGTAATTTGAACCTTAGTCTTACTCATGGCTAAAATGAGCGGGCTGTCTCTGGATTTTTGTCTAGAAATGCTAGACAAAATGCTACTCACCTTCCTACTTCTTACTTGATACTTACAAAAAAAAAAAACCAGGGTGGGAGGCTGAAAAACTGGGGTGGGGCATTTTGTCAATAATATGAATATCTCAGAAGGAAAGTGAATTTCTCAAAAATGCAGTTATCTAGATGAAAGTTATTCAGACATTTCCAGCTAGCTAATTGCAGCCCCCAGATCTAGTGAGCCACAGAAACTCTAAGCAAATAGTTCTGTTTACCTGTAGACCTGAAGGAAGCAGCAACATCTGTGAACACAAATTATTCTTTCACAGGTCAGTATCTTCAATTTGAGAAAATACATCAGAGAAAAGTCTCCATAAGAATTTTTTTTTTTACAAATTTCCTTGTTCATTTCTCTTCTCTCCAGGTTTTTTCTCCACAGTAGGGGTTAATTGGTCCATCAGTTTTTCACAGACAAAACTACCCTGAAGCCGAAAGGAATTTACCTTTCAGTCTAAGTATGGTGGCTCATTTCTCCTTAGAAGTCAGTGAAGCTAGCTCTGTGATGAATGCAAGAAGGATTTAGCAGTAATATTTTGTTTCATTTAGTATTTTTTTTCTTCTTATGCATATCTTTTATTAGTATCGGAGTAATAATTTATCTATATTTGCTCTTCAAGGTAAGATATTCTTGAATTTGGCTGTCATATTACATTCTTCTTGATCCAACTTCCTTCTCATCCATGCTTTCAAATAATTAGCTTGCTTGTATTAGACATATAATGGAAGTAAATAAGCCAAAAAAACCCAAAACAACTCTAATGCATAATAATGCAGGCTCTAAGAATTCAGAAATATGAATTACGCCCATCCATAATATAAAACATTCTGGAATGTTTCTCTCTCTCTCTCTATCCAAACCGTTAAGACTACTTTTTAAATGCTTTCAATGCAACCATGAAAATGAGTTTGTCTAGTTATTTTAAAGCTCAAATAGTACTGTATGTCTTGATTCCAGCAGCCCAACCTTTACTTGCAAAATTCAAGACTGAAAAGCCTGAGACTTGATAAAACTGAACATTCGTCTCTGCCCTAGGTAGCAGGTTTAGAGAGACTTTCATCAGTCGGAAAGTGAAACTGAAATTTTAAAGTATTGTTGTGGTGATGACAGCAGTCAAGATACCAGGAGCTTCTAAGTGATGGCTCTGGCTGCCTTCATATCTGATGCACCTGAAGTGCAATATGATTTATTAATTTGGATATAACACTTTTTTCATTTATCCTGAAATGTATAGGATATATGGATTATAATGACTATTGGCTTTAGTGGAATAATGCGTAAGAAAATCTCCAATGCTTAAAAGCAGATCCACAAAAATAAGTATCAGAATAAATAAAATAATGACAGACTGTCTAGAGAAAATTAAATATTCACACACATCACTTAATAAATCAACAAGGCCCTGTAGTTTTCTTATTATAAATTTGATCATTGAACTTTCAATTGAAGAACTGTAACCCACTGAGATCACTACAAACAGCTACAGGGCTTCTGATAAGAGCACTTAAATGGATTAGCCATTATACAGTAGCCCAAATAGGTTCTCTAAGAGGAATATAATCGAAGTGCCCTCCAGGGCAAGTTTCTTGCAGATTTATCTAAACTGACTTTTTTTTTGCCCTAGCAAAACTGAGATATTCCTAGAATTCTGGTTTCTATCTTGACCCCAAGAATATGTTATCATTGCCACTAGGTTGTGTAGCCATACAGGATATATAGTCCTCCAACATAATTTGACAGTTTTAAAGATGGCATTTTAATAATCACATGTGAATATATTAATAAAGAACTTAATGCATTTCAGAAGGAAAAAGGAAAACAGCTTGTCTACACACACAGACACTCTTTTCTGGTGTATCCTAGTTTTCTGTGTTACAGATACAGTCAGTCCAGTTCACACATGAAAAATTGTGCTCAGTTTTTAATTTATGAAAACGAATTCCAATTATGCAAAATGAAAACACAAGTATATGAAGTGGCAGTACTACTGATCTTTTTAAGGGAATGGAGGGCTTTGAGTGCATTTAATTATGTCTTCTCCTCTTAAAATACACAGATGGAAACTGGTTTTCATAAAATTCATAACAATTTCCAATTTGCATGACAAGATATAATGATTAAAGTGTTACCATATATTTAATTTCACATTAAACATTAAGTTTAGAAGAATCATTGACATGTTTGTTAAGACTATTCATTGCTCCTAGATATATCATACAGTAGATAATGCATTTAAAATGCAAAGGAAAGTATTTAATTAACTCCATATAGATTAATGATGTGGCAAGCCATTGTTTGTTTCTATTTCACAGGAGATCTCATGAAACCATGAGAGGTCCACCTCCAGCTATTAGTCATTATTCGAAGGCATCAGAGCTCCAAAAGAACTGACTGACATCCTGGTATCATGCTACACAGAACTTCATGAAATATGAATCCCTGGTGGTTCACATGTTACATGTAACAAAAAAAGTCAAAAATGGGGGAAAAAAAAAAAATCACCTTAGGAGTGCTGTACATTAGCATCCACAAACCACATTTCATGGCTAAAGCAAAATGGAGCAATCCTAGACCTACATTGTGTAATTTTAAAACTCTTGTCCTAGCTAAATAATATTCCACAGCAGGATGCCTTCAGATGAAAAGTAAAAGATCTCTTGAAGGGTGAAATGTAGTAGTGATAAGTGCCAAATTGAACACACAGATGTTTATCAGTTTGTTTGGTGTGGGGTTTTTTTGTTTTGTTTTTTGTTTTTAAATCCTAAAAACAGAAGCACCTGTTTTACATTACCAAGACCAATTTAGCATTATTAATCTCTCATGCATCACTGGAAGACACTATAAAGATTTGCCGCAAGACTCACCAAATGCATACACAACCCCTACCCCCCACCCCACTCCGCCGGGCCCACA
>NW_017728906.1:19345728-19352536 GCF_001723895.1 Crocodylus porosus
CCCCACCCCACTCCCCATCCTGCTCCTATGGGAATCAGTTGAGGATCCTGTGATTGACTTCAGGTCATCCAGCACAAAGTCTCTTTTTCTTTTTTTTTCTTTTTTTTCTTTAGTGAAATACCATAGGAAGGAAGTTGTAGTGGACATGATAACCTCAAAAAAAAGAAAAGAAAAAAAGAACAGGGAAAGACGCAGCATAAGAAGTATAGTCCAAAGGTATGTATCTGTGTTCATGGGACCTGATCTATGCTCATGCACTTATTTTAAACAACCTGATCAGATTGGCTCCTGTTTGTGCTGACGGTTAATGAAAGGAGCTGTACCAGGAACCTGATCTAAGGTGATGCGGAGGGAGGTGCGGGCAGGTCTGCAGAGAGGAATTGTCTGTCTGGGGACGGGGAGGTCAGATTTTGGAGGGCTGTCTCTGGGGCTGGGGGGAGCAGCTGTATTCTTCCAGCCCTGGACCTGTGCTCCAAACATGCGTATGTTTGGTAGATCGGGCTAACCAATTCACAATCTTAGTTTACCTCATCAGGTGAAGTAATTTAGACTGGGCCAGCCATTTATTGCCCAGTCTAATCTCCCTGAATGTCTGTACAGATTAGCACTTAGATTGACTTAACCCTACTTTCCTATGTAAATTACCCTGTATGTACCTTGATACAACGCTGGCAGGAGTCATGCAAATAGTTGGATAAAACAGGCATCTGCACTTTTTGATTTTGTTTATATCGCTTCCTTATTGAAGCTGGGACCACCTCCAAGAAACAATCCTCCCATTCTGCTGTTGCCCAAACTTGGTAATTGGGTAGAGTGGAAAGCACAGAGAGACACTGAACACATTTTAGTGTCACTCCAAGCTCTCCTGAGACGTGGCCTTTGTTGTCTTTATTCATGGACGAAAGGTGCAGCAGTAGATATTGAGCATGGGAGTTAGGGTGACAGTCTGAATCTCAGCTTCCTAGACCCTAAATATTGGAGGCTACAAGTGGGAGAGGAACAGTGAGGGGGTGGGGGAAACCCTGGTCATACCATGTTCAATCTCCCTTTCAGCTTCCGCTTCTGTGACAGAACACTTGGCAAGATGGACGTAAGATTTGACCCAGGAAATGGCAGTTCTTATGTTGTAAGATGGAGCTGTCCAACTGGTGGCTTGTGGGCTGTGTGTGCTGGAGTTAACCTTCAGCCCCTAGGCTCCTGGTACTGGTGCCTCTCTCCACACTTCTATTCCTGCTGCTGCCAGAGTCTCCAGGCTCCTACTCCCTCCTAAAACTTCCAGTGCCTTACTTTGCCCTGCCCCTGCTCCTGCGGGCCTGCCAAACAATACAACCTGGTCTGAAGGAGCCTGTGGCCAGAAAGACTCTGTGGGACCTGGCGACCAGACATTGTGTTGAATATGATGTGACATGATGGCAGTGGTACAATGTGGTGTACCAAGAGAAGCCATAAGTGTCCCAGATTTTTCTCCCAGAGTAAAAATGGCCACTTTAGGAGAAAAATAAGCTGGGAACAGCCAGGGTTCTATTAATTTCAGCATCAGGATCAAGTAGCCTGTGGGCAGCTGTTAGACCCCGACTCCATGTGGCATCCAGCGACTAGATAGACAACAATCCAATTGCCCATGGATCCTGTTACTCATGAGCCAGACCAAGCAGGAAGCAAACACCAGCACACACTGCTCACAACAGCTTTATTCAGAATGGAGACAGCTTCAGACTAGCTCCCCAAAAAACCCAGCAGAGCAGGGAGCTGCACTGAACAAAAGTTTTTTTCACGTGTTATATGCCTTAGTTCAAACTCATTAACATTCACTCCACTGATGTCCCTCCTTTGGTTCCACCCATACCTCCTCCTATCTTAAGCTCCACCTCTGTTTACTGTTTAATTAGTTAGCATGGAATTGCCTATGCATTTCATTCATTTACTTGTCTCTCTGCTATGAATGTATGCATAAGACTTTTACCTCTGCTTCTCTCAGTCACTTGATGATTCTTTCTGGTTTCTTGCTGGCTCCTCCATCTCCAAGGTCTTGCTTCTGCTTCATCTCTTGATGATAGCTGGTGGGCTGCATCTTGTTCTCCTTATACAGTAAATCATGCATCCTGCACACTATCCTATTGTTATAAAACTGCTTGCTTAAGCATTTGCAAAGTTAGTTACTTTTAATATATCATCCTGCCTTGTAACCAGCAGCTTTTGCTGAGACACAGGAAAAAGCCTTTATTCAGCTGCATGCCCAATGCTTCCCAAGATCCAGATATCATTACCCTAACAGTGGTGACTTAAGTTACTGTAAACAGGCTATGGTCATACTAGGTATCCTTTGCAGTTTGAGTCATCAGGCCAAGGGTTGAGGCAGTATCATGGTCAGGGAAGATGACATATCAGAACTGGGAGGTCCACACAAGGCAGGGGCATGGACTATGGTGAGACTAGGGTCAGGCAGGAGAAAACAGGAACAAGGCAGAGGTCCAAGAAGCACAAACAGGAATGCTGTCCTGGGATAAGTCCCACAGGAAGTAGGAGGGGTTTTACAGCCCCTCTGTCAGAGGTTTGTGGTTCCCACAGGTTCTTCCTGGTCACAAGACTCCTCATCAATGTCCTCGTGGAAGGGTCCAGGCAGGGCTTATGCTGGTATCTCACCTGTCACCTGGTGGTACCATGCTTCTACCTGCTGTCTTGGCTGCTCTGAGTTGCTTCAAATGGTCCTAACACCAGGAGAGTTTCTTCTGGGAAAAAGAATATCTGTGTACATTATCTTCTGAAATAAGTCATGGCATGATCTTCCAATATCCCAGGATGCTTTCTCCCTTCCCCCTGTCCCTCCCCCTCTGCCTCCCCCGCTCCCCCCACAGGAGACGATGTGTTGCTTGCTGGACTCTGTTACTCCAGCCAGACAGGGAACAGAAGATGCCCTCTTCACAATCCTACACTGTCCTGCAGAAAAAGACACAGGCTGACTCTGAGCATTCTGGGTCAGCCAATGAAGGCTGCCCTCTGCACTTCTGCCCTATGTCTATGGGTAGATGGAGAGGGCCAGTAGGGCATGCTAAGGTATGTGCAGTCAGGAAGGCCCTGGCTGCACAGTGTTAGCACCACATGCTCTGCATTGTTCAAGGGCTCAGCATTTGAAATGGCTGTCTAGGAGTTTCCAAGTGTTTTTTCTACCAGGAAAACAAAACTTGGAAAATTCTTCTAGATCATGTGAACATGTTTGTGCAGCCTAAGTCAGCAATTCCATATGCTTCAAAATTTTCTCTCTGAAAAGATATACAACATGGTAGACAAAAATCACCATTTCATACTTTCTCTTGAAAACATGGTTTTGCCTCTAAACCTTTCCAAGGTAGCTTCTAATCTATTTCATCTTGCTTTCACCTGACTGCTAAATGAAGCACTTGACCAAAAAAATGCTATAGCTACTGAGTAACAGAAAGACAAACTTGATTCTCAAGCATAGAACAGATTAGATCCTGAGCTAATTCAGTTCAGTGGAACAATTTTAATTTATACCATATCTGACCTGCATTAGAATAATGTTTTGTCTTTTATCTTGAACCAATACTGATGCTAATCACATAAGTTAGTCATACTATAGTAGCAGTTTCATACACATCAGAATCTTTCCCTTAGTGGACGCATCTACACAAGATGCTACTGCACAGTAGCAATGAGCTACAGTGCAGTAGCTCATTGCTACTGTGCTGTAGCATCTGGAAAATTCTGCAGGGATGGTATTGGGTAGTAACACCAGTTACTGTGCAGTCATTTGCTACTTACTGATGCAAGTACTGGATGACTGCACAGTAACAAATGCACAGTTTGCTGCTGGTGTGGACATGGCCAGTGTAGTTAATACCTTGAACCAAAATAAACCCAACATTAACTGAACACAGTTACAGGGTCTTACATTCATGACTTGCTGTTCAGGAAGGTCATAATTTATTATGAGACTCAGGAAGTAGATACTGTATTGCCTGTATTCTGTAACAGTACCATAAGAATACAGCTGATAAACATCACATAATACATGATGGTTCTCTTTGCATAAATTTGCCATAAATACAATTTAGTTATTACATTAAAAAAAGAAACTGCCATCCTTAATAAACCCCCCAATGGGTGCACCCTTAATGGATGCTTTAACATAAAGTAGACTAATTAGCTCTGCAGTAAAGCGTCACTGTCTACATCTATGCTGGTATTAGGGAGCAATAAACTAACTCCACTGTCAGTGACAGTACTATCTTATGACAGAGTAATTACAGGCAATCAAACACATCATGTAGACAGTGATTGCACCCAGTCAGCCCAACCAGCTGGGGGCCAGACTTCTGTGTGACCCTCATGCCCTGGCCACCACCCTCCACCACCCAATACTGCCACCTGGAGCCTGGGGCTGACCCCCAATGTTCTCTACCAGCCTGGGGCTACTCTACCTCAGCTCAAATTGCTGCTGTCCAAGGTGCACATATAGGTGCTGCACATGGGAGCAGTTTACTCCAGCTGAAAGTGCGCCACAGTTTATTGTATCACCTTGATTCCACATATAGACGCACTTAGTGAGACTTAAAATTCACCTTTATTTTCTGTGGTTTATTTTTTTTAAAGTCCAATATAGATAGTGAGGTTTTTTTAATCTCTACTGGATTTTCTGTTGTTCCAACCAAGAGCTAGACAAAATTTGACAGTTTGAATAGAGTTTCATTTTGAGTTTCAGTGCTTACTTGTGGCTTGATCTGAAACCTAGCTAAGTCAGTTGGGATAAGATGAAGTTTTAACGATCCTTTACCAATGAAACAAAACAATTGAGTTTCACTCAGCTCTTGTAGGCCTTGGCTTCTTGTAGTTTGGGGCTTTTATTGGGACGCTATTTATAAGACCCCAGAAGTGTAGCAAAACTCCCAGTTTTTCTTTTTTTTAATTTATCTTAAAATGCATTCCCTCCTCTTCCCCATCCATTTCTAATTTTTCTCTCCTCTCTGTTCCCTATAGATAAGTATAAGCAAGCTCAACCTTAGGATAAGCTTTAAACATTTTTATTTTGGTAGCAAGTTTCTTGTTTTGGATGTCCACTGTTTTATATTGTATTATTATTAGGTTTGTATTAATTTTACTGTTGTATATTGTATTATTATCATTTTTGTATTGATTTTTATTGTTTCGTATGGATATTGTATGGTTTAGGCCTGCGTTTGTAAGTGAACTAAAATCATGTCAAGTTTCCATTTTAAATGTCAAGCCTCCATCTTCTGTCCTCTGCCCAGCATCCCCTGTGTGTCACAACTGTATGAGTCACATATCCCTCCCATGTAAATTGGTTCCCCAATGAATAAGTGTGATTGGAAATGATTGAAATACAATGGTAGCAGGCCTCTACTGAATGGCCTGTAATGACTGAGCCATCACCTCACACTGAGTCATCCAGGAATCATGGACCTCACCCAAGAACAGAGGCAAAATCAGCATTTGAAAGACAAAAGACCCTGCAAAACCAGCAACTGTCACCATTACAGACACCCAAAACTGCACATCCCTGCATGGAGCACACATGCTCAGTACGCCAGGGGCTGACCCTTGTCTGGGCATGCCTCCTGTCCACTAGGGTGACACAAGGTCTGCCCCTATAAAAAGGGGCAGTGAAGACAGACCCAGTGGGACGCCCTCTCCATCTGGACCAGCACCATGCCACACCACCTATCCATCCAGAGGCCCTGTCGGCAACCCCCTCTGGACAACACCTACTGGACAAGGACCCCTTTCCAGCCTGGATAGGTAGATATTACCTGCATACCTCCTTCTACAGTTTGGACTCTCTCTCTCTTTCATTCTCTCTCTTTCTCCTCCTGGACTTTAGTGGACTTCAGCCCCTGCACCAAATCATTAACCCCTGCTGCCATTGTGTGTGTGGGTGGGTGGGTGTAAGGGAACCCATTTGGCACTGTCACCATCTCCCCTGTTCAATAAAACCACTGTCATTTGCAACCCTGAGTTGGGTCATGTTTTACTGAATCCCAGTCCCTTCCCTATTTTAAATTGCAGCCTCATTCTTTCTCTCTGTCTCTCAGCTCCAGTCCCCACCCTCTCTGCTAGTTTCCCAGTCTCCTCCCAATTCCATCTCTCCTTGTCTGCCACCTCTCAGCCTCTCCTTGCTTTCCTGCTGTCCCTGCTGCCTGCTGCTTTTCTTGTGATTTTCTGCTGCCTGTCTCTCTGTGTTCAGGCTCCCCCACCCCTGCACTTTCCCAGCTCCTATTAGCTGTCCTGCAGTTCTCTCCAGCTTCCAGCACCTACTGCTGCTCTCTGCAACTTCTCTAGCTGCCCCAGAGCCGTCCTCTGGCTCCCCACACCCAGAGCCCCTCTTTAACATGCACATTTTCCCTTAGTCCCATTTTCCCCTCTCCCTACCTACCTTTTCAGCTCCCCTGTGGCTGTGCTGGCATTGCTTCCTTGTTCTGCAGGCTTTGGGCATTGTCTTTTAATCAATTAAGTTCAATTAACCTCAAGTTACCCCCGAGCCTCAGTTTTTCAGCCCAGGCCCCTGTAGTCTACCAGTTCTAATCCCAGTCTTGGTAACTTTTAACTCCCTACACTTCTACTTTCTTACTTTAACCTTTCCCCGGGTATCCCAAGTACACCAAGCACATACATACATGCATACGTATCACAGTACCCAACTTAGGAACTCACTTGTGTGTACATATAGGTGGGTGGTATGTGTGTAAATTAGTGAATACATATATAGATATCAGTGTGTGTGTGTGTGGTCATGGCAGGGGGTCGGACTAGATGATCTACTCAGGTCCCTTCC
>NW_017728906.1:19352833-19361038 GCF_001723895.1 Crocodylus porosus
AGGGGTGTATGCACGTAGTGAGTGTGTGCTTAATTGATTTTTATGTGTGCATGTGCAGTTGTACACCACACCCTCCTGTCTAACAGTGCAATATTGAGATCCTGAATGTTGGTCTGACCCCTCAGGGCAACAAAAGTAGAAAGTTGCATCCCAGACAAATAAGATGCTCTTTCTTATTGGCTTTCACAATCTGACTTTCAAAATAAATTCCAGAATATAATAGAGACTGACTGCAAAGAAAATAGACAGTAGGACGACCAAACAACATTTGAAGAAAATTTCAGAATATTCCATAAGTATGAAGATAACAACAAAAATGGCTTTCTGCCACTAACTCCAGTCTCCCGGCACAGTGATGGCTGATCCTGAAGTCTTGCTACATCTCATTCTAGATTGATTTTTGTGCCCCATGTAGGAAAGAAAAGGTAGCTTTCAAAAGAGGCAAGGCATCTCAGCCAGAGATCAGCAAAAATGTCTTCAGAATCCTCTGTCTCAATTTAAACGTTTTGCAATGGTGCAACAAGGCCCCTGTCATTTGACCTTCACTGCAGCTGTCAGATTTATATATTATAAGCCTAAACTTGGAGCTTTACAGGATTCCATGCCATCTTTTCATTTAATTTGGCATGACTATTTCCCACTTACATATGCTTTCCCCTTTCAGTTTTCAATTGTCACCTATGACATTCTGATTGAAAGATAAGAAAAAACAATACTCTACCTCATTATTGTATTAAAAATAAATAGAACTTCAGTAATTTTCTCTCTGTTTTCAAAATATAAAATCAAGATTGTGACCTGTACTTGCATACAAGGCAAAGGAGCGCTAAGTACCCAGTGAATGTCCTGTATGGGTTATTCATATTGCACACCTCAAAGTGTCAAAGGCCATTTTTTTTAATTTGCCAACTACTTTTCCAGTCATTTTTTAAAAGTTGCCAACTACTATCACCACATTGCCCTGGCAACTTTCAGGAAAACAAAACAAACAAAAAAACAATAGCTGCAGTAACATTGCTTATAGATTTAATGGACTGTCTAGCTAAGTGGCAGGCAAAATACAGCCTGTGGGCTGGATTCAGTCCTCAAGGACATTTTATCCAGCCCACGGGTCCCCTAAAAAAATTTAGAAAATGCATATTTATCTGTCCCTGGCAGCCTGTCAAAGATGACAGGAGCCAGGGGCAGTAAGACCCATGGGGAGCCAATGAAAGAACTAAATAACTGCAGCAGCAAATCTGTCCTGGCCCTGCCCTTCCCTCCAGCCCCGTCACACCGAGCTCCAGCCAGAAGCCTCTACCTAGCAGGGCTTCTGGCCTGGGACTGCTCCTGCCTCCCTGTGGCAAGGGAAATACAGATAAGAAGGAAGTGGGGGAGGAGGGCAGGGAAGGACCATGTGTGATTGTCCTCAGGGCCAGGTGGGCTGGCTTCTGCAGTCCCGGCACTGCAGCTGAGAAGCACATGATGCTGGCAGGCAGGAGCGGGGAGAGGGGAAATGGCTGTAGCAGGTGGGGAAAAGGGGCAGTGAGTGGGCACGTGGAATACAGCAACAGCCAGGTGGGAACACGGGACCTGTGTCAATGCACCAAGGCCAGTGCTGGTGGGGCCCAGAGAGGGACAGCAGGAGTGCAGGGCCTGGGTAGCCATGAGCTCTATGGACCTGGGCTGCGCTGTTCCCTAGAGTCCCTGGCAGCCTGGACCCCACACTCCTGTTGACATGCTTTGGGCCCCACTGGTACTGGCCCCCTGGGCACTGGTGTGGGCCCTGCACACCCACTTGGCTATCACTGTTCTCCATGCACCCACTCACTGCCCCTTCCCGCCACCTGCTGCAGCCATTTCCCCACTCCACCCCACCTGCTATGCTCACACATCACATGGTTCTCAGGTGCAGCACTATGACCACAGGAGTAGGTGGGACATTGTGCCGGAGCAGTCGATGGGGTGGGAGGAGGACAGGGGGGGGGCAAGTGGCAGCAAGCAGGAGCATGGGCCCTGCATCAGTGCCCTAGGACCAGGAGTGGCAGGAGTGCAGAGGCCAGGTTTGTAGGAGCACTGGCGAGGGCTTTGCCTGCCACGGGGGGGCGGGGGCAGCTGTGGGCAAACCCCCCCCCTACACCCAAAACACAACCCTCCATGGCCACCCTCCCACCCACACACACAACCCCTGACAAAACACATATCCACCTACACCCATGCCTATCCACCCCCCACAAATTGCGTGCACACACACCCACCCCCTCCCTACACCCCCCATACCCACCAACCTATACCCACCCTCCTACAATATAAAATAGTAAAACTTCATTTTATGCTATTATACTATCATACCCCCCATCCCTATCCACCCACTACAAATCCCACATAGACACCCGCATCCTTCCCCCCATACCCACCAACCTATACCCACCCTCCTACAATATAAAATAGTAAAACTTCATTTTATGCTATTATACTATCACCTCTATGTATACTATACAAATACATGTAAATTAGGACAAATTATTTTTTTAAATGAAATTAGAATTATAGAATCAATCAATGAGTCGGAAGGGACCTAGACAGATCATCAAGTCCAACCCCCCGCCATGGGCAGGAATGAGCACTGGGGGTGGGAGGGGTCATAAGACCTCAGCCAGCTACCTGTCCAGTCTTCTCTTGCAGATTTCCAGGGAAGGTGAGAGCACCGCCTCTCTGGGAAGCCTATTCCAAGCTCTGGCCACCCTTACGGTGAAGTAGTTCTTCCTAATATTCAACCTAAACCTATCTTCCCTCAGCTTGTGGCCATTGTTCCTGGTGACTCCAAGGGGGGCCCTGGTGAACAGACTTTCCCCGAGTCCCTGATGGTGGCCCCTGATAAGGTTGTAGGCAGCCACAAAATCCCCCCTCAGGCTCCTTTTGTGGAGACTGAAGAGATTCAGGTCCCTCAGCCTCTTTTCATAGGGCTGGCCACAGTGGCCCTCAACCATATGAGTGGCCCTCCTCTGGACCTTCTCCAGGTTCTCCACGTCCCTCTTGAAGTGTGGCACCCAGAACTGGACACAGTAGTCCAGCTGCAACCTGACCAGTGCTGCATAGGGGGGGAGCAAGACCTGTTAGTGATGCCCCTGTTGATGCATGACAGGATGCAGTTGGCTCTGCCTATTGCTTCATTGCATTGGTGACTCATATTCATCCTGGAGTCAATCATGACTCCAAGATCTCTCTGCCTCTGTGCTGCCGAGAGGGTCAGCCCCTAACCTATAACCATAATGTTGGTTCCCTCTCCCCAGGTGCAGCACTATGCACTTGTCCTTGTTGAACCACATCCTGTTCAGATCCACCCACTTCTCTAACCTATCCAGATCTGCCTGGATGCGGTCCCTACCTGCCGGTGTATTCACTTTACCCCACAGCTCGGTGTCATCAGCAAATTTGAACAGGGTGGTCTCCACACCCTTGTCCAGGTCGCTAATGAAGATGTTGAACAGCACCAGCCCAAGGACTGAGCCCTAGGGGCCTCCACTGCCCACACCCTTAACGACTGTTGTTATACATGTTTGATTTTTAGAATATAATTTGATATTTTTTTCTGGTTCAGAGATGGCAAAACCCCTTCCTGAAAGGAGTATTTCTGGGGGGCAAGGGGAGGGACTTCTGATGGCAAAGGTCAGGGGTTAGGGGGCAGTCCCAAAATGGCAACCAGGGTTGGGGCACATGTCAAGGGGCAGGGCTACCCATGCGGCCCTCAATGGCCTGCCAAAACTCAGTAAGTGGCCCTCCGCCCAAAATAATTGCCCATCCCTGGTCTAGCTGTCCTGGCTTTAGGTAGTAAAATCTTACCTTGGCGTATATGTTTCTGCTTCCATGTTTACTGTTGGCTAGTTGATTTATTTTGTTTTAGTTTTAATTTTTGTGGGGTAAATCAATCTTGCTCTATTTGAAAGGCTTTATTTAAGAGGAAAATTCTGCAATATTTCCTAAGCACTGGTTGTGAAAAAGGAGAGAAGCCGAGATGAACTTGCACTCCAAGACCTATAACATGACAGATGTTAATATAATGGCATGTTTGAAATATGAAGAACTTTATGCCACATTCCAAAAATTATGCATCCTGCCATAATAGACATGCATGGCAGGGCACCCAATGTTTAGGTTAGGGTATAAGATTCCTCAGATCCCTACTGCATGTCAGTTGCTGCTAAACTAGGACCCAGGACTGGTCCCCTGCCCCTGAATCACAATCCCATGGATCAAGCAGGGGACAGGTATGTCTGAGACCCTAGGTCTGTCCTGTGTTTCTTATCCCTATACTTGGCTGAGTGTCAAGATTGGACACAGGTCCCAAGAACTAGTTGGGAACTCAAAGATGCCCACCTTCACTGGACCAGTGGTAACCTATTTCTGGGATACACAGCACATATTCAATTTACGGCAGCATTCAACTCAGTCACAAAGATACCCTACATCCTATGTGGAACACGTCTGTGGCTTGTTTGTCATTTTATGATACCATAAATTGGCTGAAAATGTGACACATTGCAATTTATGGCATAATTAACATGTTACTCATGCTGTAAATCTAATGTCTAGCTGGAACCAAAGTCTCAAGTTATTCCTTTGACTTTTTATGGAACAGTGCCTTTTACTCAGAGCCAACTTTAAAGCATGAACTAGCCCATGGGCAGAAAACAATTCCAACATCTTCTATATCCTTTGAAGATGCTAGGTGACGTGATTCCTAATACAGTGCTTATATAGCTTCCTAGAATCCTTCCCTGAATTATATGAAAGTAAGCTTAAAACCAAAATAAAAGTCCAAATCATTGATTCAAAAATTACTATAGATACGTAATATGAGACATAGAAAATAATTTTGGTTTGATCACGAGTTTCAGCAAATGCTAGAAAGCAATTATTCCATATCCTTTCTCATTTTGTTCAAAAGGAAAATTTTCCAAAGTAACTAAAGCAGTTGGTTGTTCAGTCCCTCAGGCATGTTTGAAAATCCCACCCTTTTATTGCCAATGTTTTTAACGTAACTGATTCCTGAGATCAGGGTTTCATGTTATTTTATAAGAAGAGATTCTGTGCCAACTCTGAAGCCACTCAAGGGAAACAAAAATTACAAAACCCAAACAGGATAAGATAAGCTAACTAAAACTTTCAGTGGTGTCCTTTTTTATAGACGCAATTAGGAAGTGAGGGAGGCATTAGCCAGGAAGCCAAGAATTAAAAGAAGAAACTGATTTTCAGCTCTCAGTAAAGGTCAAGGTGCCCCCCAAGCACCCAATGCAAGGTTAGCATTCAGATTTTGTAATTTAACCTATCCTCAAGATAGTGTATTGCAGCTGATGGATGGCAAAAATCAGTCAGATTTTGAGCTATTTATAAACTTCACACAGCATGGGTCTGATTGCTGCGCAAAAGTGTGTACAAAGGGGGCTCAAATATTACCTGTGAGATGCAGATGCATTGATCCTGTTGATGGTTATAATGAACCCATTCACCAAACACCCTGAAACTGGATAGATCAAGTCACATTTAGGGTAGATTGTTTTCCTTTGAGTGTTACAGATTTTAATTTAGTTTTCTAATTTTGTCATAATGTTATGTTAAAAAATTGCAAAAGATAATTCATCTTTATTACGCTTTATCACTGAGCATAACTAATCACAGAACATATCTTCATGTTAATAAGTGTCAATTTAGTCACATAAACAATAAACTTAGATCACTGGGTTCTATGCACATTTGAGAGCACTTCCAGAATTTAGCCACAAGAAGTTAGCTCCATGATTAGCCAGAAAGTGGTGTATAAATTGTAGCAGTAATTCCTTCTAAATGGATCTGTTTCTGTTTAATAATTTATGTCAAAATGTAGAGGTTACATATTTATAAACATGATTGACAAATGGTATAATATATGATTATTCTCTAAATGATTTATATCTAAATGATTTAACTTCACAAGTAACCTTCAGCCTGAACAGAGTGGAATACTAATCCTTAAAGGAAGCGAGCAAAATAATAAGCGTATTATCAACCAAAAAAATTATATATTGCCTTTTGGTGTCATGTAATACTTTCCATCAGAAACCTGGAAAATCTCACAAGTAATACTTTAAAAAGGATCACAGTTACACAGCATGTAATGGTGGACAGAGCTACAATTAAGAATTAGGACAGATAAGGGTTGTGTTACTGAGAGATAACAAACACCTCAGGGGCACTGCCCCACAAATCCCAGTACCTTGAATAGCCCAAGGAATGTATATGCACTGCTAGTCCCATAATATTACTCAGTGCAAGATCACATTAAAAATATTAAAGTAAAATAGCTTCATGAATGGCAAATATTTTATACCTCCATGAAATAGAAGAAAAATTAAAGAACACATTTACTATTTCAGATCAATTTCCTATTATGTTTTTATTGTCATCAGAAAGTGCAAAATCAAAAAGAAAAGTGCTTTCTTCATTTTAAGTTATAAAGGCCTCACATCATTCTGTTGTATATGACAAGAGCTTCAGTATCCTATAGATCTTAGTATTTCAAAATAATCATAATTTTGTCTGTCATCTTTGAATTACCATTTTAGTGAGCACATCTACACATACAATTAATGCGACCAAATAAAATCCAGCACAATTTGAACCAGCAAAAAATCACCTGGCTATCACTATCTACACATGAGTTTAAGCACAGTAATTTACTCTGCCATTGTATAGTACTTGTACCTAATGGGACTATCTGACAGCACAGTAAATTAATCTACACCGGTTTAATTGCTGTGCACATGTAGATGATGATGCTGTACTGCACAGCAAATTAATCTGCTGTGCAGTAAAGGATACATGCAGACATGCCCAGTATATCATATACTTTGTCCAAATAATGGATAATTTACTTCATTAGTTTGGTCCCAGTGTGCAGAATTGAAATGCTTTCTCACCTGATTTGCTAAAATCTAAAATTATACATATATATATTATATATATATTATTATTATAACAACCTTTCCTGCACACTGATGAGAATTACTCTGTTACTCCATATGTTTTCTTGTCTACACAAAACAACCAAGACAGAGTGCACCCCAGTGAAGCCAGTATTAACAAGGAAGAAAATTTCCCAAATTTGGTAACTGATATGACCCTGAGTGGAAGGGCCAGGCCCTCTAGAAAGGAACCTCTGGGTATTCTAGTACTGACTGGAGTATTTGTGTATCTTATTAAAAAAAGCAAAAAAAAATCCCATGATTTTGGTTACAGCCAACATACCATTATCTCCCAGGGATGATAGCATTCATGAGAAAAAAAAAAAAAACATGGCCCCAACTGGCAATCAGTAATACCCTGAGGATTGGATCATAATGTGTTGCAGGCATAAATAAAGGGATGCAGGCATTCTATATTTACAGCTTGTAAAAGGAAGCTGCCTCTCAGCCCCTGTTACAAGCAGGATCATGTGTGTAACTGGGCTTGCTGCTCCATTTACCTGGGAGCTGCTCCAGAACTCTGGCATCACTGGCAAACTCACCCAGGTGTAGCTGGGGGCCAGTCCCTTCACCAGAGACAAACAGAATCATGGGTACAGCTAAATCCCTACTTGACCCAGCCTGGGGTCACCCCAGGTCTCCACCACTGTCAGCCATCTTGCCCAGGAGTAAACCCAGAAATGCCAGCAAGTCTCAGCTTTCAATGATCCCCACCTGCCATCAGCCATGTGGCCTTGGAGCTGGATGCTACTGGCCCACTGAGAGGCCTGGCAGATTCAAATATGAGAGGGCTGAAGCCCAATACCCCTGGAGCGGGGAGTGCACTATCTCCACAAAGAGAACAGTGCCTTTCTGTATGGAGGCACAGAGAATGACCAGGAGCAATATGAACCTGGGTCTGAGTCCAGGGTGTGCTTCAAGTAATTGGAATGAGCTGGTGAAAGATAGCTGGTGGAGGAGGGCTGACCATGCAACCTATCAGTGTCAGGCTGAGGAGATGAGGGTAAAACTGTGTGCAGGGGGTGGCTACAGGGTCTCCTTGGGAGATCCATGTATTGAGATGACGGGCTGGTGATACATAGGGGGTAAAAAGAGGGTCCCGGGTAATGTGGGGCCCCTGCAGGACACGATGGGCAACTTAGTCGTCATGCCAGATGACAAAGCTAACATATTTAACGATTTCTTTGCCTCTGTCTTCCTAAGTAGGGACCAGTTCAGCCACCTC
>NW_017728906.1:19361049-19410045 GCF_001723895.1 Crocodylus porosus
TCTTTCCTGCCAAGGCAGGGGGTCGGACTAGATGATCTACCTAGGTCCCTTCCGACTCTAGCTACTATGAAACTATGAAACTATGGTGCTGGCCAAAAGTATACGGTCAGGGAAGCTGCAGATTTGATACAATAGAGGATGGCATTAATGAAATGGGTAAGTCTTAAAAAAGAGTCTGAGTTGATGGAGAAAAAATCCCTAAATCAAGGATGCCTAGAAGCTAAGTGATTGACGCAGGACTTTTATGATGAGCCACCCTAAACAGAGCCCCCTTTTCTGGTTTCGACTGAGGACACACATAGAAAACAAAAGAGTTGGAAACAAGGAGAAATTAGACCCTAAAAAACTCATGACAGGAAAACCCTGAGGCAGGGCTGAACAACTAGTCAGGTCACCAGTCAAGAGACTCAGATATATTTGGAAGGTCATATGTCAGGGGCGGGCAATTTTTTCAGGTGGTGGGCCACTTACCCAGTTTTGGCAGGCTGCCAAGTGCTGCATAGGTAGCCCCACCCCTTGACAGGTGTCCCATCCCCGGTCACCATCTTGAGATGTCCCAATGTCTTGGGACCAAAGTCTCAGGGCCAGTACTAGTGGGACCCAAAGCGGGGCATAGATTGGCAGGGTTCTGTGGAGTCAGACTGGGCTGCACCTGACTCTTGGGGGCTGGAGCTGAGCAGGGAGTCAGGCACACCTGGGTCCCTGCACACGTGTTCCCCCTCACCTGATTGGAGGCAGTGGCAGCGGCAGCAGTGGGGGCAGCATCAGCTGATCCTCCTAAGGTAAATGGGGGCGGAGGGAACTGGAGCAGTGGAATCGGATCCGGTGGAGTAGCCCTCTGGGTCCCTCTTTGCTGAGCCAGCAGGGAACCACACTCCTGAGCCACACATGCGAACAGAGCATGCCGGCGTTTGCGCCAGCATTCGTGCAGGCAGGCAAGCAGGAGACTCCAAAAAGGGTACGGTGAAGGCACCCCATCGAAATACAAATAAATAGCAATATATAATGGTGTCAATACGGAGTGCTGCTAGGACCCCTGGCCGGGGGCGGCCACCTACCAGGGGCTTGTCTGTGGCCTCCACCCAGACAGAGGCCATGGGGAGGCTGGCTTCCCCTCCCCCTGGCCTGCGGGGGATGTCTAGCAGGGCTGGGAGGCAAGAAATGGGGGCCCCCACATCTGTCCTGCAGGTGCCCGTCTTAGGGTCCTGGAGGCACAGGTGAGGGAGCTACAAAAAGAGGTTAGCAGGCTGAGGGGAATCAGGGAGGTGGAGGATGAAATTGATAGGTATTTTCTCTCCCTGCAGGGCCATGCATCCAAGCAAGAAGCACCCCAGGAGGTGCCCTCCGCAGCAGAGTGGCAAATGGTCCCCTCCAGAACCAGGGCTACTCACAGCAAAGCAGTGCCAGTTCCTCCAGTCTGGCTGGAGAACAGGTACAAGGCCCTGGTGACACTGCAGGAGAAGGAAGGAGAGGAGGCAACCCCACACTCTGAACAGGCTGAAGAAGATAAGCAGACCCGAAGGAAGAAACGTTGAGTAATTGTCATAGGCGACTCCATCCTGAGAGGTACAGAGCGTCCCATCTGTCGCCAGGACCCCTTGAAATGCGAGGTCTACTGCCTGCCCGGAGTAAAGATTCAGGATGTGACAGGGATGACCTGGGCCATTACCCAGCCCACCAATTACTACCCTATGGTCCTAATCCACGTGGGCACTAATGATGCAGCCAGGAAAAGCCCTGATCACCTGATCATCATCTGGAGAAGCCCTGATGACGGACTACCTGGATGCTGAAAGAGATAGGGGCACAGGTGGTATTCTCTTCTCCCCTACCAGTGAGCGGATGGGGAAGATGACATGAGACCTGCATCTGAGAGGTCAACTGGTGGCTTCGGGAATGGTGTCTTGAGGTGGGCTTCAGCTTCCTAGACAACGACCCACACATCAGGATGAGAGACATGCTTGGGTGGGATAGGCCTCACCTTTTCCCCAAAGGTAAGCGTGTGTTCTCTTTTAGGTTGGCTGATCTCCTCCAGTGGGCTTTAAACTAGGCTCATCAGGGGAAGGGGAAGATGAGGGTAGAGGAAGCCTTGGACCACTAAACTAAGTGTCACCCACAAGAACAGCCCAGCCTACATCAATGATGAGTGGAACAAATGTCCAGGTAAGCAACAGGGGCCCGGGCAGTACTGAGATTAGGGGGCCAGTGCATGCATCTTCAGGAGGCCTCAAATGCCTCTACACTAATGCTTGTAGTGTGGAGACCAAGCAGAAGGAACTCACCCTCCTGCTAGCTAACACCAACCCAGACGTAGTGGGGATCACCGAAACTTGGTGGAACCCAACGCACGACTGGGCAGTGAATATCAAGGGCTATAGGCTGCAAGGAGAGATAGAACAGGGAGGAGAGATGGGGATGTGTCGCTCTACGTCAAGGAGAAATACAGATCCTCAACGAGTGGCACTGGGTCAGAGGAGGGACACACTGAAGTGCGCTGGGTTAGAATACAAGGAAGTCGAGGGGAAAGGGACTTAACAGTGGGTGTCTACTACAGACCACCCACCCAAGGGGAAAAGCTAAACTGGGAATTCTTAAGTCAGTTCATGGAGGTAGTAAGGTCAAAGGACGTGGTCATAATGGGTGACCTGAACTTTCCAGACATCTGCTGGGAAGAGCAGTCAGCCAGGTCTGACCACTCACGTAGGTTCCTAGCTGAGATACAGAACCTTCATCTAACCCAGGAGGTGAACAGCCCCTGCAAAGGAGATGCCTTGCTGGATCTGGTCCTGGCCATGAGCGATGACCTGGTGAGGGGTCTGCAGGTACTCGACCACCTGGGCAACAGTGATCATTGCCTGTAGGAATTCACCATCCAGCTCAAGGTGGCAAGGGCCTGAAGCAAGGTAGTGGCCCTGGACTTCAAGAGGGTGGATTTCAGTGAGTTAAGGAGAATAGTCAGGGAGGCACTGAGGTTCCAGAGGTGAGAGGAGTTGGGTGTCCAGGAAGAGTGGTCGTTCCTTAAGGAGACGATCCTCCAAGCCCAAAGGGAGGTAATCCCAACATGGATCAAAGGGGGCAAGAGGGCACAAAAGCCCCCATGGCTCACCAAAAGCATACAGGAATGTCTCCTAGCTAAAAAGGAGGCGTACACCCAATGGAAGGGACTATCACCAGGGAGGACTATATCTCAGGTACTCAGGACTGTAGGGAGGTGATCAAGATGGCCAAGGTGGAGATGGAATTGAGATTAGCTACCCAGATCAAGGACAACAAGAAGTCCTTTTTTAAATACATAGTGGGTAAAAAGAAGGTACTGGGTAATGTGGGGCCTCTGCAGCACATGCTAGGAAATCTGGTCGTCACACCAGACAGTAAAGCTAACCTATTTAACAATTTCTTTGCTTCCATTTTTCTGAGCAGGGACCAGGTCACCCCTCTCCCCCCACCGGGACCCCTGTAGGTCCCAGGGGAGGCACATCCAGGCCTAGGGTCAGCGATGACCTAGTCAGGGAACTTCTGGAGGGACTGGACATATTTAAATCAGCAGGTCCTGATGATCTCCACCCCAGAATGCTGAGGGAATTAGCAGAGGTCATAGCAGGACCCCTCGTGTGACCCCTGGCATTGCTTTACAAGTACTTATGGTGCTCTGGCATGGTGCCAGAGGACTGGAAAAGGGCCAATGTGGTTCCCATTTTCAAAAAGGGGAGGAAGGAGGACCTGGGAAACTATAGGCCAGTCAGTCTTACCTCAGTCCTGGGTAAGCTTTTTGAGAGAATTATTCTGACACATGTCCATGAGGGGCCAGCAGGGGAGGCTATGCTTAGGGGCAACCAACACAGGTTCATTAGAGGCAGGTCCTGTCAGACCAACCTGGTGGCCTTTTATGACCAGGTCACAAAATCCTTAGACTTACGTGTAGCAGTGGACATAGTCTTTCTGGACTTTAGGAAGGCCTTCAACACTGTCTCTCACCCCATTCTCATTAAAAAACTAGGGGACTGTGGTGTCGACACCTACACAGTCAGATGGGTCACCAATTGGCTGGAGGGCTGCACCCAGAGAGTGGTGGTGGATGGGTCATTTTCAACTTGGAGGGATGTGGGCAGTGGGATTCCTCAGGGCTCGGTCCTCGGGCCTCCACTTTTCAACATCTTCATCAGTGACTTCGATGAGGGGGTAAAAAGCACCCTGTTCAGGTTCACAGATGACACTAAGATGTGGGGGGATGTGGGCACATTGGAAGGATGCAACAGGCTACAATCAGACCTAGACAGGTTACAGCGGTGGGCAGACGAGAATAGGATGGGATTCAACACTGACAAGTGCAAGGTACTTCACCTGGGGGAGGAAGAACCAGCAGCAGACCTACAGGCTGGGGAACTCCCTTCTCGTCAGTGCAGAGGCAGAAAAGGATTTTGGAGTTATTATTGATGCCAAAATGAACATGGGCCGACAGTGTGGAGACACGGTCAGGAAGGCTAACTGTACCTTGTCGTGCATCCACAAATGCATCTCAAGCAGATCCAAGGAGGTGATCCTCCCCCTTTATGTGAAATTAGACAGGCCTCAGGTGGAGTACTACACCCAGTTCTGGGCACTGCACTTCAGGAGGGATGTGGACAACATGGAGAGGGCATTTGTCATGGATGATGCCACTGGTAATATATTATGTATCCCTCCCCACTAATGAGGACCCAAAGGAAAGATAGGGTGAAGTGAAGGAAGTTTTTGAAACATGTTTGACCATAAAACAGATCATCACTTTATATATGACTATAGTTATACACCAGCTTATTACCTCAGGTGTCTGTACACAAATGCACAAAACCTTGGAAAGAAGGAGGGAGAACTGGAAGGCCTCACACAGTCAAGGAACTATGATGTGATTGGAATAACAGAGACCTAGTAGGAAAGCTCACATGACTGGAGCACTGTCATGGATGGGTACAACCTGTTTAGGAAGGACAGATAGAAGAGAAGGAGTTGCATTATATGTAAAGGAGCTGTATGATTGCTCAGAGCTCCACTATGAAACTAGAGGCAGGCTTGTTGAAAGTCTCTGAGTTAGGGTTAGAGGGGAAAGCAACAAGTGCGATGTCATGGTGGATATTTGCTATAGAACACCAGAACAGGAGGATGAGCTAGATGAGGCTTTCTTCATACTACTAGCAGAAGTTTCCAGATCAGAAGCCCTGGTTCTCATGGGGGACTTCAGTCACTCTGACACGTGCTGGGAGAGCAATTCAGCAGTGCACAGGCAATCCAAAAAGTTTTTGGATAGCATTGGAGACAACTTTGTAATACAAGTGTTGGAGAGACCAACTAGGGCCCATGCTCTTTTTGACCTATTGCTCAAACAGGGAAGAACTGGTGGGGGCTGTAGAAGTAGATGGCAAGTTGGGCAGCTGTGACCACAAGATGATCAAGATCAGAATCCTGACAAAAAGACGAAAGGAGAGCAGCATAGTATGGACCCTGGACTTCAGAAAAGCAGACTTGACTCCTTCAGGGTACTGATAAGCAGGATTCCCTGGGAGGCCAGTCTAGGGGTGAAAGAAGTCAAGGAGAGCTGGTTGTATTTTAAGGAAGCCTTACTGAGGGCACAGGAACAAACCATCCCAAGGTGTAAGAAAACTAGCAAATGTAGAAAGCAACCAGGTTGGCTTAGCATGAAACTTTTCAGTGAGATTAAACACCAAAAAGAAGCTTATAAGAAGTGGAACCTTGGAAAGATGAGTAGGAAGGAGTATAAGAATATTGGTCGAGCATGAAGGGATGAAATCAGGAAGGCCAAAGCCAAGTGGAGTTGCAGCTAGCAAGGGAATGTGAAGGATAACATACTTGTTACTACATGTATATTAGTAACAAGAGGAAGGTCAAGGTAAGTGTGGGTCATTTACTGAATGGGGGAAACAACCTAGTGACAGATGATGAGGAAGTACTCCATGTCTTTTTTTACCTCAGTCTTCACAGGCAAGGTCAGCTAATTAAACTGGACAGGTTAGTAATTCATCCATGGGTGCTGAGGAAGTTAGCTGATGTGATTGCAGAACCACTGGCCATTATCTTTGAAAATTTGTGTCAATCGTGGGAGTTCCCAAACAGTTGGAAAAGAGCAAATACAGTGCCCATCTTTAAGAAAGGGAAGAAGGAGAATCCAGGGAACTACAGACCAGTCAATCTTACTTCAGCCCCTGGAAAAATTATGGAGCAGGCACTCAAGGAATCTTCTCCTTGAAGGAGAAGAAAGTCATCAGGAACAGTCAGCATGGATTTACCAAGGGCATGTCAAGTCTGACCAAGCCTGATTGCCTATGATGAGATAACTGGCTCTGTGCATGCAGGGAAAGCTGTGGATGTAATATAACTTGACTTTTGCAACGCTTTTGATACCGTCTCCCACAGAATTCTTGTAAGCAAGCTAAGGAAGTATGGGTTGGATGAATGATCTGAAAGGTGGATAGAAAGCTGGCTGGACTGTCTGGCTCAGTGTGTAGTAATCAAGGGTTCTTGTACACATAACGGAATTTGCCCTTTCTTGCATTTTAACAGAATTATTGTTTGCACATATGGGTTTTCCTAACATTTTAAAAGTCTTCTTGGTGTTTTAAAGTAAAACTCATCCTGACGGACTTTAGTTTGGATGGCCAGTATTAAAACGTTGCACCCGTGGATCCATTACATGCAGACAGAAATGCGCACTCAAAGATGTGTAACGAGCCCCTTTGTCCACCAGATGGCACTGCAACTTGTGTGTAGTTCACCCCTTTGGCCACCAGATGTTGCTTTGAATTATAAAACTGTGTGCAGGGAGTGGCTACGGGGTCTCTCTGGGAAAGTGAAAATAAAGGAGCTACCTGGAATGTCTGTGAAATGTTTATGTTCAGACAGTAGGTGTAGCAGGTCAGCCCAACATGAATCATTCTTCTGCTCACCTACCTGCACAGACACTGCCTCCTACCCCAAACTTATAATCATATCTACATGGACAGAGCCTTTTACTCTAGAGCAATGCAGCAGGATTCTCATGCATTAATACAATTGCAAGTTCAGGACTTATCTACTGGTTTAGTTCCTACTGGCTAGCCCAGGAAGGGTGAGACATGGAGCAGCTATAGTTAAATTGATGAATTCTGTATATAATGAACTGCTTCAAAAACAGCCAAAAAGCAAGAAACGTAAATTCTGCTTTAAAATAATAAAGCCTATTTTTTGCAATATTTCTTGGATAGATATTGAAGCTTTTCCATGATGAACCTCATGAAGTTTTTGATTAAATAAGAACTAACGGTCTACAGCTGGATAACAACTGTTCAGAAAGTGCTCTCTGAGGGAACAAAGTCCTTAAGATATATATCAGTGGATGTTTTAATGATTACAAATGTTTTTCAATTAGAAATTAGAAGACATTTAAATTGCCAAGCTGACCTGCAGTTTTTTACTAAAATAACTGGTTCTACCATTTTTTCCCATTTTGGGTCAATTTGTAAAAGAACGTTCCTTTACACGGCTTGAGCCACAGGACATGAGGTTCCAGCCTGGAAGGTATTTTGACAGCTGCAGGACCAGTCCTATAGACTTTACCATAGCAAAGCAGCAGTCACCTTCTTATTGAATAGTTAATAAGAGATAACAAATGGGAATGAGGACTTTCCTGAGCCTTCACCCCAAACTCTGACCTTGAAATTCAAAGAGGATTTCTTAATCTTGGCTTTTTTTTGATGCAGAAGCACTTGGTGCTTCTTCTGCTGGGGGAAAGCCAGGACATGTCCCATAACATGTCTATCCATGCTGAAGCCAGAACAGACCAGAAATCTCTCAAATGTCTCTCTTTGCCACACTAGGTAATCAACCCTTACATGCAGCACTGCATTCTTTCACGTTTTTCCCTCCCTTCCCCAGCCCTCTCCTATCTCTCTACTCATTGTCTTCCAACCTTCCACCTATTTAAATTTTCACAGCTTCTTTTCTATCATCTCAGAACAGCAGCAGTCTCCCACTTGAAGAAGGTTGTTTGTGTCTGAAAGCTTGCAAAGAACTTTTTTTCCAACTATTTAGTTAGTCTAATAAAAGATATCACATCTACCCAAAGAACTTTGCCTGACTATGTCTTTGCCACAAGATTCCTGGTGCTCCTGAGTTGCTGAGCATTCATACACTGAGTCCTTTATGATAAAAGTTATAACGTACAGTTGTTCCCTAACTTAGAAGATACGGGAATTGGGAGATGAATCTTCAGTTAGGGAGTAAACAGTTAGAGCCCAACAAAGAGTCTTCAGAGGTTACCTACAATTAAAGTTTGTTGTGCAACTGACTCACTATGCACTAAAGATTAGAGATGGGGGCAGTGTGGTTTAGTGCAGCCCTCAGCCAGTTTCAGCTTTCTGTCCACGGTATGCTTCTTGGCACATGTTCAGGGCCAAGCTGAACAAATCGCTGCCTAATTTTCAGGCTCTTGAATTAAGAATGAAGCCTGTGCCCACTCACTGCTAGAGCCACAGAACTGATTCTGTAACAGATATTTATAAGAGGCCTGATCTGTGAAGATGCTAAGAACCCTCAACTTTCACTGATTTGCACAGGACTTGAAACTGTTTCACACCCTATGAGATCAGGCCCAACAGACCATGAGCTGCATCCAGTTCCACTAAATATATCCCAAAACTAATTTTAGCAACATCACTCTTCAAGAAATGAGTGAATGTCTTGTGTATTTCAGTAGCTGTACTGTTTATATTACTAGCAATGATGCCGATACTGCAGCAAGTCATTACCAGCAATGTAAGAAACAAAGTTTACATTACTGTCAATTATTTATTTTAGCATTGACATAAGTTGCACAGTTGTGTATATAAGTAGCAATATTTTTAGTTACAGGAATTAGGTTTACAAATTACAGTAGCAATAATAGTAATATTAGAAATGAACCATTTGGATGTATCAGTAGAAAGGGTAACAGTTTGAATTAAAGGCAGGCCTGGCAGCATACCACCTCTTATTAAAGGTTGCCAGATATTTCCTGTTATAAGGCCTTCCTTTCAATTGCTCATAAGTGCTAAACTTTAACAAATCAGAGTAATAAATATCTAATGTGTTACATATCTTCCTCTGGCTGAAAGATTTGGAAGAATTCAGCCAAAATAGCTCAGCTGCTTCTGGAAAGAAAGATAGGGGCAGACAAACTATGTTTCAGTGTTCAAAAAAGCCCACCCACTCTCCTCCCATGACCTTTATTTGGAAGGTTTAGCACCCCACTGCTCCAGAGTAGGGACCTGACATTTGACATAAAGGTAGTCTTTGTCTAAATACAGCTAAGTTATAAGCCTTTGAAAGCTGAGCTTCCATATGAGCAATAGAAAATTGGCACATCACAGCTACAATCTCTGAAGGTTCTGTGCATATGAGGTATACTCAAGTCTCTTGTTGTGCCCAGTGCTGAGCACACATGCACCATCCACCACAGAGTGACTGGGCAGTCACCATCCCCAGGAACCAATTTAGCACGCTCCTGTCCAGGACTACAGGGGTGAGGTTGGACTTTCCCCATTTTGATTCAGTGACCTAGACCAATTGGAGGATTGGGCCAAAAGAAATCTTATGAGGTTTAACAAGGACACGTGCAAAGTCCTGCACTTAAGACAGAAGTATCCTATGCACTGCTACAGGCTTGGGACCAAATGACTAAGCAGCAGCTCTCCAGAAAAGGACCTGGGAGTTACAATGGACAATAAGCTGTATGAGTCAGCAGTGTGCCCTTGTTGCCAAGATGTCTACCAGCATACTGGGCTGCAGCATAGTAGGAGCATTGCAGGCAGATTAGTAGGAGCACTGCCAGCATATTGAAGGAAGTAATTATGCCCCTGTATTCAGCACTGATGAGGCCACATATGGAATCCATTGTCCACTCCCCTCCCCCCCCCCGACTACAGAAAGGATGTGGACAAGTTGGAGAGAGTCCAGTGGAGCGCAGTGAAAATGGTGAGGGGGTGAGGGGCATGACTTACAAGGGAAGATGTGGGGAACTGGGCTTATTTAGTCTTCAGAAGAGAAGACTGAGGGGGGATTTTATAGCATCATTTAAACTACCTTAAGGGTGGTTACAAAGAGGATGGTTCTAGACTGTTCTCGGTGGTAACAGAACAAGGAACAACGGTTTCAAGTTTTAGCAAGGGAGATTTAGGCTGGATAATAGGAAAGACTCTCTCACTGGGAGGGTCATAAAGCACTGGAACAAAGTTACCTAGACAAGAATCTCCATCCTTGGAAGTTTTTAAGGCCTGGCTCAACGAAGCCCTGGTTGGAATGATCTGCTTGGGGGTGGTTCTGCATTGAGCAGGGGGTTGGACTAGATGACCTCCAGAGGTCCCTTCCAACCCTAATTTTCTGAGTCTATCTGTATGCACGTGTGCACATGCACGCGCGCATGTGCGCACACACACACACGCACACACACAGGAATTTACTTATTGCACAGCTAAAAGGTGCTAGGACCAAAGAAAAACAAGTACTTTTTATTAAAGCTGTGTCCTTACTGAACACTGCAAACATGGAATGTTAAAAGGGACTAGTAAGAGACAGGATAGTTGTTGGAATAAATGTCTTTCAGCACATTTCATCCTAGCAAAATCAAGCATGCCAGAAAAGCTGGCATAATGCACAGGCTCTAACACATCACATGCCAAAAAGATACATCCATACGTTATATATATTATGACTAATGAGTTATTAAGATGGGAAAAATACATATAAGAAAAAAGATTGGTCATATCAACCAACAGTTCTAGAAAACAATATTCTATGATGAATAAGGAGCTTTTTAATACTAGTTAGATATATGATCATGTTTTTTACAGCTAGGAAGAGATCACCATTATCATCAGTTATAAATACAACAACTTTTTATGGAAACAATCTATTCACAGAACAGCACTCCCCAAATATATTTCTCCCAATAAAAGTTACTCTTTTTTCTTATGACTATAATAGTTTTCCAGGAACATTTATGCACTATTTACATTTCTAATTGCCATAGATGTAGGGAAGTTAAGCAGAATGGTAGCTTATAAAGAGAACCCTATGATGTTAGATAAAAATGACATATACGGCAGTAGCATTTAGGACCTGATACAAAACCCATTTAAGTCAATGGAAAGGCTCCCATTGACTACAGGGGCCAGCAGTTCTGTCCCCCCCATGGCAAGGCAGGTATACAATCTTGTATTTATTGGTAGGAATGATTCCACTACATTCAGAAGTGTACCAGACACAACCGTTATTTTAAAATGTCCCTTCTGCCTAACCGAAAAGTTTTTTAGGATATTTCCCTCAAATTCTCCAGTGTTTCTGCTACAAAGAAATGGTGCTGAGCTTGAATGAGTAATCAAATAAATGGTCCAAACTGTCAGATCCCATATACAAAGTTGTTTTTTCTTCAGCTGGTAGCTGGAAAATGGCAAAAATTCACTCTATAGCCAGAATTTTTGCCATTTTCCAGGTACCACCACAGGTTTTCTTGACAAAAACAGGGAGTAAGTCCAACCTGAAACAAACTGAAGGTATCATTTTCAAAAAGGTGTTATTAATTATATGTATTTTTAGGGTGATAGGTGTTAACCAATTTTATAACTTTAAGCATCTCTTATTTTAACTCATAAAGGCAGGTAAGGAAATCTCTCTCTGAGCCACAACTGAAGTTGTGAACCAGACTTCTATGATGTTCCCACACTTACATTATGAGGGGCCACACCCCCCGGAGGGCGTCAGGGACTCCTCCCAGGGGTGCAGGTCTCCAGTCTGCCTGCCAGATGACAGGAGGCTGCCGCTGCCACCTGGGATCAGCACTGGGCGCAGCCCACACTAAAAGCCAGGAAGATTGGTGCTGCCGCTGACCCCAGGCAGCAGAACTAGCCTGCTGTCATCCAGCAGGCAGATCAGGGGCCTGCACCCCCAGGAGGAGTCCAGCACAGCCCCTCAGCCCTCCTGGGTCTGTGGGCCCCCAGATCTATGGGCCAGATGGCAGGATGCTGCCGGCAAGTGACAGGAGTTTTGCTTGTCAAGAGCTTGAGATGCAGTTTCCCAGAAACCTCTGTACCTCTCTCCTTGAAACTGGGCAGGATTCATGCTCTCAAAAGGGGCTATCGTCCCCGCAAGTTTCATCTGAATCAGGCAAGAAGTGACAAAGTTTTAGGCATTTTCATGATTCCCCATTATAGCCTATGGGCAAAACATTGAAAGAGCGTTGAAACAGTGAAACAGTTCCCACTAAATGAAATGGAACAGGGTTTTTGAATTTAAATGTAACTCAAAATGAAATACTGTTCCATTGAAATGGAAGTCAAAGCAGAGCAGTGCTGTTTTGCACAGCCCTAGTTTCCCTTTATGGTATAGGTAAAAAATACACACAGACACACTATATTATAATATAATCTTTAATCTACAATCTTTTTATTTGTTTCTACAGTCTCAGAAATAAAAACAAACTATTAAGCTAAAAGCTGTATTTCTGAATTTCCTCCTGGATCCTGGTACAAAACTGGAAATTAGAGGTGAAAAGAAGAGAGCGATTTTAAGCATGCGGTGTCAAATTCATCCCATCCCTCATGCAAAAATGAAGTTTATTTCCTACCTGTGGGGACTTTTTACCATCTTGTGCCATCTTCACTTTTCCCAGAACCTGACGAAGGGACTTTGATCCTGAAAGCTTGCAGAAAAAGACAATTTTCTTGCCATTTTCCAGTTGGTCTAATAAAAGGTATCATTTTGGAACCAAGAGTTCTAGATTTTTGTATGTCCTATCCTTCATGTAGCTCTACTGAATTTAATCAATCAAAGTGAATACATTTACTCAACAAGCTGCAGTCCAAATTCTTTTACAGGAAGCAGTTGTGCTAGCATAATTTCTCTTCTGCTGCCTGGCTGTTAGGGATAGAACACTGCAGAAAGGGAAGAGCCACAATGAGTAGATACTATTACCAATAGAGTGCTGTATGAAATCCTTTGAAAACAGCATTTCACACTGTAGGAATAACCATGCCATCCCATTGGAGGAACCATGGTACCCAGATTTTAAAACAGATTAGAATATTCACATTATGAGCTAAGTTCTTCAGAATCACATTGGGGCTTCATATAAAGGTTGAAGTTCTTAAACATTCACAATTCCAACTGACTTCAGTGGGAGATATGGGAATACTTGGAAACCAAGGTCAGGTTTCTAAGGGCTTAGTCCAAGTTTTAGCCAGCACAGTGTGGTTATGCTGATTGGAAGCACCAACCCTAATTTGCAAAATAAGATTCACCAATTACACGATGTCCTATCATATAACAAATTATAACTCTTTTCCAGGGATAAGCATTAGGCTATAACATGATGCCAGGCTGAGACTTGGCATACAGGGTCCTAGGTCTTGGCTTGGAAATCTGTGGGCTTGGGTGGGGAGGGAGGAAGGTTGTTTGTTATTTTCTTTTTAAATACACATTTTTAGGATGCCCGGAGTATGTTCTTTCATAAGGGGGTCAAAATTATCCACATCCAGCAGCTCTTAAATGGCCAAATTATCAGTTTTTATGAAAGAGAAAGGATATTATAGCTTCGAAATGTGGTGATAAGTAATGCTCATTTTCTTAAATACACTGAAATGTGTTCCCCTTTAAGAAACAAACAAACAAAGATGAGAGAGAGAGAAACAAGGAAATTAAGCCAAAAAGTTATGTTTAAACAAAATTAACACTGTGACACAAACTGACAAGAGCCAGGAAATTGAAAACTAAGGTTGATGTTATCTATAGTCCTCACAGTTTTGTCTTTTTTTCCCTATGAGAAGACTTAGGGCCTGAGTTACAGACTTAACTTTAAATTTCCTGTCTTTTGTCACTGTGTGCCACAACCTTTATGTTACTTAAACAGAGGGCTTTGTTCATTTAATAGTGCATTACTCTTTTTCCTGCTGATTCACATTTCAGTAAATCAGCTCTTTTAAAAACCAGTCATGAAATGGAACTGTATAAGGTTTAAGTTACCCAAGTTCCATATTTGACTCCCTACTATTGCATATTTTCCTCATGTAAAGACCTATAATTAGTTAAAAGTTTCAATCTCTTGGAATAAAATTATAAAAATCATCAATTTCTAGTGTCAAGGAAAACCTTTTTATTTATAAAGACCAACTAGAGCTTGATTGGTAAAACAGACTGATAGAAAACATCAGCAAAATATGTGTCCACAAAGAAACTGACTTATTTTCCCCTGTAATTACTATTATTTACAGCCTCCATATCTGCAGTTATTTCATTACTAATTTTATTTTATGGGGCACACTAATAAGACTGCAGCCACTGGGTGCAGTATGTGTTTGGAAATTCAAATACAAGTATCAAATTTCTCTTATAATTAAGATGCTAATTTCCACGGCAATAATAATATTATTGTGCACTATTTTAAAGCCCATCAACAATGCACACAGCAGTATGAAATATTTGTATAAATTATATCAGTTATAAAGTTCCTCAAATAATAGAAAGATTTCCTATTCATAACAGAAAAAACACAATTTGGAAACAAAAACATTTATTTTACTACTTTAACTTATTATACTACTCTAGAAACAATGGGTGTTGAAACACTTTGCAGACATGAGGTTGAAAACAAAAAGAAAACAACTTAAAAGGAAAAAAAATGAAAAAGATGAAGACTAATGCTTTTTGGTTTCATACCATAGATTTCATTAAAAGCTGAAAGGAAAGAGTATATTTCTAATAAAAGCTAAATTTACAGAGAAGTTAGAGTATTTACTGACAAAACATTTCACTCAAAGTAGTGCTAGGTAAACGTGTAATAACACTGGATGCATTGTGGAAGTAAACCCACATAATGAGATTCTTTACTTCAAATGCAGTGGTCACTATACATAAATAACATCCTAGTCTGAAATCCTCTTCTGCAAGCCAGTATAACTGAAAATAAGAAGCTGGTATATTACTTTATGAACATGGTTTTTAGAAGCCAGATTCATTACCTTTATTGAAGTAATATCTGGGATTAATTGGACCCAATGTGGAAGGACTTCTGACAGTACAGAGCTCTGTAACCCCCTCAACTTGAAGACTTGCAACAACAAAGAATCTAGACCAAGCACTGTTCAACCCTTGAGAAAAAAAATGTTGGGGATGCAAAGTAGAATAGACAGAGCAGCAGTAAACACATCTTGGGAAAAGAAGGCAGAGGAAATTACTATTTTTTTCAGCATGAAAACAATCATCCAAACAACCCGACTCAAGTTAGGAAACATAACTAAGTACAGGCAGTGAAAAAGCCAAAGGCTGAATCAATTCAATTTCCACTGGTTAGTCTAAGCTGTGTAGATTGAACTGATAATCAAGTGAACAAACATTCACTTTTGATTCCAGAAATGCAGCCACATACCTGTAGTTGCCCCGGCCAGAAGCCAGTGGGTACTAGAACACACCTCCCTGCTCAGCTGGAGTAGACAGTTTGGGCCAAAGCTAGCTTAGTCATACTGTGAGGTGGAAGGGGGGTTGCAGGGCAGGAGAAAAGCATCCTGGGATGCTGAAGGACTGCAAGTTAATTTGTATCTGGAGGGGATCTGGGACAGAAGTGCAATAAACTGATTTAACCTAAATCAGTGAAGTGTTATACTACATCCATTTAGGTTTATTTTAAACTGGTTTCAGCCATTTTGAAAGTGGCTTATGTGCACTGAACTTCTGATGTGTTACGGATTTGAACTGGTTTCTGTTGACTTATCCAATTTATGTGTAATTTCTGTCCTTAGCCCTTTACTTTCACTGCTTAAACCTGAGTTGGGATCTGTTGCACAGAAGCATTTGCCCAGAAAGCTAAAGGTAAGTCAGTCAGGGTAGTGGGGCAGCTGATGGGATCAGGCAGGGTCAGCAGGTTTAGGGGTGGGAGACCCGGCATGTCCAAAGGGACAACCAATGGAGTTCCAACAGTGCAGCCTTGGGGCTGGGGTGGGTTGCTGGGCTTTCCCAGCCCTGGGCTAGGAGAAGAAAGAGGCATACAAACAATGGAAACTTGGGACATTCCCCAAGGAAGACTATACAACAAGAGCCCACACTTCTAGAGAGCAGATTAGAAAGGCTAAGACAGTGACTGAATTTAAACTAGCAACAGAAATAAAGGACTACAAGAAGTCCTTCTTTAGGCATGTAGGCAACAGGAGGAAAACAAATGGAAGCGTGGGGCCATTTCTTAACAACTCAGGACACCTGGCTATGGACAATCAGCAGAAAACTGAACTCCTGAATGAGTACTTTGCTTTGGTATTTCACCAGGCTAAAGGGAAAATTATAGTAGATAAGGTTCAGAATGGGGATGGTGGGAATGACCACCTTCCTACTGTTGATGTTGAGCTGGTGCATGATCAGTTAGAAAAGTTAGCAGGACTGGATGAACTTAATCCAAGAGTGGTGAAGAAGTTGGCCAAAGTCATCATGGGACCTCTGGCAAAACTCTTCACAAACTCGTGGCACATGGAAGAGGTCCCTGAAGACTGGAAGAAGGCCAATCTTGAGCCCATCTTCAAGAAGGGAAAAAGAGAGGACCTGGGCAGCTATAGGCCAATTAGCCTGACTTCTATCTCAGGGAAAATCCTGGAAAAAATTCATTAAGGAGTCTATGTGCAATGCACTGGCAGAAGGTAGGATTTTGGACAACAGCCCACATGTCTTCATTGCAGGCAAATCTTGTTTTACCAATCTCATCTTCTTCTATAACCAGATAACTCACCACCTGGATAAGAGAGAGGAGATCAACATTGTAAATCTAGACTCCCAGAAGTCCTTTGATATGATATCCCATGATGTTTTTATGGGAAAATTGGAAGATTGTGGGCTTAACTGCTTGACAGTCAAGTGGGTAGGAAGTTGGCTGTGCAGTAGGACCCAGAGTGTTCTAAAAAATGGATACATGTCGTCCTGGCAAGAAGTAGCCAGTAGTGTCCCTCAGGGGTCCCTGCTTGGTCCAGTGCTTTTCAACATCTTTACTAATGATTTGGATGTGGGGGTGAAGAGCTAACTGCTAAAGTCTGTGGATGACACCAAATTATGGAGAGCATGGTCACACTTGAAGATAAGCTAAAGGTATAGGCTTGGCAAGTTGGGTAGATTAGAACTAGAAGAAGTTCAACATTGAGAAGTATAAAGTGCTCCATCTGAGGATAAACAATCCCCAACATACTTGAAAACTTGGTGGTGCCAAACTGGCTAACATTACAACTGAAAGGGACCTAGGGGTATATAGTATGACCAGGAGCCATCAGTGCAATTTTGTAGGCAGCAGGGCAAACAATAGTCTGGCATGCATCAATGGATGCATCTCAAGCAAAACCAAGGAAATTATTCTTCTGCTTTACTCAGCATTGTGAGACTGCAGCCAGTACTGGGCACCGCACTTCAAGAAGGACGTGGAAAAGTTTGAGACAGTCTGGAGAAGGGCTACCCATATGATCAGAGACTTGCAAGGCAAGCCATATGAGGAAAGGCTGAAGGACTTGGGTCTCATCAGCCTAAAAAAGAGAAGGCTGGGAGAAGACTTGTAGCAGCTTACCAGTACATCAGGAGAATACACCAAGGACTCAGTGAACATCTGTTCACCAGGGCACCCTTGAGGAAATCCAAGAGTAATGGTCACAAACTCCTAGAAGACCATTTCAGGCTTAACACTAGGAAACAATTTCTTCACAGTTAGGGTGTCCAGACTGTGGAATAAACTCCTTCCAGAGGTGGTGCAATCACCTACCCTGGGAGTCTTCAAGAATCTATGAATCAATGCTGAGAATATGTACAGGCATTCCTTAGGCTGTGTTAACCTATTTTGGGTTGGACAAGATATTCTCCTGATCAGGATCACCCTTTAAGATAGGGATCATCCTCCTGAAGGGAAATAACCTAAATCAGGCATACTATTTTTGGGGCAGTTTAAGCCCTGTGAACCCCTGCATGACTGGGCATTTAGATCAACCTAACCTAGTCAGGTCAATCCAACAGTAAAGTGGGTACATACCCTCAGTTTCCATTTTTGCAGTACAAGCTATAATCTTACTTTTGACTAAAAGTGTGAACCTTCCAGATTTTCTTCTGACAAAGAAGAAAGGCAGGCCACTTTCTGTTATCAGATAAAACTATGTAATTTTCATTTTAAATCAGATCATTCCCAGAACTGTGCCTAATAAAGACAGAGTACAGCTCACAGAGCAAACAGACTTATATGAAAATGTATACTGGAAATACTTGAATGGTGAGTTTATTAATACTGTGTATTAGTAGACCATTCAGGTTATGTTATTTAAAGTAGGAGAGAGGACAAAGAGAATTAATTTGGGAACCCTAAAAAAGTTATCTGAACAATTGTAATATCCAGTAACCTGAAGACCTGAATCCTAAGTTAAGAGATGCCAAAAAATTGTTCCTTTATCTGTAAACAGCTAGGAGGCTAAGGAAGCTTGCTGTAATCCTCTTTTTGCCACATCTCTTCATGAGCATATTGTTTATGAATTTCAAGTAAATAAGGGGCCTAAAAGAAAAGTTGGCCCTGAATGTACAGTACCTGAGTATAACCCTTCATTTTAATAAAAAATACATTTGTTTCTCCTAAAAAACCCTACATAAATCATTCAACTGCCTTTCAAGTTAAAGATGATTAATATAAATTATCCGGGCTTGTTGGTTTGTTTCTTTTTGTGTTTGTTTGTTTTTACTACATAGCTTCTCTAGTTTTCCTTGCCTGATATTTCAAATCCTCATTTTTGATAGGGATAATCTGGTTCCAATATATTTTCTTTAACAGCATAATGTTAACAACTACCTCTCAGTAGATAGCAAAATATATTAGCTAGAGTACAATCAAAATAAAAATGGAGTTGTTAGGACTTTCTAACATGTTTTCTTCTTTTTTAAATACAATTAACTTGGTAGATATTAACATTAAAATTTATATTTAAAATTAAAATTTGTATTTAAGACACAACCACTGTTTAATGTGCCTGGTTTTTTTCCTGCTCTTCTGAAAAATTTGATCCCTTGCTATTTTGGAAATCTTATATATGCATTTACAATGTTTCAGCAATCCTTTATAGACTTCCTCCTCCTCCTCTATAGCTTTTTATGAGCTCCATCTGGCTAGGGTGAGGGACTCTTAAGTTGAACAATATATACAATCCCTTATGTTTCCCAACTTCTAAACCCACTGTTTGTCATAACTTCTTAAAGAAGTATGGTTTGTACAAGGAAATTGAAATCTAAGCAATATATTGATGATGAACAGAGCAGATGTGCAAGTTCTAACTTGAAAACTGTTTCTTTCTGAAAAAGCAAGCCAGTAAATTAGGCAATAAGAATGACCTACTGTGCTTTTTGTTTGATTTTTAAATAGATTAACCTTGGTAATGGTTTATTTCAGATTTTGAGTGAAAACATTCAGCTGTCTTTGCAATTTAATATAGCTTTAATTTTTTTCCACTATATTTTGACTCAAAATATATCCATATTTTCTCTGATTTTTATATACCACTGGCAAAGAGGCAAAACAGTAACCTCAGACAAGTCATATGTACTGAACAAAGTTCCAGAAACTGTATTGGTTTTTTTTGAGTAGTAGGTAGCACTGGTGGTCTCTTGACTAAGCTACAACTGCTATCAGGCACGACACATTTATTTAACATTTTACAAAAAAAGGGAAACTGCTAAACATTTGCTAATACAACGATGCTAGAACAATGCTAACAGATAATACTAAAACAATGATAAATGCTGCCTGCCCATTTCTTAGTTTTATTGCTCTCACGAAAATTCCTGCTTTTTATGTTTGTTTTTAGTTTGAGCATCTGACTACCAAACCCTGCACCAAAAGTAATATTTTAATTCAATGCAGTATCCATACTTCTATAAAATAGTAGAATCATAATTAACATAGTTGTCTGTCATAATCAAAAACAAATTCTGGAAGTATTTTGGATTTTTTGTCCTCATATAAAGAAAGTCTTACTTTGTAATACTTTCACTTTGTCTGTTGGATGATGTTTTTTAGGAATTCTTAATGTAAGACAACCAATCTAGGTTAATGAACGAACACAGGACTGAGTTGGCTGAGTTATTTTGGGTTGCTTGTTACTACTTTTTAACAATCTAGTAATTCTACAGCCAGTTTTTCTAAAACTATCCATAGAAAAGTGGATTCATTACTGTATTTGCTTCTATAGTTTAAACTTGTACAGTTTTTTTAAAGGTCTTCTGGGCACTCTCTTGGCATAGACAGTAAATATTAACAACTGCATTATTTTGCAGATAATTATAATAGCTGCACTATTTTGTAGATAATCTTCAAAAGATGTTATCCCAACAGACACCCACTTTAGTATAAAATTCAGTATTCTTTCAGCCTAATACATAGATGTGCTTTACAGCATAGGTAGATCCAGATCTTGTAAAGGGGGATTCGGGAGCAGTGACAGGTGCTACAGAGATGACTGCATTCCTGCACCCAGCATTTTTCTTCCACCAGAGCAGGCAGACCACAGGAGCAGCAGTTGGGATTTTCTTTTCCAGAAGCAAATCAAAATCCTGCCCCACGCTCTCGGCATGCTATCCATGCTCAGTGGCACTAGGGTGACCACCCATATCTGATTGGGAAGGACAGTCCTGGAATGGGAACCTCAAGTCCCAGTCCTGGGCTGCATGACTCTGGGACAGGATTTGTCCCAGATCTGCAGCATCATGCAGGGATCTGTGAAAAATGGTGGGTTGCCCTTTGCAGACTGGCAGTGTTCCAGCCTGCCAGGGGCTGACAGGAGTGGGACACGGGGCACTATGTGCATATTCATGCCTGCACACGTCTGGCTGGGAATACAGCCAACCAGCATGGAGAGCAGCTCCCTGTAGGTAAGTCTGCGGGAGGTGGGCAGAGGGGAGCATTTCATGGGTGGAAGGTGGGGTAGATTGAGGCCCTTATAGTGAGAGATGGAGAGGGGCAGCTGATCTTCCCACAGCATAGTTCATGCCACCATACCCCCTATGAATCCTCCCAGAAGGTGAATTCTCCACTGAAAGTGTTTTCCACTGAAATCCCTTTGTATTCAGTCTTTCTGGCATTCCACTTATTTTCAACTCATTCTGTAACATGAATTGATTCTGGTAGCAAAGACTTGGAAAAAATACAGGCTTATACACTGATCTCTAAAAATTGAGTTTCACCTAGTCAGTGCTCCCTTATTACATCCACATCATCAGTGAACTAAAATGTTTGAAGTACAAGCAAAGGATGCAATTTACTTTTGTAGTCCAGGTATATATCCATGTCCAAACACAACTGGTCTAATCAACAAAATAGATCAAAATTTCCTTGAAGAAAATATGATTTGATTTTCAACAGCGAGCAATTGCTTTTAGTGGAATTTATTAATTTACGCAAAATTGAAAACTATGCTGGAGGGAAAAAACTTCTTTCTCCTCAGTTTTTACTCAATTGCCATAGTAATCTTCTTATTCAAACCATCAGGTAATTGGCACAATGACTACAACTGACACCCTGACTTGCATTCGGTGTTATTCATCATCAATACACTAAGACTGCATGAAAGAACGAGGAATTTATGCCACAGTGTGATAAACATTTATAAACTTTTTATGTAATAAATGGAACTTACTTGTTTTTCAACCATTTAATTGGGAAGCAGGGAAGCACTGCAATAGCGCCTCCTGCAGTCAGCTTCCTCTACAGAACTGGCTGTCTGCCTATTTTTACATGTACTAATTTACACCAGTGCACTTGTTAATATAAGTTAAACTGGTATTGTGTGTCTGTGCCTTATATACTAAATTATTTGGGACTGGAACTACCCTTGATGTGAGATTGAATAGCTAAGTAAATAAGTAGTTATGAGAGTGAATATAAAGAAGAAAAAGCATTTAACACAGCTTCATGGGAGACAACTAAAAATCTATGGGTAAAATAAAATAATAATTACAAAATAATGGTGTACTGAAAATTAAGTATAGGGATAGAATCCAACAGAAATATATGCGGCAATTAACCCAATGAGGTTAATGTAGGCAAAAAGGAAGAACAGCAAGCAAGCAAAATGAAATAATGGGAGCCAAAGTAATTAAAGGGAATAGAATATGCTTTTGGAAGTGTAGAGAAAATGAGCGTCCAATAATAAATAAGGGAGAAAAATCAAATGAATAATTTATCAAAAGTGACTATGATAGGGAACTCTTAAATAAAAGTCTATAGAAGTATAGAGAGAGGAAGATAAATTAATTTATTGATTTGACTGGAATTACAAAATCTATAATTTAAGCAAGTATATTAAGAAATGAAGAAGGAAGAAGGAAAAAAGGAGCAATGTTTTTAAACTGTATTTTGGAGTATGTGTTCATGAGTTTATTGTACACGAACAATTTATTTTTAAAACATTGAAGCATTTGGAGAAGAAAAGCCAATACAGTACGCATTTTCAAAGAATGAACCCAGCAATGATTATTATGAAAATTCTAACATATTTTCATCAAACAATATCGTAATATTAATTGAAAAATAGTTTCTCATAATAATACAAGTCAGTAGAAACATTTATTTTATTGTTATTGTTGTTATGTGGTAGTAGCTCGTTAAGAAAATCTAAGTCAAATGGCCCCAAAATTTGACTTTTTCATATGGTAATCTACAAAGCACATTCATTCTGCAAATTTGCATTGATGGCTCATATATAATTGGTTATATAGGCAACATACGCTTAGCACTATTAACTGGTTCTTGAAAAACCGAGCATTAAGCGAAACAAGCGTTAAGCAAAACTGAAAGTATTTGATGGCCCAAGATGGTGACCACAATTGTTTTTAATGACTCAAGATGGCAACCACAAGTGTTATAACAAAACTTGCTGAGCACTAAGTGAAATCAGGTATCAATTTCAAATGAGCGTTATAGTGAAATAGCTCTAAGTGAAACAGCGTTAAACAGTGGTTGTTTGTAATCATAGATGCAATGTCTCTGCTAGGTAAGCAGATCTGTTCAAAAATGCAGGCTTTCCTTAGGCTTGGAGGTGTCAAGATATCAAGAGCTTTCTGATTCATAGAAACTATACATTTATCTGAATCAGAAAGCCCTTTATGTATTCCCCTGATGTAGCGGTAAGCTGCTACCAAGTTCCGTCTTGGCCTTTTCTTTTTTAGGCTGAAAAGGCCCGAGTCCTTCAGCCTTTCCTTGTGTGGCTTGCCTTGAAAGACTCTGATCATATGGGTGGCTCTTCTCTGGACTCTCTCAAGCTTTTCCACGTCTTTTGTTGAAGTGCAGTTGTTACTTTAAATTACTAATTGAAAATCAAAAGCGAGACTTTATATTATAAAGGGAGATAAGGCAAGGTGCCACATTTATTGATTACATGGATTAGACATAGAGGTTTGGACACACCATTCACACAAAGATACACAAATCATCATACACATCATTACATACAGGCATACACATACACAAAACAACCATTCCATCTGCACATACACGAGAAATAGTTACCAGCAATAGTTGCTTAATATTAGCACAGGGCAGTCAACCCGGGTTATTGAGTAGATGATGTTTTGAAGATAACAGCTTGGAGCAGGGTGAACAGATGCATCTGTACTCCAATGAAATAGTAGTAGAGAAAGACTTACCCAACCTGATATTTTCAAAGTCTTCTTTTACAGGGATGGGTATTCTTTGTTTCAGTGCTTCGAGGGTTTTCCATACCCAGCTTCTGTTGTTGCAGTTGTTTCTCATTCGTCCTCTTCTTATCTCAGTGGCGTGTCCTTGCTGCCCATCTGGCAGGATGTGGGCTTCTCTCCTCCTTGTTATCTCCTGTTATGTCTTAGGTCCCAAAAGGATTCTTCAGCCATCCATTAATCAGTCTACTGACTGGTAACTTACATTTGGTGCCTTGTTGCTTTCATAAACAGTTAAATCTTCTTCTCCTGTCTCTATGCCATTCTCTCACCATTCACCCTTAAATATCCACTCATTCACAAAGGGCATAAAGAGTTGATTCACTTATGTTAAGCAAAAGAGTACAAAAATGGAGTTTTCAAGTTATTTACAGGACAAAACTAACATGGTTACATTTCACTACTATTACACTCTATGTTAACATTAGCTACATAGTTCATGCTACACAGTGCCCAGAACTGGATGCAGTACTCCAGCTGCAGTCTCACCAATGCTGAGTAAAGCAAAAGAATAATTTCCTTGGTTTTGCTTGAGATACATCAGTTGATGAATGCCAGAGTATTGTTTCTTGGCTGGCTACAGCATCACACTGACAGCTCATATTCATACTATGGTCTATTATTACCTCTAGGTCCCTTTCATTTGTGGTGCTGGTCAGTTTGGCGCCACCAAGTCTTAAGTATGTTGGAGATTGTTCGTTACCAGGTGGAGCACGTTGCATTTCTCAGTGTTGAACTTCACCTGGTTCCAATCCACCCAACTTGCCAGCCTGTCTAAGTCCACCTGTTTCTGCAGCCTATCTTCTAGCGTGACCATGCTTCCCCATAATTTGGGCAGTTAGCTCTTCACCCCCACATCCAAATAATTAATAAAGATGTTGAAAAGCACTGGACCAAGAAGGGACCCCTGAGGGACACCACTGGCCCCTTCTCACCAGGATGACAGAGATCTGTTCATTAGAACTCTCTGGGTCCTACCCCACAGCCAACTCTCTATACACCTGACTGTCGAGCAGTTAAGCCCACAATCTTCCAATTTTCCCATGAGAACATCATGGGATACAATATCAAAGGCCTTTTGGAAGTCTAGGTATACACTGTTGACCTCCTCTTTCTTATCCAGACGGTGAATTATCTGGTACTAGAAGGAGATGAGATTGGTAAGACAAGACGTGCCCGCAATGAAGCCATGCTGGTTGCTGTTCAGAATCCTACCTTCTGCCAGCGTATCACACATACACTCCTTGATGAATTTTTCCAGGATTTTCCCTGAGATAGAAGTCAGGCTAATTGGCCTATAGTTGCCAAAGTCGTCTCTTTTCCCCTTCCTGAAGATGGGCACAAGATTGGCCCTCTACCAGTCTTCAGGAGCCTCCTCCGAGTGCCATGAGTTTTGGAAGTTTTGCCATAGGTCCCATGATGACTTCGGCAGTGCCTTCACCACTCTTGGATGACATTTATCCTGTCCTGCTGACTTATAAATGTCTAACTTTCTTAACTCATCATGCACCAGCTCAGCATCAACAGTTGGAAGGTGGTCATTTCCACCATGCCCCTTTTGGACCTTAACTAGTGTGATTTTCCCCTTAGTTCGGTGAATTACTGAAGCAAAGTAGTCATTCAGCAGCTCAGTTTTCTCTTGTGTGCCTGTAACCAGCTGTCTTGAGTTGTTAAGCAATGGCCCTACACTTTCATTTGTTTTCCTCCTGTTCCCTACACACCTAAAGAAGGACTTCTTATTGTCCTTGATTTCTGTAGCTAGTTTAAATTCAGTCTTTGCCTTAGCCTTTCTAATCTGCTCCCTACAAATGCAGGCCATTGTTGTATAGTCCTCCTTGGGGACTGTCCCAAGCTTCCATTGTTTGTACACCTCTTTCTTCTTTTTTCAAGAGGACCATGATATTCCTTTTAAGCCAAGAGAGCTTACCAGCCCTTCTGCTACCTTTTCTCCACATTGGATTTTAATGCATAGAAATTTTATAAGTGTATTATAATTTTTCATATATAGAATTGAATTATAGCAGGTTCTTTTAAATCATCTTCCCTCTCCCCAACTACTGCAGTGAGGAAAGCAGCACCAGGAAAGCATGGGGGTGGGAGGAGGTGGAAGGGAGTCAAGCAGTCTGCTTTCTGTCTCTTGCTCACTTTTATCTTGTCCCTTGCAGCAAGTGGCACCCACCTGAGGTTCCTACTGTCTTGGCTCCTGCCCCCACATACTTTTTGCCCCCCTATTACTGTCCCATCCCCATTTCCCACCCCAGCCACTGCTGCCAGTCACCCTCAGCCACACCTCCAGCTGTGCTGCATCCTGGGGTAATGATGCTGGCTCTGGCTCAGTGATTGTGGCAGTGACAGCCCCAGTCCCAGGACTGGAACTGTTAGGGCCTCTGGTCATTTAGACCCAGCCAGGCCAAGCTCTTGAGCAGCCACACCTGACCTTGATCCTTGGCTAATATGGCTATCCCCATTCTCCATAACTGGATTGCCTTCTAAGAGCACCTCTATTGGCTGCTGACAGCACCTTGGCAACAGCCTCAGTCTTCTCCAGCAACCCTTGTTTTTACTGCTGTCTGGTTCTCCTGGCTCCTGACTCAGCTTTGGCTTTTCCTGACCCTAATCTTGGATCTTCCTTGGAACTTGGTACCAGCTCTTTGATACACCTGACTTGGCTTTGGCTTCAGCTTGTCATGACCCTGCTCTTGGATCTTCCCTGGATGGAAATTGGCACCTAGCTCTCTGATTCTCCTGTCTTCTGTCTGGGCCTTCACCACAGACTACAGCTATCAGAGCTCCTGGAACCTGGTCTTCATTCTCTGCTCTGCACATCCAGACCCCAACCTGAGGCCCCAGTACTGTCCCCACCCCACCCCCCACTAGCTGACCTCCTGGTTGCTCTTCAGGGTTTACTTGCAGGCCCAGCTACCTACGTCCTGGATGAACACTCACAGGGACCATGTTGGAGCCAGGACTATGGCTGCCACTGCTGCTACTGCTGAAATAGGCAGGGACCAGAACAGCATCTGCTCCAAACCCTGGGCCAGAGCTGCAACAAAGGGTAAGCAGAGGTAAGGGGAACAGAGGCTGAATGGGGTAGGTAGAGGACCAGAAGCAACATGGGACAGGTGCTGGGGGGGGAGTGGGTCAGTGGCTCTGAACCCAAGCCCAGAAGGTCCATAATATCTGCCTATACCCCCTACCTCCACCCCCACCCCCACAAATCCAAGATGAGGGCCTTCTCCCATGTTTAATATGGGGGAGGAACTTATCTTGGATTCAAGTGAATACAGTATTTTTCAAGGCACACACTTAATGACATTGTGCATAAGATAACTTGTCTTGCTTGCTTACCAACTTCACTGTCCATTTTCCGCGTTTGTAAAATAAGTTATTTATATTATTTGCCTAATATCCAAAGCTAAATTCATGAGCACCAATGTAGGTCTTTAAGAACATGAGCAATCATTATTGTAAACCTACTGCTTCAGAAAGCCAAAACAACATGTAATGCTGCAGATTCTGAACAAGTCTTTCCAGAACCTCAGGGTGGAGGAAGGGCTGGATAAAGGAAGCCTCCATCCCAGATATGTGAACAGTGACTATTTCTTCAGGTTTAAAGATGCTTTTTGCTGCCTATTTTCTGTTTTCAGACATAGCCACTTAAAATTAATACCCATAGCAACAGATATGCCATCTCTATTCCTGTTCTGTTTCCAGACCCATCCTGGATCCCTATGTATACAATAACACAGCACCCTCCATTGTGTACAGTGTGTGTACTTGCATGGACCCCATGCACTTGCATCTTCCCCATTTTGTGGCATACTTATGCCAAGTATCTTCAAGGAGTTTCTCTGACCCTTTTGAAGAGGGAACCAGTTCAGAAGAATTTAATTTTTCCTTAAATATATCAGAGGAATGACATTTTTTTCTCCATATCATTTCTAAATTTTCCAGGCTTGTATCACTTCCAGGCAAAAGAAAGGGAGATACGTGATAAATTCAGCATGAATTTTTTATATCAATTAATCAATGACAAAAGCACACAAGTATGGAATATTAATAGGGAATGATGACAATGGCCTCTGGTTTTTTTATTAAGATAATTATTCTTAGAATCTGTCCATATTATCTCAAAACTGATAATGTTAGTGTGAGTGAAATGATGTTTTATTTTTTGCACTCTGCCAATCTTTGCTTTCTATTTAGAACTTGGTTAGTCAGATTAGTATAGCTCTTCAATAATTTTAGTTATCAAGATAGCATTCTGTGTATGATCACAGTAGCTGATTTGAAAAATAATTAATGTGCAGTCTATTTTTTGGAGCATGAAATTATTATAACAGACTTACTTAACATCTAAGTTTTCAGCCAATCCAGTTGCTGATTCCTAGCCAAGTAAAGTAACTATCCTGCACATGAAGAGATGTTTCTGTATAAATGCTTGATCCAAAAACCCTGAAGTCAGTAATACCATTACTATTTTTGTATGGACTGATTTGGAGTATGTTATCTTGCTAAACATATTTTATGAATAAATCACAGTGCTATGGCCTTGGTCTAGGTAATCTGTTTTCAGGTATTTCCTATTAGTTTATAGTGCCATGGTTGTGATAATGAAGGTACTAAGTAATATCCACTCCTCATTTCAACTGAGTCAGATACCTAGTTCAACAGAAGACATCAGGCACATGTCTAAATATATGTCATTGAAATAAAGGTATTTAAATACTTCTTGGAATAGGAAAGATGTAAAAAGTTCTTAAAAACAAAAGGCAAGTATTTCTTAGGGTAGCATCTTTTATTGGACCAACTGCATAATAGTAGGAAGAGAGACAAGTCTTTGAATGCAAAACGTTCTTTTTTGGGTCCTTTCTTCAGGGACCTTCTTCAGGTACTAAAGAAGAATGTCTTGCATTTCAAAGCTTGTCTAAGTCTATCCCAGTTATGCAGCTGGTCTAGTAAAATGTATCACCCTAAGGAATCCTTGCCTCTCATAATTCCTGGACCATCACAACCACAACATCATTCTAATACTACCTTAGAAGCAAGCCAGGCTTAATCAGTTTGTATTCAGCAGGCTGCTTCACCATTTGCAGAAGGCAGTATCATCTCTTCCATCATAGTCAGGGACCCTGCCACCTAATGTTTAGTCTGTTTTCTAAACTACAGTGCAACACATCCATGTGTGTCTGTACACAAGCACAAAGAAGACTTGATAATTGAGTCTTGGTTAATTAAGTCTGCTGGAGTGTGGTAATTACCATGCTGTAGCCCGCCTCTGCATTTTGCATATCAGCATCCCCATGCTTCCCTAGATTAAGTCTTCTCTTTCGTAGACTAAGTAAGCCAAGTTCCCTCAGCCTCTCCTCATAAGATATTTGCCCCAGCCCCCTCACCATTTTCGTTGCCCTCCACTATAGGGCTGTGCAAAACAGCACCATTCCGTTTCAACTTCTGTTTTGCCATTTCTAAGGGACAGTGTTTCATTTTGCTGTTTCAAAGTACTGTTCCCTTTTGTTTTGTCAAAACTGTTTCACTGTTTCAACGCGTTTTGATGTTTCCCCCATAGGCTATAATGGGGAATCACAAAAATGTCTCTAGCTTTGTAATTCCATGCCTAATTCAAATGAAAACACCAGAAACAATAGTCCCTGCTGAGGCCACAAAGCTTGTCAAGTTTCAAGGAGATAGATGCAGGGGTTTCTGGGAAACTGCACCTCAAGGTACTGACAAGCAAAATGTGTGTCACGTGTGTGTGTTAAGGTGCAGTGGGGTGAAAACAGCAGACAAGGTAGCCCCCACTGCTAAGGTCATGAAGTCTTTTGAGTTTCAAGGAAATAGATGCAGGGGTTTCTGGGAAACTGCACCTTAAACTGCTGACAAGCAAAACTCATGACATGTGTGACTGTATTTGTGTGTTAAGGCACACCCTCACTGCTGCTGGGGCCTCTACACAACAATATAATATGCCCCAATGAGGTCTCCTCCTCCCCTACAGCCTCATCCTGGTCCACCACTTTAAATAACAACAGGTAAGTAAGCAGCACAGTAGCATTAGCAGCATCTCAGGCAGCCAAACTGTGACAGAGCCCTTCTTTCCTTTCCTGCAGGAGCTTCTTCTCCAGCAGCTGCCAGAGAACTCTCCCTGCCAGCCCCAGCCTTGGAGCTTAGATGTGCCCCGGCTCCTTCCGGTCAGCTGACCAGGGACAAGTGCTAGTGGTGTAGGTTGTAGCCGTGTTGGTCTAAGGACCTGGCACTAGTAGGCAAGGTTATTTGGGTCAATCTGGTATCTCTTATTAGACCAATTGAATACATCTTAGCAAGCTGTCAGGTTGAAAAACCCTTTGTCAGGCTAAGGAAGCACCTGCAGTTTCTGTGTGTGCTCTTCCTGGATGCAAGGAATAGTAAAGCAGCCAGAGGCTGGCATGCAATGCAGGCAAGAAAGCCAGTCAGTGAAAATGGAAATGGAGGTATCGGGGGGTGAGGGAAAGTCTGGGTTCGGAGGAGTTTAAGGGGGATGTAGCAGGTAAAAGTGGAGAGGTACCTAGGAAGTCAGATGTCCAGCATGTTGTAGTGTGTCAGAATTCCAATGTCTACATTGAGTCCATGAGTGTCTGTACCTAGAAGGTTGATAAAGTACAGTTCATAGGCTTGTCTGTGAAAAGTCATTTGTAAATTCAAACAAGCACTGAACCTCAATAGCCTCATCACCAGAAGCCAGCTTTCTACAGCCCAAAACACACCAAATAGATCCAGACCATGCCATGACAAGACATGCAAAACCTGCCAACAGTATCTCCAGTATGGAGATATCTTCACAATACCTATCTCATGGTGCCCTGATGGAAAATAAATAGGTGACACCAAGCACACCAAAATAAGTACAACCCAAAACATCGATTAAAGACAAGAACAGAACACCACCTGTCTCCAGTCTCTCAGGCCTGATACTCAAAGGAAATGTACAAACCACTTTTCACAGACCACTTTTCCAATGGTGGTCTGGGTGATTTTGCTCGCCTTTGCAACGCACTTCCTTTTCTGTCCATCTTTCCCCCACTGCTCCAGGGTGCCCTGCCTCTGCTTCAGGAGCTCAGGGGCTTTGGAGGAAGAGGGGGACTTCTTTTTGAGCATGCTCTCACTGGTGCCAGGCTGAGGAGGAGCAAGTGGAAAGGGGTGGTGCCTGTGGAGATGTATCAGCATGCAAGGGGGTGGTGCTCATGTGTTTTGTTCCCTGCCACAGCTGGTTTTGACTCAGCGGTACAGGTAGATAGCTTATGTGAGATCACCTGCCAGCTGAAAAATGATCCCATACCATACTACCCACATACTTCTGGGGTGCAGGTGTATGTGCAGATGCTGACTTTTCCCCCTTCTCAGCAGACAGAGGCACAGCAACAGAAGGAGTAGACTCAGCTGAGCCACTTCCCTCCACAACTTCTATCTCAGCCTCTTCCAAAGAGCCTTCTGGGGAAGGGGACCTGTCTCTAGGCAAAACTTGAGAGGTATGGAGCACACATTCCCTCTCCTTCCCTTGCTATGGCACTCAGATCCAGCTCCAGCTCTTCCTCTGGCACTACCAGGCTCAGGATGGGAAGTGAAATGGGGGTGAAGGAGACTGTCATGCTGGTGCTGCTTGTTGTCATGGTGGTGGTGGTAGGGAGGGGTTATGACTGATGCTCTTGAAGGGGATGCAGACTCCATGCTGGTATTGGTCTCAGTCTTAGTCTCTGGCTCTGGCTTGGTCTTGGTCTTGGGGACATTCCTTCTTTAAACAGCAGGTTGGATTAAATGACCTCCTGAGGTCCCTTCCAACCCTCATTTTCTATGATTCTATAATTACTGCACACCTTCAGTAGGCTATGCACTGGCGAGATAGGTACACAGCTATGTATAAGCATACACCGGATGACTTAAAAGTCACTACATTCTGCCTGGTAAAACCCCAGGGCCAGCAGATCTTAGCTGTTGGACTACAAAGACTGTTTCTGTTTTAATCCTAATAGTAGAGCAGTTAGGGCACTGAAGTAAGACGTGAGACCCAGATTCCAGCTATCCTCTTAACAAGGTTGGTTGGAACCCATTTTGTACCATCTTTCCAGAATGGGTAGTGCTATACCCATTGCCTTGCATGTTCAGCCCTCATTTTGAAACTGGTCACCTTGACAGCTAAGAGAAGGAGATTTGTGGAGCCAAAAGGGTAAATGGTGTAGGGAGATGGATGCTACCTTAGAAGGCGAGAAGCCTTCGGCTCTAGTCTAGACCCTTGCTCCCAGTAAGGAAAAAGCTGCCCATTGCTCATCATTCATGTTTTCCAATGACTCAGCTTCAAGAGGAAGGCCGGTGAGGATACAGAAAATGCCTAACCTGTAACATCAATTCCTATAGATAAGGTGGGCCTAAAATTTGGATCTCTTGCTTTGTGAGTGAGTTCCCTAGGCACTCAGCAACCTTCTCTTCATTTTTTCCATGGGATTTATGTATGCACATGGCCATGTAGCTACCCCTGGCCAGCACATAGCCTTCTAAGGACTGAGCACTCTCCATCTACACATGCACTTTTACATGTCCCACTCTACAGGGTGTTAGAATTATATCCTGTAAGTGCCAAAAATACCACTTACAGTATCTGTGAAATTGCAATTTACATGCATAAAAAGTAACACATTTCTCCCTAAATGCTTTTTTCATGGCTGTCAAAGCTAATTTGTAATTTGTCTATTTTTTTTTAAACAAAAAGATAAGTAAAATAAAACACATGCAGATCATACAACTGAAAGCAACTACTAAAACACCAAATTTGAAATACCTAGATTTCTGAAAGTTCATCATGTATGATGAGGTTGATGGAAGGAAATAATAAATACAATCTAAGATCAGCATGTGTTTAAAATAGGTTAAGTCAAAATAAACTTCAGCAATTGTATAGAGATCAGTAATTGGCTCTGCTTTTGTAAGTAAACTAGTAGCTCAGAGTTGAGCAGAATACTTGCTAAGATGGATGAAATATAGGCAATGTAAAACAGCACCACAAACCCGTTTAACCTTGCTCCTGAAACTTGTATAGTCACATTAGCGTTCAGCAAGTTTAACTTCTTACTATTCTTATTTAGCAATTTTTTATTCACACTTCATACTGGAGTAAATGAACTACATACAATGTAATGTTGGGGATAACCTGCCCCTAGGTTAAACTGATGATAACACTTTCTATGAAATGGCAGAAGCAATTAAGGAAAATAGATGTAACCTGAAATTTGGATAGGACTGTGCCTGGAAATTCCTTCTCTAATAAGAGTGCCATGGGATGTTTAAAAGAAGCAAATGGCTCAGGGCGTCAAACATCATTTGAGAACAGTAACTCAAAAAGTTAGGGTAGCAGTCTGCCATATATTCAGAATGTTCATAGGACTTTCATTAAAATGAAATCTGAGAATGGCTTCCATAGAAATTATGAAAAAAATCAGCACCATCTTAGGCCTCACCAAAACTCAACAGTGTGAAGCGTTCTTTCTTTTGTATGTTTTAGATCCGTCTCCTGCCTCAGGAAAAAAAATGCTCAAATTATATGTTGTTGTAGTTATGCATAGACAAATTAGCTAAAGAATGATAGGTTTTGGACATTCAAGTGTTTTACATTTTTACTTCCCCTTGCCAAGCATCAGTTTCTACTGTATTGCACAGCACCTGGTGTAGCCAAAGCATATCATTTGTTCCTCATTATTGAGCAGCAGACTCGCTGCATTTCAGTATTAAAAAAGAAATGAATGCAGTACTTTCCAAAACAAAATGTGATCTTCACTTTGGACTTTAACTAAGCAAACATGGCATAATATTCCTGTGTGTTCTTTGATTTTCTTTGAGCAAAGTCATTTCTGTTGTAAATTTTCATTCAGACATTGCTGTTGTTGTTCTCACTCAGCCTTTGAGCAAAAAATAAATAAATAAATGAATTAATTAAAAAGAGTACTTCTCTCTTCAGTAGGCAATAGGTAATGAATATTTTCTTTCTCTATTAACAAGATCAGCTTGTGATCATGCACAGCATATTATTTATATTCACATGAGACTTCTTAGTAATTCAAGAAAGTTTTTATCCTTCTGTTGGACTCTGATACACACTAGAGCCCAATCCCCACATTAGTGTTCACTGCTGCCTTCTAAAATAATCATAGAAATAGCTCTCATCATCCCATATGAAAATAATTTTTTTACCATTTTCATGTACATGAAAAATCTCCTATGCCAAGTTTCTGTTCTTGTCAGACACATGCTTACAACAATACCTTTCTTGTTTCAGTAGACATTGGCTGGACTGCGCTAACTGAATATACACCTTATCCAATACATGCCCCTCTCTCTCCCCATCTCTCTCTTGGACCGTTTCCAAGTCTTCATCAGGCTCCTCCTTGCTGTAGGATGCAGTTCTCATATGTATTTTTTGTGTGTCAGTCAAACCTTCACAATCCTTCAGTTTCTGCATCTCCAGTATGTCTACATTGTCAAATAATATAAATCTAAAAAGCCAGTGTTCCCCATTGCATGGATTTTGTTGGGATACTTTTCACTGATCTGGGAGAGGATGTATGTGTGTTAAACATAGTGTTTTGTGTGGGAATGGAGTTTATTTTTGTCAGAACTTGCCAAGATAGATTCAAGGAGCCCCTGAAAAACTGTTAATATATAGGATTGCTCCCTCCCCCGCCACCTCCTCACTGCTGTTTTGTGACTCATTCTGAAGGGTAAGATGCTAGTGCTTTAAAAAAATAAATGCAGTTTCAGGGACTCAACCAGCATGGAACAGGATCTCACTGAGACCCCAAGTCCTCTTATATACCTAATAGGTAGAATAGTACCCAGACCTGGGAGCCTTTATAAGATTACTCCACCTATACATAAAGCTGTAACCTAAACATGCTATTTCTATTAATGGGAAATTGATTATGAAAAATACTATTAAAGTGATAAAAGTATTAATTAAGGCGTTAAAGCATAGTTGTCAATTCTATGTGCATGCATATGTGTGTGCATGCATGCATGTATATGTGTGTATATATATACATAGTTGTCAATTCCATACACACACACGGAATTAAACACACACTTAAACACTTTTATCATTTTAGTGCCTTTCATAATCATATCGTATGTATATATGTGTATAACCTTGCCACAATCAGAAATAAACACAGAATAGCAGCTTTCAGCAACACCCTTTCTATTATACATGCATATGGACAACACTTCTCTTGTATGATATTTTTACTTTTATCAGTATACGTATAATAAAATAGTGGAGTTACAGAGCAAGATTCTTACATCAGTCTTATGTGAAGTAAAAAAGTAAACCCACATTTGCAGATAATAAATTCATATTATAGCATCTTAGGAAATTATACCTGCCCACCTGCCAGCAGAAGGAATATTTTGTGATGTAAATAAATATCGTTAGTTTATTTCTCCCATCATTATCCATCATTATGGTAAAAGACAGCAAAACAGATATTTGCATCTGGGCTGGTAAATTTTCCTGACAATTTTGCTAAGCTGCGTTACGTGGTAATATTAAAACAAGTTGCAATATATCAATTTTCTGCTATTCTCATTAAAATACAGCTGGTTGAAACTAAATATTTTCATAATGCCTACTTAAATCATTTGTTCTGCAGGTTTGTGTGTGTACAATCACAGCCTTTTCTATTTATTCATTAATCGTTATGAGAATTTGCCCTGAATAAAATTTACATTCTGAAATTTAGGGGAATAGAAATAGAAAATGAGAAGCTGTGCCAGGATAAGAAAAATACAAAGCAACACTATTTTTTAGTCAGAACACTGAGATTGGTTAAAACCTGAGGTATTTCTGCTAGTGTAAATATTAGCAAGGTTTTTTACACAAGTGTTGCTGCTGGAGGTTTATCAAGTATTCATGATACTCTGTGATCTAAAGTATTGACATTTTGTTCAGGGACTGAAGAAAATCTGTTGGTTCAGCTAGCAATACAGACAGATGACTTGCTCCATGCTTAATTTTGGTTTCTGCAAGTTTTTTTTCAAATACAATTGACATTTCTATAGCGATACTTCCTCTCTGAAAAGATATTTTAATTAGTTCCAGTATTTCTCTCACACAAAAGGAAATTGTCAGTAGTCACATATGAGAAAGCTCATAAGCAGTACCAATAATAAAAAATACAGATTTATAAAAGGATGTTGAATATCAGACAATATATCATGAAAATGTATCCTTTGAATGACATTTGGAGTCTGGGATTCAAGCCAGGAAGTAAAAGCATTTAGGTTTTGCAGTTTTAAGATCAAAAGATCAAATGCTTTTTATAATTTATAATGCAAAAATTGTTTGATTTATGATATGGTTTCTCCTCTATGTTCAGCCTCCCCAAAAAAGAATGTTAGGAAGAGAGGTAATGGAAGTATTTTGAAAAATATACAATATGTATAATACAGATATCACAGTGCATTGTACTATTCAGTCTAAGAATTTTATACACAGACAAACTGACGAGATGTGTGCTGAATCCAGTTGGTGAGGGGGCAGGGAAGTATTTTACTTATTTTATTCATCCAAATCAACATCACTGGAACTACCACTGAAGTAGCATAATCCATTTTACCCCCAAAAAATTTTAGGAGAAAGTTAGGACAGATAAATCAAGTCAAGTATTTGCAAGTATTAAGCAAGCATGGAAATAAAAAAAAAAGGCAAAACAAAAACAAATATCAGCTTTGCACTTATCAGTTGATCTCTTAGGCTATTTTCTCCTGTGCTGAGATCAGTCCATCCATGACACTGTCATGCTGGGCTGTGGATAGCCAGGTCTAGGAGTCAGCTTAGGATCGTGCGAAGTCAGGAAGTCAGAATCCAAGAGATCTGTTCAAGGAACTGAGTTGGGGATTGAGAGGATCAGGTACACCGTGGGGTCAGGGAGCTATCCAGGTCAGGCCAGAGCTAGGTGAAGCATCCAGAGGGTCAGGCAGAGAGCAAGGTCAAGAACCTAGCTGGATCAGATATCCAGGAGGTAAGTCCAGTGTCAGGCTGGGTAACCAGAGGGCCAGGCAGTCAGCAAGGTCAGGAGGGTAAACAAGTCAGGTATCCTAGGAATCCATCAGTCAACAGCAGAACAAGCCAAGGATGCAGAATCCTAGCTACAAGGTTGAGCCTTGCTGTCTAGACACTTCATCTTCTGGGTCAGGGACTTATCTAGGAAGTGGTAAGAGGTCAGCTGACCTTGGCTGGCCACTCTGGTGTGGATGTGCGCTTAGGCCCGGTGGAGGATTCTAGCCACCTGCATCTGCCTTGTGTTCTGTAGGGAAGGTGACAGACTGGAGCGAGCTGCTGCACACAGGCAAAGGCTCTGGGTTCAAGGTTATGGCCTGACACCAATATAGCTTGCTGAGGTAAGAAACCACAAAAAGTGAATGAACTTGTGACGGCTTTCTAATTCTCTGGGTCAATCTGTACCTGTAACTAATCTCACAGAAAACTACATGGTAAATGGAGACAGCTAGAGCGCACAGTTCTCAGATTACTCCTCCATGTCACATTGGATGGAATTGACCTGTTACCTTCTCAGTTTCCCACACATTAGGAGAAACTGAGTGGTTTCTCAGCCCCTGGGGTTCACTAAAATGGCAAAAAAAGGGGTTGGAACACAAAACAAAATCTAGACCCAAAACTTCAAACTTGGTGTGTGTCCTTAGTAGTCAGCAAGGAACAGTATTTTTCTGAGTTTGAAAATAACAGTTTTAATAATTCTGAAATTAGAGAGATTGAGATGTTACTTCAGAGCAGGCAACTTCTTAGATTGTCTAGCATTACACAATGTCACATGCTACATAGTCCTTTGCTTTTCATGTTCTATTTTTCTCTTCCTGATCAAGCTTTATTTTGTAGACATGATATTCTAGTTTTTCAGACCTTATGTTTGTTTCAAACAGCCTTTCTGAGGGGCTAAGCTTGGCTTGTGGATATCCCTTGTGAATCACCTATGCACAATGGGGATCTTTACTGAACATTGCATTTTAAAGAAAACTTACTGAGGGTACAGGAATAAACCATCTTGATGTGCAAGAATAGGAAATGTGGCAAGCGACCAGCTTGGCTTAGCAGAGAGCTTAAACACAAAAAGGAAGATTACAAGTCAAAACTTGGACAAACAGTGCGGAAGGAGTATAAGCATATTGCTTGGGCATAGGGGGACAAAGTCAGGATGGCCAAAACACTATTGTAGTTACAGTTAGCAAGGGACATGATGGGTAACAAGAAGTGGTGAAAGCCTCCAGGGGTTAAAGAACAGGTTAGGGACTATTTTGAAATGCTGGACATGTACAAGTCCATGGAGTCAAACGGGATGCATCCAAGGGTGATGAGGGAGCTGGCTGGTGTGACTGAAGAGTACTGGTCATTAGCTTTGAAAACTTGTGGCAATCAGGGGAGGTCCCAGATGACTGGAAAAGGGCAAATATAGTGCCCATTCTTAAGAAAAAAGGAGGAGGGAGCCATGGAACTACAGATCTGTCAACTTCACCTCAATCCCCAGAAAAATCATGGAGTAGGTCCTCAAAGAATCCATTCTATGCACTTGGAGATGGAGAAGGTGATTAGTCAGTATGGATTTACCAAAGACAAGTCATGCATGACCAACCTGATTGCTTTCTATGATGAGATGACTGGTTCTGTGGATGTGGGGAAAGCAGTGGACATAATATACCTTGACTTTAGTAAGGCTTTTGCTACAGTCTTTCACAGCATTCCTGCAAGCAAGCTGAGGAAGTATGGGTTGGTTGGATGAATGGATTGTACGGTGGATAGAAAACTGTCTGGATCATCAGGCTCAATGGGTAGAAATCAATAGTTGCATAAAATGGCTGTGTTTCAATTTGGTTTCAGATTCGCCCATCTTGGAAGACAGTGATTCGTTTCAGTGTTTCAGATCACTGACCTGTTTTGTTTCAGCTGAAGACATTTCAAATGGGTTGTAAGAGAAGCTTTCCACAGTCTTACCCAGCTGGGCAGAGTTTGGGGGCAAGGACTACAGAGCCCCAGCAGGGAGAAGGCTGGGGTCATCGGTGGCTCATCCAGGGGAGATGGAGGGGGAGGACCATTGCCTTCCATGCAGTCAAGGAGACCCGTGTGCAGATCTCTGATCCCCGTCACACCAGGTCACATGGCAAGGAAGCAGTGCAGAGGAGCGAGCAAGCCTGCTGGCCCCTGCTGCATGACTTGGCTCCACAGGGAACAGAGATCCTCGCCAGGGGTCTCCTTGCTGCTGCTGCCCACCCTGGTGATGTGGGGCTGCATGGGATGAGCAGCAGCAGTGAGGAGATCCTGGCACAGATCTCTGCTCCCTACAGAGCCAGGTCACATGGCAGGAACCAGCACTACCCTGCTATGCAACCTGGCTCCAGAGGGAGCAGAGATCTACACCATGGTCTCCTTCCCACCTCTGCCCACCCCTTGTAGCCCTGCATCGCTGGGGCAGTGTAGGGTGGGCAGCAGCAATAAGGAGGCCTGTGGCATGGATCTCTGCTCCCTGTATAGCAGAGTTTTGTGACAGGGCGGCAGTCTGTTTCCCTGCAAGCGCAGCTCCAAAACTCCAAAATTTTCCAAAACATTTCAAAACATTTTCAATGCCTTATTTTGTTTCAGAGATGTTTTTGAGAGTTCTGTTTCAATTTGGATTTGGTGTTTCAGGCACTGAAATGGCCTGAAACAACTCCAAAATGAAACAGCTGCTGAAATTTCACACAGCCCTAGTAATCAATGGTTCAATGTTTAGCTGGCAGCTGGTATCAAGTGGAGTGTCCCAGAGGTCACTCCATTTTCATTCAATGTCTTTATTAATGATCTGGAAGGTGGGATGAATTGTACCCTAAGCAAGTTCACTGATGACACCAAACTGAGGGTGCAATAGATACACTGGAATGTAGAGATAGGATTCTAAGTGACTTGGGGCCAAAAGAAATCTCATGTGGTTCAATAAGGACAAGTGCAAAATGCTGCACTTAGGACAGAAGAATCCCATGAACACTGCAGCCTGGGGACTGCCTGCCTAAGCAACAGCTCTGCAGAAAAGGACCTGAGGGTTACAGTGGACAATAAGATGGATGAGTCAGCAGCATGCCTTTTTTGCCAAGAAGGCTAACAACATACTGAGCTGCATTAGTACAAACATTGCCAGCAGATCAAGGGAAGTAATTATTCCATTATATTCAGCACTGTTGAGGCCCTATCTGGAGTCCTGTGTCCAATTTTGGGCCCCCCACTATAAAAACATTGTGGACAAGTTGGAGAAAGTCCAGCAGAGAGCAATGAAAATTATTAGGGGTCTGGGGCACATGACTTACAAAGAGAGGCTGATGGAACTGAGCTGATTTAGTTTGGAGAAGATAAGACTGAGAGGTTATTTGAAAGCAGCCTTTAAGTACCCGAAGAGCGGTTATAAAGAGGATAGAGCTAGACTGTTCTCAGTGGCGGCAGATGACAGAACAAGGATCAATGATATCAAGTTGCGGCATGGGAGGTTTAGGTTCAATATTAGGAAAAACTCTCTCACTAGGAGGGTGGTAAAGCACTGGAACAAGTTACCCAGAGAGATTGTGGACTCTTGATCCCTGGAGGTTTTTAAGGCCAGGTTTGAGAAGGCCCTGGCTGGAATGATCTAGGTGGGGATTGTCCTGCTTTGAGAAGTGGATTGGACTAGATAACCTCCTGAGTTCCTTTCCAAACCCAATTTTCTATGGTTCTACAATCTTTTATTCTGTTAGGAGTCCCTCTGGCACCAGATCTATATTCTGTGCAGATCTGCATTATGAAAAGTTAAAATTTCATGGCTTGAAATAAGACAGATGTTTTACTCTGTTGGGTTTGTTTAAATGTAAGGATTACCTAGGACTAGAAATAAACTAGTTATATAACTTCATACCTTGTCTTCTGAAAGTCTTCTAATACTGGTCTCCTATAGCATTCTGGTAAGTGAGTTAAGGAAATAGAGTCAAGATCAGTGGTGCTCAACCTCTGGCTTACAGGGCCAGATGACACAGCCCTCATCGGATCATGCCAATGCATGGGGTGGCTCCATAACAGAATCTGATGCATGGAGTGAGGTGACTGCATCGGGCTGGGTGAAAGCACAATATAGCATAAAGGATCAGGCTGGTGTGTAGGGTTGCTTCTTAGCTGTATCCGGCGTATGGGGCCAGGCCAACATGTCAGATCACATCCATGTACCAACCCCATGTGGTGACCCCTTGCAGGGTCTGGCCCATGGACCAATGTCACCCAGAAAAATCCAGTTCCCAGGCTAGCCATACACCCTACATCTATCTCATGGGGCTTGAAATTTGACTGTCTCAGGTCAAACCACTGCAAGGTGTTTGCATAATGGTTTGACTCACCATATTCAAAGAAGAGTCATCAATGGCTCAATATAATAAGTATCAAGTGGGGCTACCCAGGAGCCTTTTCTGTGTCTGATATTCATTAATATCTTCAATAGTGGGTTGAGGATGGAATTAATAATGTACTTTACTATATCTGCAGATGTTACCAAGTTAACCAGATAGCAATTTGGAAGATAGGCTTGAAATTAAAAAATCACCTTGATGATAAATTGGAGCAATGATCTCATTATAATTAAATGAATTTTTGCAATGTCAAGAGCAAAATACTGTATTCAGGAAGAAATGCACCGATGTACAAGTGAAAAAAAAAATGAAGGTGGGGAACACTGGCTAGGCAGAAATACCTCAAAGAAGGACCTGGGGAGTATAGGGAACTACAATTCACATGAAGTGCTGAGTCAAATTTCAAGAAATTTCCCACTACCTTTCAAGAAAAATGATGGGAATGCCTAGAAAAGAAGAAACAAAAATGGTTAGGGGTCTAACACATAATATACAAGAAAATGTTGGAAGAAGTGGGAGTATTTAGCCTAGAAAAGACTGAGGCAGGCATTTGACAATAGTTTTTGAAAGTAAGAGCTGTTACAAAGAAGATGATGATGAACTCTACTATGCTCACAGTAGACAAGAAAAAGAGTAAATCTCCCTTATCACAATGTAAAACAGTTAAGTTGGACATTAGGAACTTTCTAGCTATGGCTGGCTGCTTAAGCACTCAAACAGATTACATGGAGGTTCTACAGCCTCTCTATCACTGGGCTGTTTTAAGTGTAGGCTGGACAAAAACTTTTCTAAAATGCTTTAGACTTAGCCTTAAGAAGGATGTTAGACTTCAAAGTCTGTAGGGGTGTGATCCCTACCCTGATGCTGGACCCTTTAACCAGTTAAAGGTAAAAGGAGTAGTATGAAAGGATTCTCAAAACCCTGGGGGGAAACTCTTTCAGTGCAAGAAATACGAAGCTCAGCTTCCAAGACTGCCTTCCCAGATCCCATTGTATAAAGGCTGGGATTAAGGAACAAACAGGGTCTGTCAATATAGAGACTGCACAGCAGAGGTTTTATACTGCACTGATGCCTCCTAAATAGCTGATAACTTGAAAGAAGAAAAGTACTTTGTCTCATATAAGGATTAGTCTTTGATTAGGATTAACATGAGTCTACAACTGGGTAGTTAGCCATGATTTGAAGAATCAGGTGGCTAAATTACCCCAAAATACTATTCTTGATTCTTAAGGGACCCGATTTACAAACAATAGAGCACCCAGAAGATTTGCTTAAGTCATCATACTTCTATTAACATCGGGGTACAGAATTTGATGCATGTTTTAATGTTATTACACATACAAATTAGAAATGCCATGTTGTATGTTTTTTATTATTCCTTTGTTATTATTCCTCTTCCTGAGTAGTGAAAAGGTGACAGATTAAGCAGAAATGTCAGAATAGGCAGAAATCAAATGCAATCACAGAAGCTACTTATTTTGGATCCCATTAAAATAGCCTCATCATTAACTGCTAAAATTCCACAGGTATTTTTATTATATACCATAAAGTAGAAAAATTCGTAAATCCTTTAAGAATTTGCACAAGGCTAACAGTGAAATAGAAGACAATAGGACAAAAATACTCTTCCCTCTTCATTTCTTCTTTCCATATAATAAGAGTTAATCAAAAAAATACATACTTCAAAGTCAACAGAAAAGCACTAGGTCACTGGTTTTCCATGGCTATTCAGTAGAAACCTGAGCATATACACAAGGTCAGAATAGTCCAGTAGTTAGAGCTTTCTTTTTTCTGTACAAGGAATTTGATGTGTAAGTTCAAGGTCCAAATATTTTCATTTTTTATCAGCAGTACCTTTGGTGAGGAAAACAACCTGCTCCCTTACACAGTTTATTGAAATGTAATAGCATGTCCATGGTCATATGAGCTACTGTTTACAAGCAAGCAGTAAAATACTGAGAAAACAACGTTAATAACTGTCCAAATGCTAGGTTCTGTATTAAATCTCCAGTTATAGCTGGCTGTGGAACCACAGCAGTTTAAGTGCTGAGTATTAAAGAGATCTCAATATGCTATAAATATCAAATGCATCTATGTTATATAGCACTGTGCAAATCATAATCTGAAAGCCAGTTTTGTTTGTGCAATGCATGCTGTAACAGAACAAAAACAACTCAAGCATGTGTGGCTTCCATTTTCACAGGGCTGAAGGAGTATTCAAGTCAAAGGAAAAGAAGCTTGTAATGGAAATTGAAATATAGCTTCAAAAAAGCATCACAAGTAATAGTTCAACTAGCAAAGCCGTCTGTAAAACTACTGCTTTCTCAGCATGCTGGACAAATTTTATTTTAATAATTTCTTTAAGTTTCTGATTATTGACAGTCTTGAGCAAATTATAGTATAAATTATGCTGAGACGTGCATTTCTGTTCTATAAACCCACCCAAATGGCTCTTTATTACAAGGTTAGTTTTCTGTCATATCCCAACCGCTAATTAATTCCATTCACAACTGTATGAGCAGCAGCATCTTTAACTCTAAGACTCCCTTTCCTGAGTCTTGTTAAAGAGCAAAAACCAACTGGTAGCCAGGAGAAAACAAAGAAAGTGATGAGGTGCAACATCTCCTGTAGTGAATGAACTATCCTTCTCTGGAATTCCTTGTTTGGGCAAACCGCGAGCTCAGAGCCCAGCAAGTTTAGAGAGCATGGGTCTAGTGAACAGCTGGTTTCTCTGTAGATTCCTCTTCAGAAATGGTCTATTTGGTAGGTAACAATGGTTCAAGCAGCTCTTCAAGGTGGTATGTGTAGTCTGTTGGGGTAAAAAGACTAGAGAGCTTTGTAGAAGTTAAAGCATTCCTTCTGCCCTTTCTGTAATATCAGACATCTTTCTGATGGGAAAGAGTACATGGAGAACCTCGTGGATTTTCCAGTCTCTTTAGATTTTTTACATGGAGTGGTGCACTCGACCAGATTTTTATTTATTTTTTTTTTATAAATCTGCTTTTGTTATATTATTATTAATAATAACAACAATAACAAGCATTACATTTTAAGGAATTATATCAGGAAACATTGTGTGCATGAATGAAAGGTAAATTCAAGTAATCAGCTCAAGAAAAATTCTGATAACATCATGTTCTGCCAGTTGCTGCTAACCCTATATTTCTGTTACAAAAAATCCAGTTTTCTATTAGTATGTTGGGCTTCCTAACTACTGCAGAAGGTGGAACCAAGTGATCTAGTCAACACAAGGGCTTAAATGTAGAAAGCTAAACTTGAAGCTTGTAGTTTGAAAATGTTGGCTTTAGTCCAAAGCAATAAACGAATCATAATTGCTTGAGATATTGCATTGGAAATACAGCAGATATTTTAGCTCTCCAATAAAGAAATATAAGACAAAGCTGCTTTGCAATAATTTAGGTTTCCTATATAATGTTACATTGCTTTGAATATCCATTGTTCAAAAATGGGCTCAGAAAGTCACTCATGCACCAACACAAGAAACAATCATTTTGTTTCATCTTTGACATCCTGCTGAGCTAATCTGGCCAGTTACCCAAACTGCGGTAGGGGAATCAAAGCCCAGAAAAACTAGAGACAAAGGATTTCTGGCTAGTCAAAACAGGTCTCTCTTGCCCAGAAGGGGAAGTAATTTCGGCCTATGTGAACACAGTCTTAATAATATCTAAAGAAGCCAAGACTTCCTAAACTTCCCAATAGAGAGTGAAGGATTTAAACAGATGAGTGTACCTTTTGGTTGCTTTAAAATCTTTCTCCTCTAATGATTATGATTTAACAATAGGAGCAAAACAATGTTTTGTTTAATTATTAGGTAATCTATCAGAACACCACTGGCTTCCAAAGAGGCCTGTAGTGCCAGACCTAATCAGGCCTGTTTTGAACAATTACAACTGATTCTGGCTTGGATCTAATCATAAGAAATTGTTTACCTAGAAGAGGTGAAGGCATGAGGTCTGTCACCTGGGAGGATCTACTCAAAAAAGTCAGGACAGGAGCAAATATGCAGTAATTGTGCTAATGTATGTGTGAGTTATTCTTATTGGGCATGCAATTTTTATAGGCAAATTCTTGCCTGAAATAGTGTGCAACAATAGATTCCAGTTTGTAAAGTTACTTAACTTTTCAGACACGTTGTTTGCTTTTCAGTAGGCAAGAAAATCCTTGTGATCAAACATTTTTACGTTTAACAAACAGCAGTGCTGTTTCCTCAAGATAAACTTTCCCATCACAGCTACTATCCATCAATTTAGAATACCTTTGTCATTCAAGTGAAACAGGTTTTCAGGCAAGGCAGCATTAAACTAAAGTCTGAGGTTCTTGATGAGGCTGCTGTTCAAGCTATTCCTCTCTCACCTCTGAAACCGGGCAGAGACCTCTTATACATGCACATACACACAAGCATTGTACTCATGGCATCATGTTTTCAACTGCAATGCATAGCAAGTGTTGTTCTGAAAGAGTTAAAATGCCACATTCATATTTGAATCTCAGAGGATCTCAAAGTAATTCCATCAGGCTCAGCAATGGTAGCAAATAGTACAAGCACTTGGGGAGTACAGTTTCATTTGCATCCATTGATTTTCCCATTCTCAAACTGATTTGCATGATTTCTCTGACAGTCAACTGTTAAGAATTCAGACAGGATTCTTTCATGCTTTTATAATTATTAGCATGAGTGCAAACCTTGTAATTCACACCTAACATAGTTGACCCTGACATTGTCTTCAAGAAGGTCACAGAAACACAATTAAGACAATGGGTAAGGCAATACATTTGATCAGGTTTAAATAAATCTATTTAAATTAGAACACATTTTCAAAGTGCATTGGTTGCATGGTTGCTACTGATTTCTCAAAGCTCCATATTCCTTGTTTTCCCTCTCCTACAGAGTAATAATCTGCTTCACATTAGCAGGGCAACTTTTTATTTATCATGTAGCATGACAGAATTTGAACAAATATATTTCATTGAACTAACCACTGTCTTAGACTCTAAGAACTATAGACAAAGTTTACTTGTACAAATGATTGGTAAGATATCATATCCATAAACAGTGCTTATATACGTAATCATTTTCAAAGACTTACCTGAATCGTACAATGAATATTGCCCATTCCTGTTTTAAGCAGACCTGCTGGATGGCACAAAAATATTAACATGGCTCTAACACAAATTTTAACATACTCTTTTCCTTGGCTATGTAGATTCTTTTACCATCCTGAGATTCTCCTATGGAATTGATTTCATTTTCTTTATAAGATCATAATTTCAAGGTAAATTAAAATGTATCATTGTCAATGCGCCGGTCAATGAGTCCAAATGTTCCATAATCTGTGCAAGTCCATCCAATAATTCCTAGTTGGGGCTCACTCACTCCGGAGATGTATGCATCAGATCCGCCTGCCATGACTTCAATGGTTCCCTGGTTCAGTGTCTTTCTATGATGCGTGCATGTCCAAAAATGAGACCTCCAGTCATTCCAAGTCCGAGATCCTTGAGGGCTCCTTCCTCCCCTACACCCTCGCCCGGGCCTCCATGTACAAGTCCGGGTTGCCCTCCAAGTCTCCCCTCTGGTGAGTGGGGAGGGGCAATGCCTCCAAAAGAAAATACAGAGTTAGCAACCACAAGCCAAACAGTCAGTTTCACCACAGGGGCCCCGGGCTCCAGGTCCTTGTGTTTGCCGGCTTCCCTCAAGTCCAGCTCTCCTCTTTCAGGAGTCCCCTCGTCCGTCCTATTGGGGTGGGCTGTTTGCCCCCTTACAGTCTTTTCCCACATCTGGGGCGGCTTCACCTCCTGCCCCCAGCGCACTGTGACTGAGGCCTACATAGCCCACTTCTCCAGGCTACCGGCCGAGCAGCTTCCAGCTGGGGTGAGGTGCCTCCAGGCTTTACAATTGGCTTGAATAACTTCGGGGCTTGTCGCCCCTGGTGCCTCACCCCTGCGAGGCCTTACCCTTTCCCCAGAATGTGTGCGCAGGGCGCGTGTCGGAGCGCCTCCGTTGCTCCGGGCTTCTGCCGGGGATCTGCTCCCATCCTGGCTCTTCCGGTTTCCCTCCTCTCTCATTCCGGTGCGGCTTTTGTGCCCGCTGGCGCTGCTGCACACCTGGGAGGGGTAAGTGAGGCTCCCGCCCTGGAGCCCTGCGGGGGACTCACACCTGTAGCTGCGCCCACTTGGCGGCTCGCATGCTGAGCTGACCCCGCCGTGCCTGCACTGCCTGCAGTGTGCCCCGCACTCCTCAGCCGCCGGCAATTTATTGCCGCCGTGGCTCCCGTTTCGCTGCTCCCGGGGCTTATCAGGGCTAGGGCTCTCTCCCAGGCACTCTCACAATCATATCTTGGATACTATTGTTCATTTTCTTTAAGAATTTATTGTATGGCCTGTCTGATTATCAGGATGACACTGATAGTTAATATGTTTTGACAGGTTAAGTCAGTCAGGCACAGGTTAAGGAGAAAGAACCCAGAGATTTCGGGTTTAAAGGAACAAGCCAAACAGACAAAAGGTTCCCTACAATAAGAGAACAAATAGACCAAAACAAAGTTTCGGAACTGCTCTTTTCTCTCTCCTCATCCCAAGGCAAATCTGATTCCCAAACTATCCCCATTCAACAGAAAACTCCATAATTCTTCTCTTTTCTGGCCTAATCCAAAGCCCATAAAAGGAATAAAAAAGTCTTCATTAATTTTGATGAGCTTGGATCAGAGCTTTTCTGAGGCATTTGCTTCAGGGAATGTCAGACATTCCTTTCCCTCCAGGTTTTCTAGGCTGGGAAGAATTCTGATCAGACACGTTTTGCAAATATTCCATTCAGGAAGAGCAGTCTGTCCCTTTTGTTATCAACCACTAAAGAGTAATTGACATCTTGAGAAATCCTTAGCTTGCATATTAATGTATAAGACAATCCCTGCATATATATTAAAGACAAAAAAAAGTTGCCTTTATTACCTGTTCTTCTTCAGAACTCTGTGTTGAGTTCTGCCTATGGAAGCATTCATTTATCAGCAGCAGGATACAAATGCAACACACTTGCAAAATCTGCCTCACCACCCCCTTTATTTTTTGCTTCTGTCCAATGCAGAGGTTTAGATTTAGACACTACTCTCTTTACACTTATTATTTACTTCATAATTTATTTAATCAATATTATGATGCCTAATGTTTTAGAACATACAAAGTAAATCTATAAAAAGATATCATTTTTTAAATTGTACCTTGCCTAAACAGCTTTCTATGGTTTGCTTTCAATATGTCACCTAAATAAATGCAAAACTCACCTAAGTAAATGAACACATGCCCTTCCTAAGATTTTGAGAGTTTTGCCTTTCTTTGTTTCAGACCAACTCAGCTCCCAAATACATCACTTAAGTGCATCCACACAGGTTTAATTATGTCAATTATGGGTGTGTTATATCAGCAGTTATATCACTGCAAACCCTATCTTGGATACAGGTATACAACTAGAAAACTACCTCATACTGCTATCGTTTAGTTTCTTAATTGAATAGACTATAAGGGTGCATCTAGACGAGCATGCATGTGCCTCTTCCCCAGTCTCAAACCCCTTTGATATCCAGGGGTCAAACAAAAACCCGGGGGGAAAAAACAGGTCTGGGCACTCTCCCAGACCATGCCCTGAGGCAACCAGAGGCTCAGTCCTCCAGAGATGCTCTGACAGAGTGCCAAAGCATCTTTATGATTGGCCCTTTCCCTGGTCCTGAAGGACATTCCCTGCCTATGCTGGGCAGGCAGTGGAGCAACCTGCAGGGACACAGATCTGGCTTTTGCTAGGTAAGCAGGGGCTTGGGGGAGGGG
>NW_017728906.1:19411286-19423044 GCF_001723895.1 Crocodylus porosus
CACACCCACTGTGTGACAAGGAAACCCAAAGCAAACATTAAAACCTACAGATATTTCAGATTTATTTTATTATGATGCTAAAGACACTGATAGGCTTCCAAATTTCTATAACATTGTAAATAAAACAATAAAACATTGCCCATCTGATCAATCCCCCTTCCTCTCTCTCTTTTGTTCCAATTGTGGAAGAAGGTGGATTTGGGGTTATTTTAAAAAGTGAATTTTGGGTTGCTGCTTCAGCAGTCTAGCTGATGCAAGTGGCTAGTGTCCCCAGAAACCAATTGCCTGGGCCCCAGAAGCTCCTGAGGTCAAGTAACCCTGAGCTTCTGGCCAGGGCAGCTTTTTGTACTGCTGGGGCCAGGACAGGTGTTAGCCCTGAGCTCTAGCTCCCCCTGGCTGCAGATCTGGGAGGAGCCCAGCAGGGTTATTTTGCCCCAAGTGGCACAATTTGCTCCATAACAAAGTGCATGTCTGAACATGTGCGCCAAGGCAAAAAGCCCCAGCTCAAATTTGCACTGCTTCTATTTCAGCTGCTGCAAGTGCACGTGCTTGCATGTGTGGACGTGCCCTAACAGTACACATTTTCTTGATAAAACTGTTTCCACAGTAGGGGCTGTACTTCTTTAACTCTAATAGACCAGACAAAACTGCAGTCCTCATACTCAAGAGTGTAGCAACTAATGCATGTATTGCAACACAAACTAGACAACTCTTCTAGATTAGAGATGGGAGGGTAAACCAGCTTTTAGGCCAACTCAAATCTGAAGCCGTCTTGTACTGACTTTCAATGGCTCTTAAAGTATTAAGGTTAACAACTGACTAAGCACAGAAACAGAATTGTTGCCAAATGCTAAGTAGTAATTCTTCAAGCAATGCTTTTGAATAACAGGTCTTAGAATATTAACTGCAGTGCTCGATTTCCTTGACTGACAGTTCTTTATATCTGGATAGGTAAAGGGCTTTGAAGACTCTTCACTTCATAAGCATTTCAAAAGTGATTTCTGACACAAACCTTTGGCAGCAATTTTCAAGGGGGTCATCTAAAATGAGTGATATAGTATTTAGTGTGATGCCAGCGTAGCATATTTAACAGTCATTGAACTCTGAATATGACACAGTGTGATCCTTAAGGGCTATACGTGCCTCCTACCTCCCCTTTAGCATGCCCCAAGCCTCACAGCTCTTCCGGATGTTGTCAGGTCCTTCTCTTCTCTGGCGTGGTGCCCGGCACCCTTGGGCTTGTCACGCAACCTGCACCCCTCGTCTGGCGCCGTTGAGCTTGTCACACAACCGACGCCCCTTACTACTAGTTAGCCCTTTCGGGCTCATGAATGGTATTCTTCCCCACTGGGCTAGTGGCCTAAGCCTCACCTAGCCCCTCTGGGTTCCTGTAAATAACAATTATCAAATTAGGCTCAGGTGACCTAAGCCTTACCTGGACCCTCTGGCCCCTGTCAATCATGTATGTCTAGTTAGGCTCAGGCGGCCGGAGCCTTACCTGGCCCCTTTGGTTCCTTGGGGTTCCCTTATTCCAAGTCAAAGCTTTGTGGGAAGAGAAAGCAGTTCCCCCTCCTCCTAAAATAGGAAAGAAAGCTTTTAAGCTAAGCAGGATTCTGCCTATTATTTCTGCATCAGCTAACAGAGTTAACCATAAATGTGGGACACATAGGGCATAGACATAACACTTAAAATGATTTAAGTGTGGTTTAATGTGATGCAAACAGACATACAAGCCTGTTAAGCTGGTTTAAATCCACTTGGGGACCCTTTAGTTCTGGGCTTCCCTGAAGTGTTTCCAGTCATGTACATATCTCAGATGTCATACCCTACCCTGGATGAGATAGGTAGTCAGTGTAGGGACAAATGGCAGACTGTGGAACATACTAGTTGAGTTGCATGCTAACTACTTGCCAAATAAGCCAATTGTACAACAAAGAAAACAGGAAAAACAAATTTAATCATATGAAGTGTTATGGATCCCCTCTCTCTGCATAGTTCATGATCACCACCTTTTATCTACACTTGGTTAACACTTTTCTTTTTGTTCTCCCACTTTGTCAGCTTCCTCATTTTCTTTGCCCACCTGCTTGGCTACCACACTCTCCTTTTGTCCCCTCACGTGTTCTGCTCTCCCAGCCCTTATTTGCCTTGTTTTACAGCAGCTTCTTACAACAAGAATAGTAATAGAAATACCACCTTCACCATTTGATAAACGTAAAGCAGAACCTTTGGATCAGGCAAAGGAGACAAGGATGGTTGAAGGAGACAACCCCTTCCCTATGACTCCACTCAGGGGCTATTTACCTCAGACAGAGTAAAAGAGCAGTAGCAGCAGATTCACACAGCTGAAAGCAGGAGCATGGAGCCAAGAAAGGGCTTGAGCAGGACTTAGGCAACCACATCCTTCTTAGATACTAAGTGCCTTTACTAGATAAGTAGACACAGAGATAGATAATTCTGACATGGTCCTGCTAAGCCTCAACACCAGTAGCAAAGACAGTAATGATTAAGTAGCAGACACCTCTTTTCTGCTTCACTTTCCACAAACAACATGAATGTGACCTATGCAATAATAATGCCACAGGTGTTTCTCTTTTTTCTCCTCCCACTGTCAGCTGATCCAATGATAGCAGTAAATGCAGAACCTGTTAATGTGGGGGTGGAGTAAGGAGAGTGCTAACAGCTGAGATGCAATGAAATTATAGCTACATGAGTACGTGGCTGTTCAATTTTCATCTGTTGAGCAAGATGGCAATATAGAGCCTAATGAATATGGCCTTAGGGAAGTAAACTGGAGTTTTACCATTAGCCTCAATACAATCACGATAGTGAAAAGCAGAAAGTGACCCCATTACAATCTAAATAACTCCCTCATTGGAAAAGCTGGCTTGTACTCCCATGTAGATCCAGTTATCACACAATAAGGTACAACTCAAGACACTAGCATAAAGGGACAGCAACAGCTCTAACTAGCATTATATTTGCATTCAGAATTAACTCAAGTCCAGGAGAGAGATGAGAGAGATTTTTCCCAAGTAAAATTAAAATAGAAAAAGAGGTTTTGGTTTTAACTGAAAAAATTCCCCAGTGCTAATTCAGGGGCTTCCCAGTCCCAGTTTACTGCAAATTATTTCTTGCTTTTAAGGGTGAATTTGTAGTGCAAACTTTCACAATTTCAGGGTGTGTGACATGATAGTTTCTGATTTTCTTAATGCCTGGCTACTAGAATCAAAAGACTGCATGAGAATTATTGTTAATTTTAGGTATAGGTATATTTCCAAGTCTCATATTCATGAAAGAAGCTTGAGAGCATGACCCAGGGGTGTTCCACAGGCTTACAATGCAAATTAAAAGAACCCATTATTATTATTATTTAGAAGACTCATTTATTTTATATCAAAAAATCTGATTCAGGATTTTTGAACACTTGGGAATGAAATACTGATCCAACATCATAGAATCCTTGTACTTAAAAAAAACAACCAACCTAACAACAACAAACTTGGCTTCAGGGGATATATGGAACTGTAAACTGCAAATCTCTGTCTTGAGTTCCCCTGAACACTATTGGTGACATTATGGATTGTAGCAGCTCCACTGAACTTCCTAGGGTAGCATTAGAGATATTGAAGAAGTTAGGCAAGAGTGCATTGTTTAAAATGACAACATTTATATGTGGTTCCAGTGTCATGGACATCTCTGGATCATCCCTATTAAAATATTTGCCAAGTGTTTGGCATTCTTCTTGTACTGACTTTCAATGGCTATTAAAGTATTAAGGTTAACAACTGACTAAGCACAGAAACAGAATTGCTGCCAAATGCTAAGTAGTAATTCTTCAAGCAATGCTTTTGAATAACAGGTCTTAGAATATAAACTGCAGTGCTCGATTTCCTTGACTGACAGTTCTTTATATCTGGATAGGTAAAGGGCTGTGAAGATTCTTCACTTCATAAGCATTTCAAAAGTGATTTCTGACACAAACTTTTGGCAGCAATTTTCAAGGGGGTCATCTAAAATGAGTGATATAGTATTTAGTGTGATGCCAGCGTAGCACATTTAACAGTCGCTGAACTCCGAATATGACACAGTATGATCCTAATTGCAGCACTGCAAGCCAGGAGAAGAGGAGATGCTCATGGTGCTTGACACATATTTTATCACTGTGACAAAAGAGGAGAGACTTCAGCTGGTGAAATGAGGACATGGTGCAATACCTCTGCATGGGCACATTTTACAGATGAGGAACTAGCTCTCACCAATATGATCCTGACTGAAAAAAAACACTCATGTACACTAATAGTTTGCTCTTTCTTATTTTCAAATATCAGAGTGACTACAGTAGGGTGCATTTTACATCTTTAGCATCATATCCTTGCTAAAGAAAAATTGCAAAGCTGAAATGTACATTGAGAGCACTGCTTCTAACTACATACAATTCACTGGCATTCAGATTTTGGCCCATTACATATTGTTCCATTGTGGCATGATACCAGATTTCCAGAAGCAGAGAATCTGGCTCTGCAGGATTTTATTTCTTACCTGAACTACTTAATACTCATGAAAACAATCACTAATTGAGTGAATAATTTTGCAGATTCAGAAAGGATAACTCTTACCATGAAATTTATCATAAAAATAGTCTTTTCCAATGAGGATAAACTTCATATCAGTTGTGTTTTACAGGTTAGACTGTGAGGAAGTTAGATGTAAGCTTGAACATATAAGCAATGTAGGGACTGGGAGCTACTGACAGCTATTCCTGGCTGAAACCAATTGATAGTAAACACTTCAATTCTTATCCTTTTCTCTCTGTATAAATTACATAAGTTTCTATAACATTTCTATATTTCTGTAGACATAGGTATGTTTTCAACATATAACCAAAGGGTAACAAAGATTCTACGTTTGTTTGTATGGAACATTTTTCTCCTCAAATCAATCTATTGTTGAAACCTTCTACTTCTAGCCTGATTTTATCTGTTCTTTAGCTTCTGGGAATGAACAAGTGTTCAATTTCCTAAACACATGTATCATTTCACAACCCACTGGAGGTTTAAAGTCAAGCTGCCACAGAACCTGAGGAAAGCAACACTTTTATACAAACAGCATATAACTTGACCCTTCCCTTTTATCTTGATTCCTTATATTTTTCTTTCACATCTGATTTATTTCCTTGTTTTTAATTTTTCTCTGATAGTTTTCACCTGTTCTCGTCTTATGGACCAAACTTTATGTCAAAAATGAGTTGGGGATGGGTGCTTTTATAACATGTCAGGATGTCATATTATTTTACTCAGTTAATATTGATGTTTTAATTTCAGTCTATGTGGATATGACAATAGGAGGTGTCATCTCTGTAATAATATTTCCCAAGTTCTTGCATGAACTCTTCTACTTAATCTCTGTAGTAATTTTTGGTTACGGTAAAGTTATTGTTATCATAAATGGCCTGAATTTTCCCCTCTGTATGTACATCTGTACGAGGCAGAGCCTGACCCAGCTGTAGGAACATAATACTTTATACTGTAGTGCTAAGAACATTGTTCACCCTCCGGCAATACCAACCACAGGTAATAGAAGTTGTGTGGCCATTGATAAGGTCTGAATTTGTTAATAGGGAGTGATTCATAGTTGTGTCAATCTGCTTAAAAGTAGGTTTCAAAACAAGGCAGCATGATGATACACGCCAGTCATCAACAGGCAAATAAATGGCTGTAGAGCTGAACTCAAGAGATCAAAAACCAGTAACTAAAATAAAATAATAAGGGTACTTAACACTTAGTAAGCATTTCAGTGAAAATCCCTAAGCACTTTAAAAAGAGCATTAATTTCAAGTTTAAAACATAAGCACAACAGATTGAGCAGGGGGTTGAATTAGATGAGTTCCTGATGTCCCTTCCAACCCTCATTTTCTATGATTCTATGAGACCCAGGCTATGGTAGTTCAGTCAACCCTAAGCCTTGGAACAAATTATCCCAGAGGTGGGGAGAAATAACATGGTTTTCCATGATTTCCAAGGAAACTGGAGAATACTACTACACATTCAGACTAATTGCTAATTCTGATTCAACCAGCCCTTTTGCAAACCAACTTCAGACCATCCCTTGTAGATCAACCTCAGTGGACTTTGGCATTTCACCAAGATCAATATTTATAAAGGACCAGTACTTCACTGGTGGCAGGAAAGGAGACCCTTGCATGACATGCATATAGCCATGACAGAATTGTAATCCATGCTTCTAAGTGAATTCTTGAATTTAGGTTTTGGCTTTGTTCTAAACCAGGGTCAGAAACATGAAACCAATGAGCTATATACAGCTCATGAAGCCAGGATGTCTGCAGCAATTTGGCAGCAGCAAATGTCTGTGACATTTCTGTGGGAGTTGGCCTGGCATGAGGGGCAGTGGGTGGGAGAGTGGCAGCAAAACACTGTGGAGTGGGGGGCGAAACAGCAGGACTGCCACCAGCTGGGTCAGAAGGAGCAATTCACTTCTAGAGTTAACTCAGTTAAAGCTGCCTGCTGCTCCAAAAGATTGCTAATATCTGTTTTAGACCAGTGACTGTCTTGGCCTTAAAAACAAACCATCAGAACTGGCTTGGTAAGGAAGCAATCATTCTTCATATGGTCCTTTGGACTGTACAAACTGGGGTGTCTATGATGCTTTCTGTTTTGTATAAATGTCCCTGAGCCTGTGCAGCTCTGTACAGCCCCCACACACATGGCTGGGACTAAAAGACACAATTCAGCCCCAAAAGAAAAATAATACTGTGCTTCCCAGAGGCAGTGAAAACAAGTTTAATTATGACCTGCTAATTTACATTTCTATGGGATACTTCTCTATAAATGGAGTTCCAGAACTGGTGTGACTTCATGAAACTTAACACAATAGGGCCCTGGAACATTTGAATATAAACAGTCATCAGATAATGTTACTGACTGTTATGGGCACACAATAATAATGTGTGCCCATAACAGTAACAGTGGAACAACAAAAACAAATTGTTATGTGTAAGAGCCCCAGATATAGGTCAAGATCCTCTTAGGCAAGGCAGTGTATAAGCACAGAATAAAAAGGCAATCCCTGATCTTGCACTACATAATCCATATGTGTAGGAGGACAAACCCTAAATCTGGATATCCTCATGTGAGTGATTAATACCACAAACGTAATGTTTCTTTTCATTTTTTACATAAAGTTTAACAATTATTGGTTAATGACCTGGTGGTCACTAAGGGAAATAGTTGTGTCAGTTTTAATGTGGATAGATTTTTAACTATAAGGGTGATTTATTAAGTGGATCTTGCATTCCACTGCAAAAAAACACCCCATCTATCTGAAATGTTGTGGAGACATGCCAAAGATATAGGCAAACAAGGGTTCAGATAATCCCAGGAGTACATGGGTAAATGATTCTGGCTGAGGGATGAAAGTGAAATTGCTATAAACTACAGTCAGTTAAACAGAGTATGCACAAATGGGATTTGACTGTAAGTGTATTTGAAAGGCTCACAAAAAAGATTGATTTAAAATAGAGACACAAGCTGACCATGCTAAGCGATTTCCCTTTATTTTCATCTATCCTAATTTCTTTTATATTAAGATTCAGGAATTTGGTATTTTGGAGTGAGGAATAAAGGTTAACACAAGAACTGCTCTGAAGGGATAGACATTTGAAGACAAATGAAAATTTAAGTTAGAATGAATGATGAAGCATTATGCCAGTAGTTAGAGATCCAGAAGTTAGGCTGATGTTCTGTTTCTAATACTTCCACCTATACTTTCCCCACTGCTTGGAGATCCCTGTCATAATTTGACAGATTAGGACAGTAAAAGGGATTTTCAACATATGTTTGTTTGGCTTTGACAAGTTTAAGCCATAATTGGATTCAGATGTGCACATAGGCAATAATATATGAACTTAAGGCCTGAATTATGAAGTAAGGGTCAGGAGGGTAAGTGAATAAATGAAATACCTGATTTCTGACTGTCACGGCGTGGCGTATAGGAGCAGCCGTGATCCCTCTAGCGCCCCCTACTGTGTCAAGTACGTGATCCAGCACCCTCTATCTCACCTGCCACGTCTTTGATGATATATGGTTCTATATGGGAGGCTGCCTTCGATTCCCTTGTCCACGGTACCCAGCTTACACTGTCCCCCCATTCTGTATGGGGTGACTCAAGGGCGATGCAGGCCTCCTACCTCCCCTTTAGCACGCCCCAAGCCTCGCAGCTCTTTCAGACGTTGTCAGGTCCTTCTCTTCTCTGGCGCGCTGCCCGGCTCCCCTGGGCTTGTCACGCAACCTGCACCCCTCGTCTGGTGCCCCTGGGCTTATCACCCAACTGCCGCCCCTCTCTGGCACCCTTGGGCTTGTCACGCAACCAGTGCCCCTCACTGCTAGTTAGCCCTATCGGGCTCACGAATGGTATTCTTCCCTACTGGGCTAGTGGCCTAAGCCTCACCTAGCCCCTCTATGTTCCTGTCAATAACAATTATCCATTTAGGCTCAGGCAACCTAAGCCTTACCTGGCCCCTCTGGCCCTTCTGGGCCCTGTCAATCATGTATGTCCAGTTAGGCTCAGGTGGTCAGAGCCTTACCTGGCCCCTTTGGTTCCTTGGGGTTCCTATTACAGTGGAAACCCCCTGGAACGCCTTCTAGGCTACACCCCTCTTGGGGTGACTGTCAATCATACACGCCCCTCTTGGGGTTGCTTCTTACTACATGTGCCCCGCCTGGGGCCTCTCTTCAACATATACCCGCTCTCACGGCTTCTTGGCACTTTCTCCAGGCTCTATATAGCCACTGACTTGCCCTCGCCGGGCTAGTCCTCTTTACAGCACCCACCCTAGGCTTTCACTCGTGTGGCTCCCACACCTGGAGCCCAACACGAGTCCCTACAGGCTTCACTCTGGTGCTAGGACCCTTGGGCGGAGTCCTCTGCCCCGCTCAGGCCTCTCACTATTGCCCATACAGGGCTACCCACTGTGCCGCCTCGGCACTGAACAGCTGTGCCATCCCAGGCACCACTCGTTTGCCCACACAGGGCACTGGGAACCCCCAAGCAACTGGGGGGCTCCCATGAGGCCTCCTTGCACCCCTACAGCCTCACCCGGTCCTCCGGTTTTAACTCAAAGCAATAACATAAGCCAATCGGCTACAACTCAACAGCAAGAAGCCTCCTGGCTTATAACATAAGGTCCACGCTCAGTTGGCTCTCTAGCCATGACCTCCCAGCCTGGGTTCTCTCTATCCTTACCACGCCGTAGCTGCTTGGGTGGTCAGGCTGCAACCATCAGCTGCGCTTTGCTCAACTCTCCCGCAGAACTCCTGCTCCTGCGGCTGCCAGAAGGGAACCGAACTCAGCCTCTAGCCCCTCTCTGGGACACTGCTCTGCACCTCACTGGACCTTCTGGGTCTTATGCTCCAAGGGCCTCAGGCCCCACTCTATGGGCATGTGCCATTTGCTTTTCTGTCACAGTGTGCTCCCCTAGTCTTTCCCTTCCATGGGGTACCCACAAGTCAACAGGGGCTAAGGCTTTCCAGCACCCTGTATTCATCTTTCACTAGGGAAGCACAGGTATGGCATTTCCTTGGGACTGCCCTGCCACAGGCAGCCCCACCATACCATCCAACCCCAGCAGGTTGCAGTTTCAGGTCTTACCCAAGATGAACAGGAACCTCCTCCATCCCCATAGCACTTATCCTGACCTCCAGGTGTTTGGGTGCTACTTTCCTCAGGTTGTGCTATGTTGCTTCACTGGCTCCCTAGTTGTAACTGCCTGCTCAGCTTCTAGGGCCTGCTCTTATACCCTGGCTGCCCAGCCCACAACCAATCTTTGGGCCCCCTTGCAGTTATGTGACTGCCTAATTGAACCTAACCACTCCTGTCTACAGCTCCACACTCTGCTCAAGCCCTTTAAAATCATGGGTACCAAAGGTACCCTGTCTCACAAGATTATTTGATAGATTATTTCAGAGAAATTATTTGATTATCTAGAAATTTCTTTCTACTGATCTTTAAAAAGAAAGAAAAAAACCACTAATATGCAATTCCTATTAAGGTACCAAAACCAAAAAAAAATTAGGCCTCTGGGAATGACTTTATACCTCTCTGCACCTTCACATTCCCATAAATAAGCCCTCAGCATACTGTTTATTATTTCATTTACAGATATGATCATTTTCTATTCTGTTTTACTATTTGGTTCATTTACATAAGGAATGTGTTTGAAATGTAATGTTTTCTGATGAGTTTTGTCTTAATCTCATGCCTTCTGAGTCCAAGAAAGTTGTATAATTAGAAGCTGTATGATAGTCTTGTGGGATGTAGAATTAATAAAACAGTAGTATAATTAAACCATTTCCCATACTCTACAGAAAAAATTGCCTATTTTGTTCCATAGCATATAAAAGAAAGATATGCGAAGATCAGTCATTTATACATTTTAAGATGAAAGCAACAATGTTTGGCTGAAAGAATGACATACGGAGGTACAAAATAAAAAAGGGAAACATTCTGAATACAAATTGCGTAATCTAACAAAGCCTTTCCATGTAGACATTTGATAACTATGCATAAATTTATTCAAAAGCATTTTCAATATTTCATACTAAATGTTTTGAAAATTGACTCTTGTGAAAAAGGCTAATGAATAATCCAAATGTCACCACTAAACTCCTACTGACATTTTTTTTGCAAACTTAGGCTAATAACATTCACTGGCAATGATAACCATTTCTTCATAAGATTTCCTTCCTTCTCTCTTAGCATCTATCTTTTACAAAAATCTCTCTTTCCTTCACATACACAGAAAGAACTGTCAAGGTGGCCAAAGGAGTATTTCTGGTATGAAAACTTTCAACAATATTTATAAATGTAAGTATCTGTAATGCTTTTCACAAACATTTTTGGTTTAACCATCTACTTCATTAATCTGAGTATTTGCAAATACATGAATATAATGAATATAAATAAGAGCAAACACCATCAAAGTGAATTGTCAGATTGTGCCAATATTTGCAAAAATATTCACAAATATTCACTTATTCAGCCCCTGGTTTAATTAAATTTATTCAATAGAAAACATATACCTGTAATACTTTTGGGGTTTTTTATAGTCCATGTTCATTTTTTGTCAAATAAGATATTGGGCTGTTAATTTCACAGTATTTGCATAAAAATTCCATGCATTATACTTGGCCATATGCTTTAGATTGTCATGTAGATACCTTGTAAACTACAGCTCTGAAAGAAGATTTCAAACACCACATTGTCTTTTTTTAATTATATATAGCAACAACACATGTCAAACTACTCTCAGTGTTCTACCACATAGGGGCACCCTCCACTAGTGGGTGTTATATTTTTAATTGGAAATGCCCAAATTCTAACTGCTTTTATGTTTCCCACCCACTGATCAGCTGTACTTCATAGTTTAAGGTCTGATACTTCTGATTCGCTATTGAACATACCCTGAGAAGAATTATGCCCCCACAAATGCCTGAGAGAGAACATTTTATTCTACTCTGTACATATTATCATTCATGACCATATTGTAATAAACATTGTATGCACATAAACCACAATGTCCAAGAAAGCTTAAAATGTAATGCAAATTAATATAATTTTTTCAACACCCTCAAAAATACATGTTTGTTTCCATTTCTGGATAAAAGCGTGTGGACAGGTGGTCAACTCTTATTTAGCTAACTTCCCCAGATTATTTAGCTTTAATTTAGCCTATTTAGCTAAA
>NW_017728906.1:19423364-19465461 GCF_001723895.1 Crocodylus porosus
ATGTCATCCACTATATTGTTGGTAATTAACATAAAAAGTATCAACAAATAATGGTTTTAGGCACTCTGTAAAAATACAGAGGGGGAGAAGCTTCTTTTATACTCAAGTCAGCCACTTATTTATTAGAACCTTTTCCTCACAAAATGGTTATGAGATTACTCATAGGGTTGGTAGGTTTAACCTCCTTTATTACCAGCCAACCTGCCAGAGAAGGTAATGTGATACCACATCAAATGATCAATAACAATTGTTTCATGGAAATCCACATTTCCAATATAGCAAATTTATCCCTGGAGACTTCACAAACCAGATGTCACATTTCTTCAGGAGAAACCACAGATGGCAAAGAACAGGCTTACTTAAACACAATGTTTAACACCTTTAAGGAAGGCTGTTGAATTATTGGTTCCTTTTGAGATAATTATATTCAAGATACTGGTCATTGAAATGAATATTTTTGTTATGCTATGTTTGTATGTTTTGATGTCTGAAATGCTGTTCTTATTACAACCGTGTTTCTCAAATGTTATAAGCTTACATATAACATTTGCATATATACTGCATTGACATGCAGTAATTACACAGGTTTTATCTCACCATTGATCTGTGCTCAAAACTCCCATTGACATGCAGGATCAGGCACATCGTTGCCAGATGGGACTTTTCAAGGCTAACTTCTTGTAATATTACAGCGCTATACAATGATACTCTCCTACACTTTTAAGAAAGTAATATTGATTATTCACAGTAAATCCAGCTGTAGACATAAAAATCCAGTTCTAAAAGAATATCAAACATTTGACCAGATCCTTAAGTACTATAGATTATAACAGCTCCACTGAATTTCACAGGATAGCATAAAGCATAGAAATTGGGCAAAAGCACATTGTCTAGAAATATCATAAACTCTAATCAAGTCAGAACCCTCACATAAGAAGCACTAAGAGAAAGGAGGCCTCACCCACCACAGCAATGCTTTCTTTCAATTCCTATTTCATTCATTTTTCTTTCTCTCCCTCTCCTTTACTTTTTCTCTCATACAGGCACCTAAACTCAACTAGTAAAGAAGGGAAATCTTGACACAGTAGCCTTCTGGGCTCCCTCAGAAGGGGCAGTACTTCCATGTCTATGAGTAAGTAAACCTTTTAGAATCTAAAAACATAGGCGAGTTATGAGGGGCACATAAATTCTGTGTGGTTGAGCAGAGTTTGTTCCCATAGACTGAGTGACCAGGAAGTATAGTATCTAAAACAATATATGATTTCTTAGAAACTGACAATTCTTCTACCTCCAAGCTCCTGTCCCTTGGTGTTCTCATCTTTATCCATGCTTGGCCTTCTGTCTGGTAGTCTGTCCAGGTGTCTGATAATTAGAAACATCTCATATAATACATTTGACAGCTTCTTGAGTATGGCACAAGGACATTCTCAGAAAGTAGATAGCTTTGGACACCTTGGGCACTGACAGACATGACACTTTGTTGCACGATCAGCCACTGAAAGTGCTCTATAGCCATTCACTGACACAAGTCCCCCCCTCATTATATGAGGGTTCAGATGAAGGCAATCCAAAGTGCAGCACCTTCATTAGCATGTGTCAGCACAGCTGGAAGCAAGGCTTGGCTGATGCAGCCAAGCCCTACTCCCTACACTGTCTTTGGAATGGCAGGTGGGGGAAAGGGAGTGGAGGGAGCTGGTTCTGGGAGTTGCCCAGCTGGTGTTGAAGGATATGATGGGTGGATTGGAGCCCTTCCAAGGTGGGGGGAGGGAGGTCCAATCAACCTGCCACACTCTCCAGCACTGGATGGGCAACCCCCAGAACCAGTTCCCCCTGTTCCCTCCCCCACCCCCATTCTAAAAACAGTTCTGAGGCTGATGGGGAGCAGTATTGCTAGGGGAGGGCAGCTGCAAAGACACAGTTCCTCTAAACTGCAGCTCATCTCCCAACCCCCAGGACCCAACAGCAAATATCTGTTGGGTCCCAGGGATAACTGTAACTCATGGCGGTTCCTACAAGTGCCATGAGTCACAGCAGGAAGCTGCACTTCTGTCTGCGTACCTTGAGATTTAGTCTGAGAAAGCTGTCTCAGAGCAAAGGGTGTTTTCCTACTCCACACATTATATTGCCATCCTGGTGTTTTTAATTCTCCTGTATTTGCTGCTGTATGAAAAGAAAGGACAAGGATGTCTCCTACTGCAGCTGGTAAAGTCAGGTTCTCTCCTGTCTTACATAAGTGACATAATTTTAAATATTTTTAATACTACAACAGATATGAGCTTCTACCCTGACTTTGCACTGGAAGAATATCCTGTGATCTGCTGCATAATAGTCCAGTATTTCATCAATTATAAAGGCAAATACATGTTCCTGTCCTGATGCTGTGGCTCTATAAGGAAACAAAATTGAACTTGTACAGTATGGAATTATTTATCCACTTATTGGCTACAGAATAATTATTTATGTCTTCTGAATCAAAAGCAGTCAGCAGCAAGACTGGTGAAGAATCAAAACTTCCTCCTTTAGTCACTCTAGTTCTGCAGGGATAATAACTATGAAGTCCCATGGGAGCGTGGGGGGTCCCCCAGCGTGCTCAGCAGTAGCCCTGGAAGTGGACTGGAAGCACTCTCAGTCCACTTCCAGGTCTTCCGGGGAATGTAAGAGGCCCCTCTCATGTTCTCCCACCTTGGTAACTGGTGCCTCCTGGGTCTGGGGGGGCACCTGGGGTTTCCTACTGGCCAAGCCAGGGAGGCATGGGGGAACGGTGCCTCCATGATCCCCAGAGGACCTGGAAGTACTTCTGGTCCACTTCTGGTTTCACTGCCTAGCATGTGAGGGGCCCCCTGTGCTGCTGTGGAACTCTCCATCTGCCCCACCATCACAGTGTTCATGAGCCATGCCTAGTACCACAAGGTATGCAGAAAAAACATTTAAAGCAATGTATACATCCAAATCACTGGCTGTCTGAATCAGCATTGAATCTTCAGGTTTAGATTCAGCTAAATCGAACTGGGGACAGTGATCCGAATCAACCAAGCAAATTGCTATCCTTATTTCAGGCTGAATCTGAATTGAATAGGACCCATTTTACACACCCCTAATATCTCTCCTTTTTGAAAATGAAATGAAACTGACTGATGGGATAAGGTATCTACCTTTATATTTTATCTAGAATATGCTTATATATAATAATGAAAGTGAGAATTTAATGGTAAATTTTAATTGTACTATGTCCAAAATCTTTCTGAACAATACCAATTTTTGGTGTAAAAAATAAACTAATATATTTCTAAAAATAATAGTTAGGTCTATTTTTCATGAATTCTTCAGCCTGTATTTTTAAAGTCCTTCAGTATTTTTCTATATGTTTTCCAACTTTCAGTTTCACATAGTAAGTCAGGGCTATTTTTTTCCCTTTCCCTACAGAACTGTAAGTCTGCTTTAAAGTGAGCCTTAGGATCAAGTTATTTTAGAGACTGAATTTTCTTCCACTTTTCACCTTGTTCTTTTTGGTTTCAAGGTTTGAAGTTGGGCAGAATGAAGATGATTCAGTAAATTGTATGCTACTCTGAGCTATTTTCATGCTATCAATAACATTTTATTGCCATGTAGCCTGCTTGACCTAATCAAAATATATATTTGCCCAAAGGATAAAAAAGAGATAATCCTCCTTATGCTGACTTACCTTGTTAACATAAATATTTACAAGTTAATATTTAATATGAAATTAGAACTATTAAAAAAATGGGTAGCAAAGTTCAAAAGCAAAATAATCACTTAAAATATATCATATATCAAATTCTGTAGGTAATGGAATGCATCTTTAAAATTAGGAAATCATTTAAGAATCTGCTCATAGACTGAAGCTTTTCTATTCTTTCTTTCAGTATCACTGAGGCTAACAGAAGCCTTTAACACAAATATTTCCCTTTGAAAAAATCATAGGATAATAGGAAATTAGGGCTGGAAGGGATCTGTCAAAGTAATCTGATTCCACCACCTACCACCTAGGATCATCTCTGACTAAACCATCCCGGCCAATTATCTATCCAACATGCTTTTGAAAATTTCCAGGAATGGAGATTCCACATTTTTTTCTATGTAGCCCGTTCCAATGCTTAACCACCCTCAGTCAAAAAGTGCTTCCTAATCTACAACCTAAATTTCCTCTGCTGCAGCTTGAGACAATTGCTCCTAGCCCTGTCCACTGTGGCCACAAAGAAAATTTTATCTCCATCCCCAGTATAATCACACTTAAGGTATTTGAAAAATGTTATCAAATCCTCTCTCACTCTTCTCTTCTTCAGACTAAATAACCTTGCTTCTTTCAGCCTTCCCTCATAAGTCATGTTTTCCAGACCTCTAATAACTTCTGTGGCTCTCCACTAGCCTCTTTCCAATCTGCCCACATCCTTCTTCATAGTTTCATAGTTTTATAGTAAGTAGGGTTGGAAGGGACCTCAGCAAGGTCAACAAGTCCAAAACCTTGCCATGGGCAGGAAAGAGTGCTGGGGTCAAGTGACCCGGCTGAGTGATTATCTAGCCTCTTTTTGAAGGCCCCCACGGTAGGAGTGAGCACCACTTCCCTTGGAACTTGATTCCAGATCCTAGCCATCCTGGCTTTGAAGTAGTGCCTCCTCATATCTAGCCTGAATCTACTCTTGCTCAACTTACGGCCGTTATTCCTTGTTACTCCCAGTAGTGCTCAGGGGAACAAGGACTCTTCCATAGCATGTTGGTCCCCCTTGGCCAGTTTGAAGAAGACCACCAGATCCCCTCTCAGCCTTCCCTTGTGGAGGCTGAACAGGTTCAGGTCCCATAGCCTCCACTCATAGGGTCTGTCTTCCTGCTCCCCCCCCCCGATCATGCATGTGGCCCTCCTCTGGACCCTCTCTATTCTGTCCACATCCCTCCTGAAGTCCAGTGGCCAGAAATGAAAGCAGTACTCCAACTCTGGCCTGACCAGTGTCAGATAGAGGGGGAGGATCACCTCCTTGGACCTGCTCGTGATGCATCTGTGGATGCATGACAAGGTGTGGTTGGCCTTCCTGACCGCGTCCCCACATTGGCAGCCCATGTTCATTTTGGAATCAATAATGACACCAAGATCCTTTTTTGGCTCTGTGCTGACTAGAAGGGAGTTCCCCAGCCTGTAGATATACTGCTGTTTCTTCCTCCCTAGATGCAATATCTTGCACTTGTCAGTATTGAAACCCATCCTATTCTCATCCGCCCACCTCTATAACCTAAGTCTAGTTGTAGCCTGTCTCTCCCTTCTAAAATGCCCACTTCTCCTCACATCTTAGTGTCACCTGTAGGTGTGCTGCTTGTTCTTCCTTGCACTTGTCAGTATTGAATCCCATCCTGTTCTCATCTGCCCACCCCTGTAGATCTAGATCTAGTTGCAGCCTGTACCTCTCCTCCAGCATGCCTACTTCTCCCCACATTTTAGTGTCATCCACAAACTTGAACAAGGTGCTTTTCACCCCTTGTCCAAGTTGCCAGTGAAGATGTTAAACATTGCAGGCCTGAGGACCAAACCCTGGGGGACCCCACTGCCCACATCCCTCCAGGACAAAAAAGACCCATCCACCACCACTCTCTGGGTGCAGCCCTCCAACCAATCTGTGACCCATCTGACTATATAGGCATCGATGCCACAGTCACCAAATTTCTTAATGAGAATGGGGTGAGAGACAGTGTCAAAGGCCTTCCTAAAGTCCAGAAAGAGTATATCCACCATGACACCTGAATCCAGTGATTTTGTGACCTGGTTATAGAAGGCCACCAGATTGGTCTGACAGAACCTGCCTCGAATGAACCCATGTTGGTTACCCCTAAGCATAATCTCCCCTGCTGGTCCCTCGCAGATGTGTTTTTGGATAATTTTCTCAAAGAGCTTCCCCAGGACTGAGGTAAGACTAATGGGCTTGTAGTTTCCTGGGTCCTCCTTCCTCCCTTTTTTGAAAATGGGGACCATATTGGCCCTTTCCCAGTCCTCTGGCACCTCGCCAGAGCACCATGAGTGCTTGTAAACCTGTGCTGGGGTCCTGCAATGACCTCTGCTAATTCCCTAAGCACTCTGTCGTGGAGATCGTCAGGACCTGCTGACTTTTTGGTGAGCAATGGGGGCTTTAGAGCACTCTTGCCCCCTTTGATCCAGGTAGGGATTGTCACCCTTTGGGTTTGGGGGATTGTCACTTTAAGGAATGACCATTCTTCCTGGACTCCCAACTCCCATCCACTCTGGGACCTCAGTGCCTCCCCAACTAGTATCCTTACCTCATTGAAATCTGCCCTTCTGCAGTCTAGGGCTGTTGCCTTGCTGCTGGCTTTTGACACCCTGTGCTGGATGTTAAAGGTACATCCTTGAAGTACATGACCATATACTAGACACAATATGCCAAGTGAAACATCACAAACCCAGTATGCTGCTGGCTTTGTATGTAAACTTCTGGCTGATATTGACAGCCTGGCCTGTCATTTCCCTGAACTGTATTTGTACATGAAATCATTTCATCCCACATGTAGAACTTTGTACTTGCTGAATCTCATCTGATTGATTGTGGACCATTTTGTCACTACATCTGGGTCATTCTGTATCCTTCTCCTACCCTCCATTTTATCTGTGACTCCACCCAACCTAGCATCATCCACAAATTTGCTAAATGAGATCTCAAGCCCATCATCCAAATCATTAATGAAGATATTGAAAAATACTGGACTTGGGACAGGGGGAACCCACTTAATACACCATCACAACTAGACACTGAGACACTGATGATTACTTGTTCAGCACAATGATCAAACCAGTTATGTGTCTAACTTAGAGCCTTGTTACTAGAGATATAAATATCATTAAAAGCATTTTTTATTTAACATCCTCTAGTTATATTAGGTGAACAGTAAACTGACAACAGAAACTCAGACATGGCTGCTGCTGGAAGCCACTTCCATGGCCCTTTGATTATGGGGGAGGAGGTGGTGGCAAGCCCAGACAGACAACACAGCCAGTGTAAAGCCCTGCACAGAGAGGGAGGAAGGAAGCACCTGTGAAGGTGTAGTTAATTGCCTAAATGATGAGTCATTAGGCCATCCGCTGTTTTCCTTTTAGGATATGGATACTAGTCCCCCTTGCCCCTTCTCCCTTTCCCCTCCCTCTCTTCCTCCTCACTCCTCCCTCCTGCCTGCCCTGCCACCTTCCAGTTCCTACTGGGGCACCACATGGTTTCCCTTCTCTCCTTCCCTGCACCCACCCAGAGCTAAACAATAACTGGTAAGATAACCAGTGATCACTGGGTTTATCGGTTAAGTGATTACTCATTTAACCTTTCAAATCCCTATATGTTATACTTTAAACTATGAGCTGCACAAATGTTGATTGGTGTTATGCTAGCTTGGAGTTTGGAGAATCATAGAAAGGTCTAGAAACCTTTCCTGATTGTCTCCCACCTGCACAGCTGTGAGTTGCCACTAGAGACCTGGTGAGTAGGGGCAGGACTAGGAGCTGTAGCTGTGAGGTGCCACTAAAGGGCTGGTGAGCCAGGATAGGCTTCTATCCCTGCTGTATGGGTGGGAGTGTGAGAGATTTTGGTATGTTGAAGGACTCTAGCTTCAGTGGCACATCTATGGGGAATGGTCACCTCTTACTAGAAAAGGAGCTGGGTAGTGCAGATGAGAGATAATCCTGGCCTGGAGTGGCATAATCCTGCCCTGGAGTGGCATTCCTACTCTCCTCTATGGATGTGAAACATGGGGGACCTGCTGTCATCATCTCAAGAGCATGGAGAGGTATCATTAATGATGCCTTCAGAAAATCTTCCACATCAAATTCAGCATACTTGCTAAAGCCAAGGTTACCAGCATTGAGTTAATGATTCACAAGCACAGTATCATTGTACTGGATATTGTGTGTGGACACCCAACTTGCAACTCCTAAAACAAGTACTCTATTCCAAGATTAGTAACAGCTTGAGGTCTTGTACGGCCAGAGGAGATTAACTTTTATCAGTAAATATTTAGGATTGTGAATCCAAAAAAGATGACAAAGCCAGTAGGTAAATACATATCTCCCAGATGAGGGACTAACATTAGAGGGATGGGGGTGAGGAGGAGATACTACAAGGACACATTGAAGGCATAACTTGAAAAAAATGGATGCCAACTTCAAAGGTTGGGAGAAGTTAACTGCTAACTGACTTCAGTGGCACTACAACCTCAACCAAGCAGCAACCCATTTTAAGCATCTTTTCCTCAAAGCAGAGGATAGAGAGCAGAGGGAGGAAAAAGAGGTTAATCTTGGTCTATAATATGTGCTTCTCTGCTGAAAGACCTGCAACTTCCACAGATGGGTATGTGGCTCAAGCATTGGATTCTTAAGTGACCTCAAGATGAACTACTGAAACATGGTAGAGATCATCCTTGAATTGAGGGACTGCCAATGATAAACCCCCTGGTCTCTTTTTGCAGTACACAGCCTAACAAGTTCTACAGTCTGTAATTGTGCACTGCATTTTTTCCATCTGGAGTCCCCCAGGCTTCTGACCTTGGCCAGTTCAGGCATATTGGAGGATTAGACTAAAAGCAATGTCATGAGGTTCAATAAAGACAAGTGCAAATCCTGTATGTAGGACAGAACAATCCCATGCACCAGTCCAAGCTGGGGACTGATAGGCTAAGTAGGAGCTCTGCAAAAAAGGACCTGAGTGTTAAAGTGGAAAATAAAATTAAAATAAGCCAACAGTGTGACCTTGTTGCAAAGAAGGCTAATAGTATACTGGGCTGCATTAGTAGGAGCGTTGCCAGCAGATCGAGGAAAGTCATTATTCCCCTGTATTCAGCACTGGTGAGGCCACATCTGGAGTACCATGTTCAGTTTTGGGCCCCCTGCTATAGAAAGAATGTGGACAAATTGAAGAGAGTCCAGCAAAGGGCAGTGAAAATAGTTAGGAGACTGGGGTGCATGACTTTGGAGGAGAGGCTGAGGGAACTGGGCCTGGAGAAGAGAAGACTTAAGGGTATTTAATAGCAATCTTCAACTATCTGGTGGGTAGTTACAAAGAGGATGGAGCTAGACTGTTCTCAGAGGTGGCAGACAACAAAACAAGGAGTAATTGTCTCAAGTTGCAGCAAGTGAAGTGTAGGTTAGATATTAGGAAGAACTTTCTCACTGAGAGGGTAGTAAAGAACTGGAACATGTTACCAGAGAGCTTGTGGCATCTCCATCATTGGAGGTTTTTAAGACCTGACTAAATAAAGCCTTGGGTGAGCTGATATAGTTGGAGATGGTCCTGCATTCAGCAGGGGTTCAACTAGATGACCTCTTGAGGTCCCTGTCAATCCTAATTTTCTATGATTCTCTGGGCATTTATACAGGAGAACTCTGGGAGGTGGTGGGGGTGGGGGTTTTAATTAGAGTGACTTCATGACCCGCTCTAATTAAAGTACTGAAAGCTAGGGCTGTCCCTACTGGGAGGGACCTGCCTGAGCCCCGTGCTTTGGGGGGGCCTGAAAAGTGGGGCAGAATAGTAGCAGTATGGAGCTGCACAGAGTGGGAACTTCGCATGCAGCTGCTCGCTACCCCCCGCCCCCACTGCCGATGCCACAATGGCAGCAGCAGCTTCTTCAGGTCTGGGGCCATGGGATCAGAGCGGGGATGGGGCCCCACATGGGCTGATTTGCCTGGGGCCCTACACCCTGCTTGGGTCAGCTCTGCCCAAAGCATCATGTATATCAGCACCCTCATGCTGAAAAAATGCTAGGTAGCAAGGGTGCTTTAACTAAAGTTCATTGAACCAACTTTAGTTAAAGCACCCCACCACCATTTCTGAGTGCAGGAACACTGGTGCATGTGATACTGGAGTCTGCTGGAGCACAGTAATTACCACACTACAGCAGACTTGATTAATTTAAGCATTAGGTGCAAGACACAGAAGGTAATAGTTGCCCTTCTACTCAGTACTGGTTAGATTCCATTTGAAGCACTGTGTACAGTTTTGGACTCCACATTTAAAAAGAACATGGATAAGTCTGCTCAAAGAGGAGGACCAATTGCTTGACGTTGCAGCAAAGTTTAGATTAGATCTTCAGAGAAAGTTCTTCAGTGTTAAAATAGTGAGGCAGGGGAATATATTGCCTAGGGTACCCACAGACTATCCCTCACTGGAAGTGTTCAATAAGAGGTTGGACAACCATTAATCTTGGCATAGCTATTACTTTGTTCTACTATGGGTATTTCCCATGCATCTCAGCTTTGCTTGTTGTCTTTACCAGTCAACTTACAGTCGTTATTCCTCATTACTCCCAGTAGTGCTCAGGGGAACAAGGACTTTCCCATAGCCTGCTGGTTCCCCTTGGTCAGTTTGTAGATGTCCATCAGATCCCCTCTCAGCCTTCTCTTGTGGAGGCTGAATAGGTTCAGGTCCCATAGCTTCCACTTATAGGGCCTGCCTTGCTACCCCCAGATCATATGTGTGGCCCTCCTCTGGACCTTCTCAATGCTGTCCACATCCCTCCTGAAGTGCAGTGCCCAGAACTGGGTCTGAGCCATTGTCATATTTGAGGTTGGATAGAGATGGTCCTACCTCAGGTAAGGGGTTGGACCTAATGACCTCTGGAGGCCACTTACAGCCCTACTTCTCTATGATTCTATGAAAAACATACTGTACGCGACCTCCACATTTGCAAGGAAGATGTTGAACTGTATTGGACCCAGAACACCCCTTTGATACTGCCCTCCGGTTTGACCCTGACTCTGACTACTTCTGAGCATGATCATTCAACCAGTTAAATGCTCACATTAGGGTACATCACACCCTACAGTACATGTAAAACTGCTTCTGTGTTTTTTCACCTGCAGGAAGGTATTACAGTCTTTTGGTCTAATTCCCAATACGATCAGTATTTTATTTGGTTTATGTCAAATAATCTCAGACTTTCAATCTATCTTGTTTTATTATCTTAAAAGGATTGTTGTTCCCTTCTAACTTCTAATCAAAACATGTTCTCTTTCACTAAGTTTCTAAATACCTGCAAGGCAGATACATGTCTAATTCTAAGCACTGGTGAAGTTCAGAGTAGACATCTTAGACCTCAATCACAGAGGAGTGATGAAATGCAGACTTCACTCACATAAGCCTCAAGGCCACTATTCCCTCACTCTTGAACTTTAAAAATTTTGCTTATTTCAGTACTACCAGCTCTTTTCATTTTATTCAAAACAGGATGTTGATTGTAGTGCTATGGAAATCCAAACTGCATCCAACAGGAATCAGAACAAAGAATCTTGTCTCTCTCTTTGGGGGATTTGTGGTGGAAGGGGATGATGACTGCAGATAGAACTTTTCCGGTAGGTAAAATGTTGAAAGTAGATTTATTATTATCCATGAAAGCCTTTTTACATGACAGAAAAAATTATTCCCATGAAAAAGGAATTTGTTACTCCTTTTGCTCCTCATTTGAAATACTAACAAAAATGAAAGAAGTTTCACAATTAACTATGGGTGGCTGAAATCTGAGCAAAGTGACTCTCAGTATAATTTGAAACTAAATCGAGATAGCATGCATTACATTTGAAAAAGACAGACAAAGATTTCTAATTTGTTTGGTGCAGGGTAAAGAACCACATGATTTATTTATTTATTTTACAAGTGAGCTATTAATCTTGAACTATTACTTTTATAGATTAGAGTTCTCATTTTAATATATAGAAGATGCAAATGCAAAGCTTCAACATTAATTTTGGTTCAGGAAAATGACACACATTTCTATAATTTTGCTAAACGTAAAACCAGTGGCATAGTAATCGAACTTTTTCCAATAGGTCTACTTAATCTGTAACTTAGGTCAGGCATTGGAAGCTACAAAATTCAGTTACTAACACCTGTAAACTGCAATATTTCAAATACCACTGCATAATTTTAATGTGTAACTTGCAGTAAAGCCTAGATTTGATAGAAAAAAGGAAAAACATCATACTGTGGGACATGACAGAATGTCTAGTTTAGCCTGCATGAGACCCCTATACTTTAACTAAAAGAGAGCTTGGTGTTTCTTTGTCTTCTCTGAATATCGCCATTAGATTCTATATATTTGTATTATATCCATTTCATTTCCTATACTTCATTTATTACCTCTGTTTTCTGTCGAAGATTCTGTGAATGCTACAGGGATATCAGTCATCTGTAAGCCAGTTCTGAAGATTATAACGATGCATGTCACGATATTATTCATTCTTTTATAGATAGCATTGTATCAGATCTTTGTAGGAACAGATAACAAAGCACTGAGGGATATGTGATGAAGAAAATAGCCTTAGAAGTGCCTCCCTTTTGCCAAACTTGTTTAGCTGGTGGATGATTACTCAAGTGAACCACAGGGCATCATTAATCAGACAAGAAATATTTTTTCTTGATGATATGTGAATTTGCTCTCGTCCTGCTACCATTCTGAATTAAAGAAAAAATTCTAAACAAATATATTCTTCCTGTAGTGCCCATGCCACCATTAATAATGTTCCTGCTTGAGAAGCAGGTAAAGAGAAAATGAGATATTCTCTGATAACATCTCAGTTAATGTGGTCATAACTGCAGCTTCAATGACCAGTTTGCATGAATAAATGAATATGTAGCTTTTTTGTCTTCCTATTTATTATTTTATGAACTGTTCCACTGTCTCATTCTTTTGGATTACATGAACAGACTGAGAAGTGGATCTTCTACATGTGTTACTGTAGAAACGTCCTCTTTGTTATCAAACTAAGCTCAGATTCTTTCCAGAAAATCCAAATCCAAACCTAATTTCTGGCAGCACCTGTAGGGTCAAATATGTCTCCTTGGAATTCATTTGCTGTATGAAAACCTCAATAGGGCAATGAATGGCAGCGAAACTGATTATCAGTTTCAGTGAGTGAAGGTCAGTAAGTATAACATCTGCTGTGCTACTGTTTTCCTATGTGTTCATGAACAACTTTCTGCTTATCCAGAGGTTACAAGACCCACACAAAGGATTAGCTCTCAATGGAACTCCCAGTTTGTTAGGTACTGAGGCAAACTGTTCTCCTACAAACTTATATTTCTCGTTGTTTGACTAACTGATTGAAGTAGCTACATGGGTCAAAAGTCGCGCTTAGAATATTTTTAATTTACACACTTTATTAAATTATTTCCTCCCCTTCGCAGCTCATACATGCTGATTTACCAAGATAGAAAGAAGAAATGACTAGTGTTTGTAAAGTTGCTTTTCCATTAGACAATGGCTGCAAGCCATTATTATAGAATAAAAAGGCTAGCTCATCAGCTGGTGTAAATCAACATAGTTTGGGAACGATTGATACTTTCCCAATACGCTTATAAAAGCACATTTTAAAAAGTTAATTGTAAGCTATATAATCAATGAAGTAACTTCAGCTGCAAATCTCAAATACTGTTTAAAATATACAGGTTCTCCTGCAGACTTATAGCTCTCACTAAACATGTAAAAAAAAAGTGCTTTTCTATGCAGCTGAAGGCACATACCTGTTCTGCTATGAGTATTACATAATAAGTTATTTAAATTTTAATCTTCACACTCCAAATGCAGTTTTGAGCAAAGCATTTTTCTCCCTAGTTCATACAGGCCTAAAACAGAGACCAAATATTCTAGTTAAAAATTATGGTCTAATGAGACAAAAGCCTTCCCCCTAAAAATTTGGAACCACAGCACTACATATAGTCATAAAATAATTTTTAAAAACAGTTACAAAAGGAACAGAAATATAGAAAAAAAATCTTCCAAACCATGGTCACTTTATTACGTTTCAGTTTATGTTTGTTCATTTTGGGAAATGTCCAGATTTTCCAGAGAGTGTTATTTTTGGAAGATTGTATATATATTGTTCTGTTTATCTGTCTCTGTGCTACCATTAGTAAGTTAGGTATTGGGAATAAATCAATTACCATATAAATTGGCCCTGGTTAAAACTGAGAGGACTTAATGTCTTATTGCATAAACCTTTCTTCTCAGTTACTGCTGCAGGCACAGATACCTTAATTGCTTCCTTTTCCTGCTTTTACCAGAAAAATTATGGATCAAGACAAGTCATAGAAAATTCTTTTCACTGATACAAGAAGTACCAAATCCTTTTATATTCCAAATATGGGTCCTAGAATTGAACTCAATGATTTGTGGAGGAAAAATGGATTCACACACAAATCAGAGATTTTACACACTCCAAAATGAGGACATAAAAAATGCAATAAAAATGTTAGTTTATGATATTGCAATGGGACCCTGACCCCATTACTGAGAAGGGGAAGCATACCTCAGGACCTGCTGGCCAGACAAGCCCCCAGGTGCAGACTTAAAAATTGGAAAATACTGAAGTAAACACCCACCAGAGACAGCAGAGATAGCAACAACAGGAGTCAGGGGCATGCATGGAAAGCCTAGAGGTCCCAGCAGCAAGGGGCCTCCCTGAGGCTGCCCCAGGAAGCCAAATCAGAAGCTACCTCTGGCAGCTCTGGGAGGCAGGTGACCAGCAGGGAGCAGAGTTGGCGAGCCATATAAACATAGGCCGTTAACCAGAGGATGGCAGTCTGGCCCTGAAAGCTGCAGGGAAAGGAGCTCATGGTTAGGAAAACTGCAAAGAAATGTGTGGTGGACTGTTGAGCTGCCTAGGGCCTACCAACAAGATCCTGAGAGCCTACAGGAAGTTGAGCTGGGAGGTTATGTTTGTACCCAGGGAGGACTGTCCTGGGCATTTGCTTACCTACCCTGATGGTAGATGGTTTTCTTTTTTTTATGAAGCAGTAGCGTGCTGTTTTCTTTTGGCTGATGTTTGTTGGCTGAGAAGGAAGGATTTGTGTTGAGCAGCTGCTGCATCATAAGTTATATTGGTGGTTGTGGTAGGGACTGTGAGGGGCTGTTTCTGTAGGTCCCATTAGGGCCTTAGGGACCCATGATTGCCTTGAGCCCTCCTGGAGGTAGGCACAAGCAGAGCAAGCAGAGCACAGATCAAAGCAGAGTGTGAGGCCAGAGAGCCCAGAGCCAGGCAGCACTGGGGCCAGAAAGCCTAAATTCAAGTAGTGTCTGGGGGCCAGAGAACCCAGAGCCCAGAAACTGAATGGAGACAAGGCCCAAGGAGGGCCAGGACAAGGAAAGGACACAGAAGCCAGGTCCAGTGCAGTGGGCCTAGGCCATAAGAATCAGCCAATAGAAAGAGGGGGCTGAGGCTGGGAAGGCCAAGTCCTGACAAGCATATACAGGTACCCTGAGACACATAATTAGTCCATTAGCCAGTGAGTGAGACCAGGCATGGAAAGTCCTGAGGCAGCCTCCCTTCCTTCAGGACTAGATCATCAAGGTATGGTGGTAAGCAAAGAGGAGAGTTCTACAGGGCTATAAACAGATATTCAAAAAGCTTGAGCCTGAATAATTCAATCTTTGCAAGTTAGTCTAACCAAGATAGGCTAAACCAGTTTGTAACCACACAGACATTTCCTTTGGACTAAAAAAAATGCCTTCATATGCCTACAGTGGCTCAGACTTGAAGCCAAGGGGTGCTAGAGCAGCCCTCCCTTCCCTTCAATGGCACTGAGCTGAGTGGGACATAGCCAGGCCCCAGCAGGATGCTCTGATTCGGGAGAGGTCCTCCCCACCTCCTAAGCAGCCCAATAGGGAGTTGATAATACAGTGTTTATTACCCCTAACTCAGTGTTTATCATCCCATTAAGAAAACACCAGCCTCTCTTCATTAGTTCAAGCTCTTCTCAAACAGCTTTTCCAAGGAAGGAATGGGGGGACATTACCAGCTACTTGTTGATTAGCTCCAAAAAGCCCTAAGCAGACACTGTCCCGTCTGCCTTTGTTCTGTCTCCCACAGCACAGACTGTACCTAGCATGTGGTATGCTAGCTAATGCTGAGAGGTGTCTGTGTAAGGCAGAGGGGAGGGGGGAATTCCTGCTTCAGCAGGGAGTGTTGAGGGGCAGGGGGGAACAGAAGAAATTCAGACAGACCCTGATGTACATTCAGTTTGTGCTGGAGCTGCATTTGGGATTTTGAGGGACTCCAGTTAAATTTGAACCAGGTAGGGTTCTTGGACAGACATTGCATAAACTAGTTTGAGCCAAATCAGTTAAGTCTGATACTACATTCAACGAGGTTGAATCAGCTCAGCGGTGCTACACTTACTAGCTCTGCAACCAAAAGGGTCTTGGGGGTCTTGATCGACCACACAATGAACATAAGACCCCAATGTGATGCCATGGGCAGCAGAACAAACCAAACTCTGGCATGCATCTACTGATGCTTTTTGAGCAAAACCAGGGACGTCATCCTCCCACTTTACTTGGCTTTAGTGAGGCCACAGCTGGAGACTGCATCCAGCTTTAGGCCTCCCCACTTCAGGAGGGATGTGGACAAGCTGGAGAGAGTGCAGAGGACAGCCACCCATATGACCAAAGGCCAAGCCAGCAAGCCGTATAAGGACAGGCTGAGGGACATTGGACTCTTCAGCCTGGTAAAGAGAAGGCTTGGGGGGACTTGGTGGCTGCTTATAAGTATATAAAGCGGGTGCATCAGGATCTGGGACAACAGTTGTTCATCAAAGGTCCCCAAGGGATAACTAGGTCCAGTGGCCACAAACTTCTAAAAGTCTGATTCAGACTTGATATAAGGAAAAACTACTTTACATCTGAGTGTCCAAGATCTGGAACAATCTCCCCCCAGAGGTGGTGCAAGAACCTACTCTAGACTCATTCAAAATGTATTTGGATGTTTATCTTGCTGGGATCATCTGATCCCTTCAGACTTCCTGCCTCTGGCAAGGGGGCTGAACACAATGATCTCATGAGGTCCCTTCCAGCCCCTAGTGTCTATGAAATCTAGGTTTCTCTCAAATTAGTTTCAGCCATTTTCAAACTGGTTTATGTGCACTGGATGTCTGTTCTGTTACAGGTTTAAACCAGTTTCTGATCACTTACGCCAGTTTGTGTGTTCTGTCTCTCCATAGCCCAGAAGGGTAGTCCAAGCTAGGGCTGAACAACCTCCAAGGGGTGTCACAGCCTCCCCTTGTGACAGGCACTTTGTTACAGCTATGTGAAACCTTGGCCTTTGAAATGTTTTACAAATACAAAATATATATTTTTCAAATGGGAAAGTGTGATAGTGTTGAAAGACCTGCTTTTTGTGCGTATGTTGAAACATCTGCTAGACAAACAGAATGTTGTCTGTGCAAAGTCACTCAAAAAAGCTTTATTTCTTGGATAAAATAAACCTGTGAATACCCTCCATAATCAAGTCTGCCAACACAATATTTCACACATGACATTAGCTAGTTTGGTAATTATTGGTTTAAAATATGCCTTGTGAGACAAGTGATGAAAAGTTAGGGTAAGGAGTTCTTAAAGTCAGAAATTGCATGACAGGAAAAGAAAAACAAAAACAGGGAAAATATTAAAGAAAATGCCATTGCTATATTTTGATTCTTGCTATCTGGTTTTGTAGCTACTCTGCTTTGTGCAGAAGGAACATCAGGGAGAAACAGGCTCTCTCTGCCTGGGTTCTCCTTGACATTTCTCTTCCAAAGTCCATGTGGATTGTATGAAAGAGAATCAATGCAGATATTCAAGTCCACACCCACTCTTCCCTCCCTTGTCTGGGTAGAATAGGGGTGGCCTTGGCACTATACCATTTTACCCTCGCTTTGTGATGAATTGTCACCCTTTTAAGTTGTTTCTTCTATTGCTCTGCTGGCTAGGTTTCTGTGATGGATTGCACTTTTAGTCCTAGCATATAATTACATTTTGGAAAGGTAAGTGCATATCTTCAATAATATGAATCTTTAAACCATTTCTAGAGTTAAAAATAGAAAAAAAAATACTTCAGACTCATTTTAAACTTTTAACCAAATCAAAAGCACTGGAGAGATATAGTAGATAGCATTTTTATCAATTAAAGAATTGAAGGAAAGAAAATTCTGTTTTTATAGGATATTTCTATGAAACATTTGTTTTTTAAATTTAGTGAGCTTCATAACAAAATGTCATTTCTTTGAGCAATAACTGTCAAATTGAGACCTAGATGCACATTATTAAACAACTCTACCCTTTTACTTCAGTAGGATTCTCACTTGTACAACACTTTAAAAGGTAGGCTCACAGTTCTTCTTCCTCTTGGATAGTTACAGATGTTCAGGGAGGTTAGGGGAGGGTAGATCATGTTAAAAGTGGCTACTCTAGCTTAGTTTGCCCAGGTTTGGACCTTATATTTTAGATCCCCAGTTTGGTTGATCAAAGTATACACTGTAAAGAAGTTCAGGGAGGTTAGATCAGTCTAAAAGTGGCCAATCCAATCTAAGTTAACTACATCTCAGAGATAGTCTAACTTAGACTGGGTCCAGTGAAACTGATTTAACTGAACTTCTGTACGGTTCCCAACACAACCCCAGGCTGGGAAAACACAGCTGTTGGCCCCATCCCTGGGACGATGCTTTTTCTACCAGCCCTCCTGGCATTGAGTTATTTTTAGCCCCAAAGCCTCTCAGTTCTTCCACAGATGGACAATACCCGGGGGCATACTAGCCAGGCCTCCCACCTCTCCCAGGCATGTCAACCCCCCCATACTGCAAGCAGCTCTAACTTTCCAGAGCTGATCAACATAAGTAGGGGGTGGGGGAGGGGCAGGCAGATTCAGGGAGATGGGGGGGGCGCGGATCAGGGGATCAAATAGCTCCTGGCCTCAGGGGAAGGGAGAGAATCCCCCTCAGCCATCAAATCCCCCTCTTAGACACCATTAGCCCCTCCAATCCCACCAAACCCTCCTGGACCTCAGAAGGGCTAGACATTTTTAAATCTGCAGGTCCAGATGCCCTCCACCCAAGGGTGTTAAGGGAGCTGGCAGGGGTTATCGCAGAGCCCTTGGCCTGGTGGTATGAGCATTCTTGGTCGTCTGGCCAGGTGCTAGGGGATTGGAAACTGGCTAATGTGTCCCAATTTTCAAGAAAGGGAGGACCCAGGTAACCATAGGCCTGTAAGCCTCACCTCAGTGCTCGGGAAGATCTTGGAGAGAATCATCAAGGAGCACATCTGTGGGGGGCCAGCAGGGGAGATCATGCTCAGGGGAAAAATCAGCATGGGTTCATCAAAGGCAGGTCCTGCCTGACCAACCTGGTTGCTTTTTATGACCAGATGACTAAATCCTTGGATGATGGTGTCACTGTGGATGTAAACTTTCTAGACTTTAAGAAGGCCTTTGACACTGGTCTCTCACCCCATCCTCATCACCCTGGGGGTGTTTAAGAGGAGGTTAGATGAACATCTTGCTGGGGTCATTTGACCCCAGTATTCTTTCCTGCCATGGCAGGGGGTCAGACTAGATGATCTGCTCAGGTCCCTTCCAACCCTACAAACTATGAAACTATGAAACTATGAGATGTGAGCAGTGGGGTACCCCAGAGCTCGGTCCTTGAGCCCACACTGTTTTAACATCTTCATCAGCGATTTGGATGAGGGGGTGGAAAGCACGCTGTCCAAGTTAGCTGATGACACTAAGATGTAGGGCAAGGTGGACACAAATGAAGGGAGAAAGAGGCTGCAACTAGATATAGACAGATTACAAAAGTGGGCAGATGAGAATAGGATGGAGTTCAATGTAGACAAATGCAGGGTGCTGCACCTTGGGAGAAGGAATCCACAGCATATACATACAGGCTGGGGAGTTCCCCTCTTGAAAGCACAGAGGTGGAATAGGATCTTGGAGTCATTATTGACTCCAAGATGAACATAAGCCAACAATGCCAGACCACAGCCAGCAAGGCCAGCCATACCTCGTCATGCATCCAAAGATGCAACTCAAGTTGGTCCAGAGAGGTGATACTCCCCCTCTATGTGACTTTGGTCTGGCTGCAATTAGAGTACTTCATCCAGTATGGGGCGCCACACTTCAAGAGGGATGTGGCCAGCCTGGAGAGGGTTCAGAGAAGGGCTACCCGCTTGGTGAGAGGGCAGCAGGACAGGCACTATGAGGGGAGACTGCGGGACCTGAACCTGTTCAGCCACAGCAAAAGGAGGCTGAGGGGGGACCTGATGGAGATCAACAGCAAGTAGGTAGAGGCCTTTTCTTCCCAGCACCACCTGGGGTGACAAGGAACAATGGTAGTAAGCTGATGGAGAATAGGTTTAGGTTAGAGATCAGAAGGCAATATTTTACAGTTAGGATGGCCAAAATCTGGAACCAACTTCCCAGGGAAGTGGCCCTCACCCTACCTTGGGCAAATTCAAGAGGAGGTTGGATATTCACCTGTCTGGGGTCTTGTGAACCCAGCATTCATTCCTGCCTGTGGCAGGGGGTCAGGCTAGATGAACTGTTCAGGTCCCTCCTGACCCTAGCTACTATGAAACCTACAGACCCAGCTTGCCTCATGATCTTCCTGATTCCCCTCTCCAGACTCTACTTCCTCCTGCAATCCCCCTGAGAACTCTGCTAGCCCCTCAATCCCTCCAGAGACCCCACCAGCCTCCCCATCCCTCGATCTTCTCCATGGAACCTGCTAGCCCCCCATCCCCCAATCCTTCCAACCCTCTCATTAGTTTCCCTCATCCTGACTTAGATCAGGTGACCATTCAAACTTGTTCTAACCTACCTGAATGTCCCTAGATGGCCTTTGCACTGTAGGCAGCACTTTGCTTTACTGCTCTCTGCTAATTTTTGTGTCTGATTCAATCTCCTTATGCTTCTTCCAAGTTGGTAATGTATAATGATACCCTAAATTAATACTACTTCATCATGAGCCTTTACTTTCAAGTTTTCCCTCATCCTTTGACCCTGTTCTCTTTCTTACTTCATGGGAAGAAGTTCTGCCTCTGGCTGATTCTGGGGAAGTGAGAAGTATCACCAAAAATTGTCAGCCATTTGGGAGAACAAGTTTATGAAAAAATAACTGTTTTGTCCCTGTTAAAAAAAATACTAAAGTTTAGAATTTTGCCATTAATATAATTTAAATTTTGGGCACTGACTGACATGCAGGCCCCACTAACTCATGGAATTGGTGGGGCATGGGGAAGTCAAGCCTGCCTGCAGCCAAGGGGTTGTCCCTGTCCCTCATCCCCACCACATCCTCCCAGCAATGAGGTTGCCAGCAGAAAAGAAGTACGGAACAGGAAAGAGCTGCCAGCTGGAGTTTGGCAACCTGAGCTGTGGAGGGGAGCCATGAGACCGGGGGCCTCTGATCCACTCACATTCCAGCTCAGGCCAGGCAAACCCCAGCTGGCAGCTTGCTCTCTATCTCCCCCTACCTTTCCTGTTGACAGCCAGCCCTGATTATGACAAATTAACCCTATGGAACACAAATTCCTTAAGATGCTCTAAAGTGGAGCACCTTCATCTGATACCTCATCTGATGATTAGTTTCTTGCATGATTGGCCACTTTAGAAGTCCTCTGCAGCCATGCATGTGTGACATAGAATGGTTGCAGCATGCTTTCTGGGAGCCAAACATGCAAAAATATAACTTCTATCTGCAGCCTTTGTAATATTAGATAATGTAGGTAGCAGAAGTTCTTCCTAGTATCAGATTACAGAACTATTACACAACGAACAAGCTACAAGAGTTTATACAATGATCAATATTACCAAGTTTACTAGCAAAGACAATTACCTAGTCAAACACTAAGGGCATGACTACAGTGCACAATGCAAAGAATCCCCAGCTGCAGAGAAGCATAGTAAATTAACCAAGGCAGAGCACTTTCCTAGGGATGTTATACTTTCCGGCACACAGGTAGCTTGTTTAAAATTAGATCAGATCTCTACATGGTGGAAATTATATGGCATTCTATGGTTCAGTGTAAACTAAAGTGGAAAATGCTAGCTCTTCTCCCTAGTCCTGGTTTTTCTATGGCTAAAATCTTCAGAACTGCGGGGAATTATGTGCTTTACCAAGCAGATTCAGAGTTAAATGATTAAATTGACATCTTGGACTATTTCTGAGTTTGTGTCCTTGGCCAAGTCTAGTTGTGCAGGTCTAACATAAAATCTGCATAAGTGCTGCACTAACTGCAGAATAAAATTTGACTGGAACTTAAGATGACCAGCAGAAACAGGGTTGCAAAAACAGAGTGTCTCTAAGACACAAAAGATATGTGCCAGTACCTACAAAATGCTTGGGGCTTAGTTCCCATTTCATTTAATTTTACCAGATAACATTTTAATTATGTGATCTAACTTCTACTTTTGATGTGACACACAAAAGAGAATTTTGTTTGTTTTATACTTTCAGCTAAATAATATTAGGAAAAAAATGACTATCATGAGCTTCAACATGAAATTCTTTTTCTTTAGACGAGTCATTTATATGCAGTTCATGAGGTCAAATAATTTACTTTTTCGTGGTTAATTACAACTTTTGAAGGAAACGAAAAGGCCTTCATATTGTATGTATGCTAATAATTACCAGTAATGTGATTAAATTCATGTTTAATGCTTATCTAAATTAGCTCATTAGACTGTATGGATGTTTGAAAACCTCCAAAGACTGAAAAATATTCAAGTTTCATTATATTACTGATTTTGATCTAACAAACTGTGGCTACTGTATTCATTATACAGTACTCTGTGTACATAGTACTATATGGTATATCACTTGTTTCAAACCAATTATTATGCAAATCCCAAGATTTTCCTGCTTGACACTCCCCAGTGACAGTGAAATCTCGTTTGGCTTAAAACATCATTTGGGACTCATTTATACTGTGAATGAATGGTACAAATTGTGAAGGAAATAATAGACAAGATGTAATAAATATAATACATAAATATTTTCTTAAATCAGGAGATGACTTACCCTTAACATCTTTCCAGTTTCCTTGCAATACAATACAGTTATTCTGGTACTTTATTAGTAATGTACATTGCTATATGAAAAAGAGAGGAAATGTTATGATTGATCCTGTTAATGCTGATATTTATGCATATATCCTAGTTCAGCCACCTTTACTAACATTAAGAAATGGCATATTATGCATCAATTTCAGTGGAACTAGTCACTGAGAAAAGTATATATTGTTGAAAATTACATACATCTATATTAGAAAGCATTCACACAAAAGTGCTTCTATATAGATATATGGTGAGAAATGTACAGTTGCTTTTTTATTGTCTCTTTTAATTAGATCTGTTAATTGAAGGAGGAAATCCTGACCCCACTGAAGTCAATAGAATAATTTGCCATTGACATCAGTTGGACTTTAATGCTACTTCTCTATTTTCAGGCTTTTAAGCATGAGCATATAATTTCTCAAATGCCTTTATATTACATATATAGTTTCTACAACCTAAGATATAGATATATGACAATTTTCAAACAGTGTAATATTCCTTATTCCAAACAGAGTGTTCCAGAAAGTCATAAAAGCCAATAACATACAGTTAAATAAATTACTACTGATCTAGCGGAATAATGGAAGGTGTTATATAGTGGCTTTTATAGACTAACAGCATACAGTTAATAATACAACATTAACTCCTATCAGTGAAGCTTTGTCCAGATGTAAATTTTTGCTATTAGCTCAGATTTGCCAATTTGGGGTTGTCCCATAGTTTTGATAAGCTTTCAAATTTTGGCTACTTAATTTTGGACTATTGACATGCTCCATCCTTCACATGGTTGTATAAAATTATTCATTTAAGTAAACAAATGTAATTCATAGTAGCCAAATTCTTAGTTGACAGCATATGTAAATGACAGCAGATCTGTGATTATTTAATCTGGAGGAAGAAACCTGGGTATGGATTTGATTTCAGTCTTCAAATATAGAAAGCTGTTTTTATAAAGAGGATGGTGAAAAACAGTTTTCTGTGTTCACCAGGGACAGGATAAGCAGTAACAATCTTAAATTGCAACCAGGGAGATGTAGACAGGGCTTCAGAGAAAATTGTCCAAACACTAGAACAGATTACCTAGAGAGGTTGTGAAATTTCCATACTAGGATTTTTTTTAAGTATAGGTTGGGTCATTGCTAAACATTAGATTTAGCACATTCCAATTTTAACTGCTGTTAAAAAAGCACATTCTTTGAGTAGTCATACATTAAGGCTACAGACATTCTTTGAGTAGTCATACATTAAGGCTGCAGACAGAAGTTATACATAAACCAGTTTAAGTGATCAGAAACTGGCTTAAACTTGTAACAGAACAGTAGTTCAGTATACAGAAACCAGTTTCCAAATCACTAAAACTAGTTTAAGATAAACCTGGTTGAATGTAGCATCAGACTTAACTGTTTTAGGTCAAACTGGTTTATGAAACTTCTGTCCCAGACTCCTTCCTGATTCAAGGTAAATCAGAGTCCCCTAGCTGTGATGCCTGCTCCAGCAGGGAAGGGTTGTTACCCTCACCCTTCCCAGGTGATCCCCAGCTGGGATCTGGGCCCGGGGGTTAAACCCCCCCATCCCTAGTTAAACTCTTTCCCCTGAATACAGAGATGCCCTGCCCTGATAAACTTACTAAAAAAGTTACTGTTGGCTGCAACTGTGGATTACAAATCCCAGAGGCACCTGCAAATGGAAAGAGGAAGTGATGAGAAACCCTACAGAGTCCTACTTCTGTAATTATGTACTGTGAATCCAAAGACCTCAGGGGCAGCAGGCAGGGAAAGCAAATACATGGCCCATGCTGGCTATGTGCCAGGGAACCATGATCTAGCAAGCTTATCTTCTGGCCTGAGCCATTGCAGGCATGTGGTTGCATTTCCTGAGTCAAAAGTAAATGCATGTCCAGTTGTTTCTCAATTTAACCTGGGTAGTTTGGACTAACCTGCAAAGACTGAGTGGATTCAGTCTTGAGCTCTCTGAATGTCTGTACATAATCTAAGGGTTAATATTACCTGTAACAAGCACTTCTCTAACCTAGCCCTAGAGGGTTAGTGAGTAGGAGCATGGCTAGGAGCTAAACTGCCTCTGTACCTGCCCAGATTGACTGCTCTCAGGCGTAGGGTAGGTGGCCCAGATTATGGGCAGGTAGGAGCTGGAAAGGTCTCACTGGGTCTGCCAACCCCTGCAATCTATCTGCATTCCCCACAGCCCAGATCAAGTCCATGGCTTCCACTGCCAGACCAGATGAGGCCTACTGCTGTTCTCCGCCCTCCCTCACTTTCCCCACCCCATGGCTCCTGCCCTGCTTCTTCAGTTTCCCCCCGTCCCTTGTGCTGTCCCAGCACAATGAACCAGAAAGGAGGACCCATCCACTGGAGCTACCTCTGGTGCCAGGGTTACAACTGCTCTCCAGGCTAAGCCCAGCCCAAAGAGTGGCAGCAACACTGGTGGTAGGAGGTTTCCTCCTCTCTGCTTGCTCTCTGGGACAGCACCAGAAACTCCAGATATGCTGGGAGCCATTGGGAGGCAGTGAGCAGGGATCTAGGGTACAAGGTGTAGAGTGAGCCAGTGTGGTGAGGAAGGGGAACACGCAGCAGAGTTGGCCCAGTGTGGGGGGGGGCAGCATGGCAGGCCCCATTCTGGCATGGAAGATGGGTCACAGCTCTATGAGGATGGGGCACCACCTGCCCCCCTACACCCCAGAATCAGGCCTACACCTCTGTACCCCACATCCCTGCTCCCTGCCACTAGAAGCTGCAGAAAAGCTGTGATGGGGGTGGGGAATCACACGGCTCCCCCTACAGATCATTGCTTATCTGAAGCTCCTGGTGAAACAAGCATGGGACAGGAACCTCTATGCCACTGCTCTCTGGGCTGGGCAGCCTGGCAGTAGCAGTGGCAGTTGCAACAGCAGGTGGGTTCCTCTCCCCTGCTTTCTCTGCCAGGAGCTGCAAGTGAGCTGCAAGGACTGGGGGTGGGAAGCCAGAGGGGAAGGGCAATTCTTATCTTTAGGTTCTCTCCCAGCTGCACCCACTGTTGCTGCTCAAGATGATAGAGCTGTGGTTCCTGGAACAATCACACATGACTACAACTGGAGCTACCCAAAAGACACTTGATGGAAGAGGATTATCTTTGAGCCATTCAGAGGGCCCTTAGCATGCATTTCCCAGCCCTAATATGTGGACAGTCCTGTTTTAACATGAATTTAAATTAAAATGTAATAATAAACATAAAGATTTGGTGGCCACTGATTAGACCAGTGGGGACACTCCAGTGTTCTTCCCCTGCCTGGTTGGCTGCTCTCCTTTCTATTCTCTGTCCCGTATCCATGCACAATCTTCTGCTGTGCTTTCTGCTCTCTGCTCTGTATTTCTGTATTCCCTGCTTCATTTTACATTCTGCTTTCTGCTCCCTACCCAATCTGCTGCTGTGCTACCTCCTTCCCCACTGACTCCCAATATGCCACATGCCACCCACAGAGACTGCCATGCAACTTGTGGCACACTTACCATAGGTTGGCTGCGCCAGGTCTAGAGAGGTATAATCCTGTCTCCTCCTTTGAACAGATGACCCCCTGAAGTCCCTTGCAGCCTTGTATGTTCTATGATTCCAATATCTAATGTACTGCATTTCAGTATTTATCTTCAAAATAGATCTTCGTGCCCTGTAATGAGTCAAAACCATGGGCCATCAAAATGTGTAATTTTCTGCACTCCAGAAAATGGAATAATTCTGTTACCTCTTATCTTACCATTTGTGTGAACCTGCTGTGAAACAAATAAGCCAGCACATTGCTCCTGCTGGGAGAAACTTGTCTTAAGTGTCAGATTTTCAAGGCCCAATACAACCCACCATTTTGTAACTGGTCAGAAGTAATGTTTGAACCAAGTTTTGTAGAAGATAGTATGTCTCTACCAATTGAGATAAGAAAGAAAACTTCAGCCTGGGGAACCAGACGTATGCTACCTCTTGGACACAATTTATTTTAAATGAAAAACTTATTTTAGTAATTAGTGAAGCTCAAAATTTCTTATTTTAAGTAAAAATGAGAGAATAAATGACATATTTCCCAAAATAAGATGATGTCAATCCTATAGGACTTGTGTAAGGTATAAGTGGATTCATCTTAGTATAATATATCACTATTCATGGAGCCAGAATTTTTCCCTGAGGGTGGTATCTGGTCCACTTAAATCTGCATATTCCACCAACCGAAGTATTCAGGTTCCAGTTTCTTTTGCATTACAACCATCCAGGTTTTTGGCTGTACCTGCTCTGTTTCCTGTGTCTGCACAACAGTCCAGTATTTAAAATGATAAACAGTATAGAATGAAACGCTCAAAGCCAATCAGTATGACATCATCAGACTTCCCAATAATAACATTATCCACCAGCACCTGGGAGCTTTGGTCTGGCCAAGAAGCCCAACAAATAGAGAAAAAGAGTATGAGCCTTTTTCCTGAGACTACAACTCCTATAATAAAATCAAATTAAAAATAAATGTTACTATTTTGTTCAGCAAATCCAAATGACATATTTATACATGAGGATATCAAAATGTTTACATTTTCTTAGAAAAAAGTTAAATTACATGTTCTTTATTGATGTTGTTAGAACCTTACCTTCTCTGAGAAGGAAAATCTGCTTTTTTTTTGTCCCGTGTTGGGAATTTCCTCCCCACCCCCAACTCAAGGGAAAAAAAAGAAATTTTAAAAAAATTGAAATCCCAAATGATAAAAATTCCAGTTTTTCACCAGCTTTATATACACTATCTTTTCAAAAGGAGTGAAGAAATATTTAAGAACACATAGTAAAAATTTGTATGAAAGAACTATACCTTGTCTACAAAACAGACAACTTTGGCCTACATGGTTCATCATCAAATATAATAGCGCAGTAGCCAAAATGTCAGTGTAAAGAAATATGTTTTGAGCCTAACTCTCCTTTTTAGTTTTCCATTCTATCAGCATTCACATAAGGTACCATTTATACAGAACTGCCAAAGAACACATCAAAGAATATTTCCTGCTGTTACCTGTGAGATTATCTATCTTACCATGCTGATAGAGCTTGGCATTTGCTACTGAATGGAGTATTTGGTTTTTACTTTTAAAATCTAATCACTAACTAGAAATTTGTACTGAGATAAGAGCCCATGTTATCTTTTGCAAATGAATATTCAGTAACTTACAGAAAATATCACCCTAAGAAATACTTGCCTATCACATAGCCTGCTTGCAAAAATGAAGAAAAAGCCCCCCAAAGCATAAAATGGCACTTTAAATTTAGTGTATTTCTTCACTAAGCCCAGCACATACCAAGAAGAGGTATTGTGTTATCTAAACCAGGGTTGCCCAGTGTCTGTATAGATTGGGTGCTTTACTGGGGCTTTTAGGGCACTTTTATCTAATAGGTGATTCAATCAGCTTTTGATAAAAGCACCAAAAAGCCCAGCTGAAGCGGCCACTCAATACAGGTGCTACAGATCCAGGTCAAACTAACGTGTTGCATCTTCTGGTAAAGCATTTTTTATTTTTTACATTTGTCAGCAGCCATAATTTCTGGACTACCACACTTAAAACATCACTTTTATACTATTATCATTACAAATATTGTTGTAAAAAAAAAGGATCTTCATGTAAATAGTGTCTGTGTATAATGGTTTTAACTGTTTCTGCTTCTGCAAATATGGTCCTACAAGAAAGCCAGAGAATTGCATGTCACTGTATGTATTGCTGCATGCATGAGGCAAGAATTACCAGATGTATAAGGCAAGGTTCTTGTGGGTGACATCTTTTCTTTTGGACCAACGTGCATGGCTGGGGTAGACAGACAACAGGGCTTTGTGAAGCTTTGAGTGCTGATACGATTCTGAGGAGATTCAGCCTGATTGGGTGGCTGAATCTCCAAATCTGAATTGAACCAGGAGACCAACAAAAAGGTCTGAATTAATTCAAAGTGTTCTGAATCAATTCAGAGAGCTTCAGAGATTTGGCTAGTCCCTACTCGCTGCCACCGAAAGTTGGACCTCCCTGCTGATAAGTAGGGGCAGAGGGGGGGAGCTGGAGGAGGATGGTGGGAACCATAGGAGGACCCCTACCAGACCCCATCATCTACATGCTCCTCCAGCCCCCTCCCCCCCCATGGCTGCCCTGCCCAGCCCAGCTCCCGGCTCTTTAAGGAAAAATAATAATAATAAAAAAAAGTCCCATACTCACTGGCTGCTGCAATGGCTGTTGGGGCTTTTGGGGGCTCATGGCAGAGCTCCCTCACACAGAGCAGGGCACGGGGGTTAGCAGGGATTAACCCCTGCCTGGAAGCAGCTGGTGAGTGCTGGGCTTTCCCCCCACCCCTCCAAGAGTGAGGATCTGGGGCTGGGTAGAGCAGGCATTGACAGGGCTGGGAGAGCAGGCGGAGGATGGGGCCAATTCAGCAGCAGCCAAATCTCCAAATCAGATTCGGCTGAATCAATTCAGGACAGTGATTCAAATCACTGAATCAAATCACTGTCCCCCAAATCAGCTGAATCCAAATCCAAAGCAAATACTAGCTGCTTTGCACAGGCCTAATAGACAAGCTTTCAGGTATAAAAGTATCCTTCCTTAATACCTATAACAGAAACAGACACAGCAGAGCTAAATAGCAGACGAAACAAAAACTGGTGTAAAAGTCCATATGTAAATAAAAATAGGATATCAAAGAGACATTATTAGGTAGTCAAAAGAAGAGGGAGATTCAGTAAAAACAGGATAATGGGAGAATAAGATTATTCAGGAGCACTGTTGCTACCTTTGAAGCACAAGAGTTAGCAAGTACTGGACAGATTATAATGGACCATAAAGTCACTGTCTGTGTTAAGTCTCTGGCACTTAGTGTCCAACAGGTTAATGAATATTTGTTACCATATATGTAGCTAATGGCGATTTGGCTCTGATCTGGTATGCATTAATGAAATCCAAAAGATGAGCTGCTTTTCATTTGCAATTCAAATTGCCTGAATAATAGTTGCACTCTACATGAAATAGTTTATTATAATAAATTGTATCTATTCTATGATATCTATACACTTTGATTGGTTGGGAAGAGTTGATTAATGAATCTGTGTCTGAAAAAAATCCAATCTGCTAAATAATTAATGATTCTCAAGAATTCCAAGATGTGTGTAGGTATATGCATACTCCCCTACAGAAAAATGACTGTATTCTGGCATGATACATTCATGTAGAAAGATGTATACAATAAATGTGTATGATACTATGTATGTATCATGCAAAACAGGTAGAGAGATGCTTTGAGAAATAAGCTTGTCAAACAAAATACTGTAGTACCTTTTTGTGTTCATGTAGATTAATTATTTAATCTGAATTTCCTATTCAAGACTCTCTTCTCACTATTTTGCTAATGCATGCATGTGTTTTCCCTTTGCTTTTCAAGATGTGCAGTGGGATCTTCAGCAGGAAAAAAGCACTGGCTTCATGGTGCTTGCACCCCCTTCTGCATCCATGAATATTTAACATACATATACATGTATAAAAACCTATGGCAAGATCTGTCTAGTTGTGTGTCTGCAGTACAGACACAAGGATTTTCTTTTCCATCTCTAGCACAGACACTGCCACTACTCTTATTGTGCGCTTCATATGCTCTCCTGCCACAAAGAGACAACCTGCTGGGGTTAATTGGAAATGCAAAGGAAATCTGCGTCAGTCTACTAAGGCTGCTGATGCTGTCATTTTAATGCTCTCAAATCTGGTCTCTACAGCTGATCCTATACTCATTCTTGACAGACTGCAGGAGGGAAACCTTTTGGATGTGCACATTTCAATCTACAAAAGAGAATTATTTGTGGAAATAAGGAACACTAGTTGCTGTGTAGCTATATAGGAGTTTTAAAAGATATTTGCTCCAAAAACAACACCCTGCCACATAATATGGAAAGTGAAGTAGGAAATGAAACATGAATACAGATAGGATTTTTACTCCACCCTTCTCATTTTTATAATGTTCTAAAAGGGCAGAAGTGAGGAAAGTGAAAATACCAATATGCAACCTCTCTTTTTTTTTGTACATACCATCCAGAGCCCAATTTTCAGAAAAAAAATTTATCCGAGTCCAAAAGTGAGAAAAGACATTGAAACTTGTGTAATTATAATAAGATGTGTTAATTGGTGGCTTAAATCCTTCATTCTTGTCTTTATTTATACAGTGGATGTTTTGAATCTGGATGAAAAGAAGTGCCAGGAGAAAGAAAGTAGATTCATGGATTTGACTATCTTGCTTAACATTGCAGATCTTTAGTCCGGGAAGGGAAAGCATTACAAAAATAAATTACACACACACTTATATGAATATAAAACTTGGTGTTAATTCAGTGGGATCATTGTATTGTCCACACTTAAAATTAAACATGTGCTTAAAATACCTCTTTTCAGGAAAGATGGAAAAAACCCAAAGAGATGTTTTTTCAGGGAAAGGCCGTTAGGATTTTGGCAGATATAACATTGTAAAGGAATAATTTCAGTCAGAGGACATACATAACTGCTTTGTAGGGTTTCCCTGGGTGAAACATTTCAAAACTCTGCAGTTTCCTTTAGCACCTGCTGGTGGCTACCAGAGGAGATTGCAGTGATAGGGAGGGGAGACAGAGAAGAGAGGAAAGTGAAGAGCACCCGAATACAAAACTGAGGAAGGGACAACAGCAGGAGCTTCCTACCACTAGAAATCCCCCAGTATTTCTCCTCCACTCCTCTTAGCTGAGTGGAGAGCTAGAGGAGAATGGGACTGAAAGCTCAGCTCCAGCTACAAGAGAGAGGCAAGGCTCTACAGGGCTACAGCAGGAGAAGCAGTGGCAAGATATGCCTGTCAGTAATCCCAGTGGGATGGGGGTGGGTTTGCAAGTGAGGACTTGGCAGCACCTGGGTGGAGCAGAACTCAATAGCTGGAAAGCTGGAATTCTGTCCACCCTGCTCTCCCTCTCTATCCTGTGCACATGCAATAAAATATGAAATGCTCTAAAATAGCATGTCATGTGAAGAGGTCCAGTTTTAGATATTTAAAATACTTTGGGAATGTTTCAAGGGGTGGATACTTCGGAACATTTTAGAGCCATCTTTCTGTATATGTAGAAGGCAAAGTGTGCCATACTCTTTCCTGTATGAAGCTTACTGAATCCAGTGGCAATGTGTCAGGGGTGCATGGGGGTCCACATGCATCCTCTGAGAGCACCAGTGCACCCCCTGTCAGGCCATGCTCCCCACTCAGGCAATGGACAGGCAGGGCAAGTAGGAATGCTGGTGCCCGCCCCGCAAGTGTCACCAGGGGACTGTGAGCACCGGATGTAGGTTGTGTCTGCTTCTGAAAGTGCTGCAGCCTCTTCTGGGAGCGCCACGGCCACTTCAGCACAGCCACTCATCGGTTGGCAAGTTTTGCTGTGGGGGAACCCCTCACCCCTGTCAGCGAGATTGGCTGTGGGGAAACCCCTCCCGGTCACTGGGGGGCATGTGCCCCCCCTAAGGTGGCACCAGTCATCAATGATCAAGTCAAAAAGGGTCCTGACTGTACCTTTGACTTATAGTGGAATATAAAACACTTGATGAAAGGAGGACAATTAAGTGCCAGGTCTTTGTTTGCATCACACCGTGTTTCCTTTGTGTGCAATATCCAGCACATTGCTAGTATTACCTGAATGAAATTAAATAGGAGGCAACAATACCTATGTTTGTTACTCACTTTCATTCTTTGTAATACATTCCATTTTTAGAAAAAGGAATGAATAATATAAAATGGATTAAAGAGATACTGCTAAGATTTGAATAAACCACCATTTCCATTTTACTGCTATTCTAATCTCTCAGCATTTAGGCTAGTTTCCCCAGTTTTGTGAAAAAAAAATATGCTGCCTGTTTGGAACTATGTATTCATATTCACACCAGATATTATACTTTTAGGACATATAGAGAAATACAGAGAGAATAAATAATAAAGAACAAAGCAAAATAGATGTTTCAAACCAACCCTGAAACTTCTCATTTCCCACTAAAATAAAGGACAGGTATACATGAATATCTTAGAAAAGAATCTAGTCTACTAGTGAAGAAGAATAGACACTAAGGGTCAAATTTTGCCAACTTTTTGTTCCAGGCAATCCCTATACATTCAAATGGAAAATGTATGAAGTTTAAGAACTTGATCTTTCAGTTAGCCTTGTTTAAGTTTCAGGGCATGCCTTGCATGCATGTAGCTCATACCTCTTAAATTTGCACAGAATTTGTCCTGTTTTATCTTATCTTCAGCTACTGATACGTGTGTATGTATGTGCGTGCTAGTGAGAAAAAAAGGAACAACACAATCATAACAGTAATAAGTCAATTTATTAAAATTCAATAATTAATAATAATTCATTTAAAAGAGAATTTAAAGGAGTGTGGAAAGTGGGTCTCTGCTTAGTTATTGAAATATGCAAATAAGAAGTGTTTAAAATAGAGCTTATGTACCCAAGGAACAAAATGAAGTGATGAAGAATATCTACAAGTCTATGGCCCCAAAACTACTCATCAGTAAATAAAAACAAAAATTACTGGGAAACCAAGTGGGACACAGAAAGAGACATATGAAACAAAGAACATGACTTACATGTGTGGGAGTATGAATCAAGATACTAGTGCTACGGAAGTATTCAAAATAGATCAACAGATTCCAAATAGGAGAAAAAAAACAGAGAACAGACACAGAGAAAACTAAGTAAATATAGTGGTGACTCATAAAAGTCAAGTGAGTTAAGGGGAGAGGTGGATTAGGCCAACTACAATCATTAAAGATTATGCTGACCTACATCCACTTAAGATTTATCAGTGTGTTGGGTGAGTGCTATAGTCCTATGAGCTAGAAATACCTGTTTTATGTCCCCAAGAAACCTGGCAAATTATCCTATTCTTATCTCCAAGGCTTCTGTCATATTCCAAGTTGATAGCTTTATTTTAAAATAGCATTTGAACATGCAAACATTTCAATCACATTTCCATAGATAGTAACACTTTCTCGCTAAAAATGTCAGATCAAGATCATACATTTTATAATGAGCCCTGGGCTTTAAATTTATTTTTTTCTTAAACTTATGGGGTCTCAAACTCAAGTTAATACTTTGCATAATTTCAAAGCACATTCACTCATTCTTAATTAATTTGATAGCCATTTAATTAAAGCTTGAATAAGTTCTGTATGAGAAGATCAATTACATCTGGATAATGTGAAAATATGGGAAGGTAGACATGCATGATAACTATAATGAAAAACTTGAGCCTATACACCTTAGGGAAACTTTAAACAAAACCCTTCTTTTCAAAGTGCTTGGCTTTGGAAAATGTGAGATATATCAAAGTAACATGGCTCCAATTTTGCTTTCTTTAACCTTACTTACAGGAACATTAATCCTATTTGCAATAAAATCAGACTTAAATCATAGTGGCTGCTTACAAATGTAACACAGCCCACCAAATGGTGCTTTATGTAAATGCTGCATTCCCCCATGCCAAGACCTGCACATGCTCAGAAGAGGCAGTGCTTTAATTGGACCTAGCCCACCCAATGTCTGTATTGATTGGGTGCTTTAACAGGGCTTTTTTGGGACTTGTATGTAATAGCTGATTGAATCAGCTAGTAGATAAAAGCTCAAAAGTGCCATGCTAAAGTACCCAATCTATACAGACACTGCAGAGCTGAATCAAACATACATGAAGCTTCTTGCAGTAAAGCACTTTTTCCCCCCTCACGTTTGTCAGTGCCTAATGATTGCCACACAGTGCAGGCAAAATAATATGCCACAGAATTATTAGAGTAAAATTCTTGTCCCATTGAAGGGGGACACAACTGGCATTATTGGGGCCAGAATGTTACTGTGTATATGATATTGGTCTGTTTCAAAGTTCTCCTACTGTTTAATTTCCTCATCTAGCACTGAATCCACTTAAACAGATTGTCTTGCCTGTAAAGATTTCCTTTGAAATCGGTTTTATAGACAATGTCCATATCAGGTGCACTTCCATATGCTCAGTGTCACGGGATAGGATTCCTAAGGATGGCCGTGATCTCCTAAGGCCCCTCAACCGTGCCAATTCAGTCCAATGGGCACCTTCTAGTCTCACCCACCAGATCTTGATGTAAAATGTAATGTAGGGAGGCTGCCTTCATGTCTGGTCAGACACGGTCCTGATGGACTTCCCCGGACCCAGTGGGTCCCCAGCTTTATGGGCTATATGCGTGACTCCAACCACCCCTTACCACACCCCAAGCCTTGCATTATAAACGGCAAACAAAACATGAGCCCCTGGGCTATAACACAAGCTACATAAGGTATGCTCAGCCCTTTTACATTACCCAGAGCGGAACTTAGTTGGGCCTCTTCCCTTCTCCTGTTCTAGGAGGCCTCCTTCTCCCTTGGCTGCCAGCAGAGAACTGACCTCCCTAATCCCCATCCTGGGCCCAGGGCCCTGCCCCTTCCAGCCAGCTGACTAGATGCAGGTGGAGGCTAATTTCCTCATTAGCTAGCTGCCATGGCAAACTGCACCTGGTTATCAGTCTGGCTCTTTGGGCTCTCCCCAGGCAGTTTCTGCTCTTCTAGGAGAAGGCACCTAAGTGTCCTGCAACACTCAGAAAAGGGTTTACATGTCAATGTTTAACCCAGATATTGCATTAGTTTTGAGGAAGGGAAAATGTATTCTGAAGCAATTGAAATTATTCAATCAAAAAAAAATCCTCCAAAAATGAGGTTTTGTTGAAAACTAGTTGTTGAGGGAAAAATGTAACTACAATTTTATTTTATTGGCCATATTCTAAATAAATTTTATTTATTTATTTATTTATTTAAAAAAATTGTTATTGTTCTTCCATCTTTGGTCATAATCCCTCTAAGAAGCTTCTTTTCCTGCACATGTCTTCTTCTCCAGAACATGGGGTACCAAACCTCACAAACCAAGGAACTGGCACAGGGAGCTGGCAAGGGGATGCTGGGGATTAGGTTCATGAGCCAACCAACTAGGGAGAGGAGGACAGATACAAGTAAATAAACATAAATATTAAGTGTATGTAGCCTAAGATTTAGGTAACACAAAGTAAACATTGACACTGAGTGCATCTACACATGCACATTTACTGCATAGTAACCAAAATTACTGCACAGTATGGGTTTGTGTCTACACGTGCGTGCCTCTACTGCACGTATGTAAATATGGTGACTTATGCCAACTGCATCATGCAGGTATCAAATTTAAACCCAATTAGTTACTGTGCATTAACATACATGTAGACCCCTTACTGCACAGTAACACTGTGTGTGTGGTCTGACTTGGGACAAATTTTAGTCCCAAGTCAGTCCACACACCGTGTTAATCTGCCTCAATGCCTGCGCATGTAGATGCGGGGTTATTCCCGCTTATTTACTATCCAATAATTTACTGCACAGTAAATTTAAGACACTGTAAATGTAATTGTAGATATGCCCACTGTAGTGAAATCAATCAAGAACAGCTAACTGATAGAATACACTAATACTGTGATATATACACTTGAGAACCTTAACCATTCCCACTCCAGAGGGCTGCAAACCAGTCTCTGGTCCCATAAAATGCTTAATTTCCATCTGCCTGGGCTCCATGTCTGAACCCCACTGCTGCAGATTGCAGTCCTACCTCTACCATTCCTTCTGACTCTAGTCATGCACTCTGTGTCTCTCTCTCTGCCATGAAGACCAACATTCTAATGCTGCTTCTTCCACTTTCTCCTGCCCCCTGCCACCTTCTGGGAGTTGTAGTGCACATTACAGTTTATCCTTCCAGTCCCCTGGAGGCTTCTGGGCATAACAGTTCATGACACCTGAACTTCAATGCCCAGAAGTACAGTAAATGACATTCAACATCATAATACATTACAATCAACTATCTTTGAGCACTGCAGTCAGTTCCCTGCAACTTTGGCTAACTTCTTTGTCAAAGGTATTTCCTGTACTGTGAAATCCTTTATTCTTCTCTCCCTTGTCCCCAGCTTCCAGTGTCCTTTCATTCCTGTTCTGGGAAACTCTTAGTCCACTGACATCCACCCTGTAAAGCACCTTGAATAAATTGAGTCTTTTAGCTTCCTTAACAGAACTACTGTCATTCCAGAAAAATCATTAAAAGCCGTTATTTTGCCCCACATGGCACAATTTGCCCCACACCAAAGTGCATGTCTGAGCATATGTGTGGAGGCAAAAAACCCTGGCTCAGATTTGCACCACTTTTATTTGAGCTGCTGCAAGCGCAAGTGTTTGCATGTGTGGATGTGCCATGTGATTCTATATCTACCAGTCCTGACACAGAGGAAAAGTATGTCTAACCAGTATGCGAGCTTCACGCTGTGGTTCTTTCTTGAGTGTCAGATGTCAGCAGCCTGGATGTCAAGGACCAGGCCCTCTACCCCCTCCAGGGGTAGGTAAGACAAACTAGTGGTGCCCTCTGTCCATGGTGGCCTCAAGTTTCCTGCTTGGGAATTTTTTGCTGCTCTGAAATCCCTCCTTTTGTATTCTTTCTCCCTTCTGATGACCCTTCATTTCCAAGGCATAGTTGATTGGCCACCCTGTGGTTGTCATACTGTCCATATTCTGTCCTTTTGGCATATTCCTTTGTTCCAACAAATCCATATTAAATTGGGCATTTACCGGGGATCCTAATTTGTTCTGTCCACCAAAACCAGAAATCCCAGTTAGAACAAAACAAGACACTGACTGTGCAGTCATTACTGTGCAGTCATTTAGTTCCTGCATAATCTGACTGCGCAGTCATTGTATAAACTTGTATAAACTGTGCAGTTGTTACTGTGCAGTAGAATTGCTGAATGGCTTTTTTGTGACGGTGACTGCACAGTAGTCATGGGCTAGTGCAGAGTCAGTGTCTTGTGTAGACGTGACCAAAGTGTTCATGACTCTGTTTCTTCTGTTGCTTTTTCTAGAAATAGTATGTTATATGTGACATGATCCTTACCACCTGAGTACTTATTTACTATATAGAAAAGGTTGGCATCATACACAGATTTTGTATATTCAATAAAAATTCATAAGCAGCACATAAACAGATGTCCTAAATCATTACCACTGTTACCTTGCAAAAATAACACCTGAAACATGGATGGACTAAAGTATAATATAGAGAAACAGTTGTAATCACATTCATTACAGCCATTAGTGCTAGTCAAAAACTGGAATTTTCATTCTATGAGGAATTCTGAAATTTCTGTGAAAATGAAAATTACAATATACATTTTATTCAGACCCATCGTAATGTTTCATTTCAATACATCATATAGTTCTTATTTAAAATTTGGAAGTGTTTCAGTTTGATAATGCTTAGTCATATCATTCACACATAACATATTTAAAATATATTCTATTAACTATATTAACTATAATATACATTAATATAGAAGGATAACATGAAATTAAGAGCAGAACATTTTCCTTATCACAATAAAATGAGAAAGTTTAAGTGATGCAACACTATTTTTTCCTATTGAAAATTTCATCAGAATCAATAAGCTTGTTCAAAGCATTTCAAATCCAGTAAAACTGTTGTCTTGAACTTGTTGACCAGCTCTAACAATTCTATTTCACTCATGCTATACTAGGTAAGAAATAAATCACTGTAATCTCTAGTTGTATCAATTCAATATCTCTTACAAGCACTAAATTCATTTAAGATCGTCAAATAAAAGGGAAAGGGTATTTTCTTTTTTTCCATCCTGAAATTTTGTCAAGGCTACCATTTCATAGAGTATCATTTTGTACTTGCTATGGATACTACAGACACTTCCGCTTTTTCATTACTTCATTGGCAGATATACCTACAAGAAACCTGTATATGTGCCGGAGGCCTGCTCTGATGCATTCTAATTAGAATGGGCCAGAACATACTTGATTAATTGAGGCAAGGGGAAAAATAAATAATGGAAAAAGGAAATAATAATAATGGAAAATGGATTAATCGAGTCTGCTGGAGCATTCTAATTAAATCACTCCAGCAGGCTTATCATCATGTGTATTCAGTGTCCATTTCAAAGTGCTGGCGGGGACACCTTATCTAAAGCTTGTTGAATGAGCTTTAGTTAAAGTGCCCCCACCACCATTTTGAAATGTGAGATGCTGAATACACAAGACACTGCAGGCATTTTAATTAGAGAAGCTCCTGAGAGCTGATCTAATTAAAATGTGCCTCCCCCAAACCCAGAGCACATATATACATTCGCTATTCTTCCTTTCTTTCCCTCGCCTCAAGCTCCCTAACTTACTACTTGTTTTACAAAGATCCTCCAAGACACTTTTGTTTTCCCTTCATGGTTTTTAAACACACCATGGTCCTCTTTCTAGGAGGATGTAAATGGAGAGGCATGGTAAAACTTCCTCACAGTGATGGCCAGAAAATTATATTTAGAGGTTTGATTTTAGGCATTGGCTTGTAGATATGCATCAGAACAATGGCCCAGCAGAATGGGAAGGGTTAATTGTTTTCAAAAACCCTATTTGTGACAAAGTTTCCTTCAAGGTCCACTGTGTCTGGAATTAGCAGACACCTTGTCTGAAGCCAATGGACATGCAGGCATACACAAGTTGGGAAACATGAACACTGTTCCATAACATGAAATAGGGTGACTTTAGGTCACAGTGCCCAGCTGCAGAGCCTCTAACTGGGATTTCTGGTTTTGGTGGACAGAACAAATTAGGATGCCTAGTAAATGCCCAATTTAATATGGGTTTGTTGGAACAAAGGAATATGCAGCCCCTGCAATGACTGCCCCACCCAGCCCCAGCCTCCTGCCACTTAACACCCCCCCACAAAACCTAACACTCACTGGCAGTAGCAGGAGCTGTGGGGATACTGTGGCCATGTGACATAGCCCCCTGCCTGCAGCCCCCATTCCCTGATTGTTGCCCCCACCTGGTCCTGCTCCCCCAATGCCCTCTGCCTGGCCCCAGCAGTTTGGGACTCAAAAAAAAAAAAAAAAAAAGCCCTGCACTCACTGGCAATAGCAGCTGCTGTCAGATTCACTGGGGACTCATGGCAGAGCCTCCCCACCCTGCACAGCATAGGGCAGCAGGTGGCTGCCTCAGCCACCTGATACCTGCACTGCTACTGCCCCATCGCACTGGTGCAGCTGTGGTCAGCAGGGCACTGTGCAGCTCCGCACGTTGTTGGGCAGCTGGGGCCACTGCAGCTGTCACTCGGGCCCCAAGCTGCATGGAGGAGCTCTGCCATGAGGCCCCAGTGACTCCAGCAGCAGCTGCCGGTGAGTACAGGTCTTTTTTTTTTTTTAATTGCCAGTATTCTGCGGCTGATCAGGACAGCAATTGGGGGGCTCAAAGGGCTTTGAGATGCTGCAAGAGGGACATATACGATCATGTAGACACACCTATGGGGGTTATTTTGTCCATCTTGCCTGCATTATTTTTGTCTGCTGTCACTATGTATCAATAACATTTGCATATTTTCAAATGGAGAAGTTGTGGTTGGTCTGAGGGTTTGGGTCCACCCAGAACAAGGTATCTGGGTCATAAATCAAGTTCCAGTTCCAACAACAGTAAATCTGATAAATAAAATATTTTCTTATCTTCCCCCAGCACTTTTTTTAGAAGGGATGATATATCATTACTCTCCTATATGTATATTTCTTAAATACTTTATTTCTTTTTCCTCACTAATTTCAAGCTGGTCAGACTTTCCGTACTTCATTATACAAATAATGTATTCTAAGCTAATAAGACATAAAACTTCAGTTTATTATACTTAGCTTCTCATAAAGGCCTAGACAGCATCTTAATTAGGTCTGGGGCCATTTAGGATTTATTTTTTTAAAGCTGCTTACATATACAACATAACACTGCGTTACCTCTCAGCTCCATGTTCTTGGGGAACCCTGACACAGGACACAGACTGTCTGACTCACAAAGAATTCCCCCCTCCCCACCTAAACAAAAACTGATTAAGATGCAGTGGGAGACACACCTAAAACCCTCCAGATAAGGGTGACAAGAGTGAAACAACTGCCTAGGTCTCATTTGCATCCAAGATGGAACCAGATGACAACTCATTTACATGGAGAACAGAATGCCCGAAGCAGAGACTGCAGTGAATTCTGGGATCAGAGAAGCAGGGCAGCACTGCATGATGGGGAATCTGTGCTCCAAAAGCCACATTTACACACACCCAGCTCAGCATTTATCAGACCAGTTCTAATCTGAATTACAAAGGACTCCCTCCCACCCATACACACACACACCTCTAAGCAGAAGTAAAGTTTAATAGGCATCTCGGGCCGTACATTCGCCAGTCCCACTATGGGAGGCCTATTTAAACTTGATTGACTAAAACTCGGTTGCTGGGTTAGGGAATGCTGAGGCAAAGAGACTGATTCAGAGAGGGTATGGGCAATATTTGAACAATGGTAAAGGGTTCATAACAGCGTCCGACCTGTTGGAGCCCTGACCACAAGTGTTGTCATACTTTTCCCAGGACGACTGGTGGAAGTCCTCCCCTCCCAAAGGTTATGAATACTCCAATAATTGCCTTAAGTCTGTTAAAATAGTATAGTAAGATCTGGAAAAGTCATGCTAAGCTGAGGCTTGTTCACAAGTAAAAATCCAAAACCGTAATGCTACAAGCTATCTATTGTTTCTGAAGAAACCATGAGATATCCCATCAGTATGTCTGCTATCCATAGGAATTTTAAGCTGGCTCCTAAGTGTCTGGTTACTCCCTAACCTTATGTTTTCTTGAGTATCAGTTAGTTTCTTGAGATGTTCCAAACCAGATAACCCCCTTGTCAAGAGAAAAGACAATGATTTACACTATTGAGAATGTTTGGAAGAAGCTGAACTGAAGCAGCAGTGTGTGTGCTTCAAGAAGAAAAGTCTCTCTGACACCATCCACTGTTTTTCTTGAGAGACTAGAAGAAACATATCATCCCCCTTCAAGGATTGTGCTATGAACTTTACCTGTCAGCCTAGAAATGCCAAGTGCCTTGGACTGGTGAGATCCCAGCACTCTCTTTCTCTCTCTCTCTTTCTCTCTCTCTCTTTTCTCTTTTCTCTCTAGGCATAAATTTCTGAACCTGAACTGTATTAGTTAAACTTGAGCTAAGTTTCCCCATATATTTAGTGAAACCAGGGTAATACTGTAATGGTTTGTGTTTGTTTTTCCTTTGCATGTCTATTACTACTAGTGCCATTATCTATATTTC
>NW_017728906.1:19465876-19478563 GCF_001723895.1 Crocodylus porosus
ACCCGGCCGGGTAAGGCGTGTCACATTAATCTGTGTGTGTTTGTGTGTATGACTGATTTGGTGACTGGAGGAACCCAGCCCCATTGAAGCTGAGTCCTGCAAGATAGCTCCATTGGGGGTGAGGACTTGCGGAAGGGAGATAGACAGCTCTGTATAGAAACACAAGTAACACAAGCAGCACATTGATAGAATTATCAAGACCCTAGAAATGTATCCCTAATAAATGAGCACACCCCAAAATAATGGGCAAATCTGGTAACAGCAGACAATGGCGGTGATTATTTTACAGCCAGAATCTATCACCTTTACTCCTATACCAGGCACACTGGGGTGGTGCAGGTACTAAGGTGCATGGCTGACAGCACAGAAGTTGTAAGCTTGAGGCCATAGCAGAAGTGCTTGTAATGTGGCCTGTCAGATTCCAATGAATATACAAATTCTGCTAATACCTTGTCACAAGAGCATGAGGAAGGAAGGGAGCCCATACCACCTGCTACTTCAGGAAATATACTGAAATCAATAAGGGAACTTAGAGTAAGTTACTTCTCAGGATAAATAAAAATAGCAGCACTTAGAGACAGATTCAGCAAGATACTCAAATATGTGCCTGACCTTAAGGATACGAGTAGTCCTACATTGTGTTCAGGATTGTTCAGGTAATTATGTGCTTAGGTATTTTACTGAATCGGGGCCAAAGTGACCTCGAGAGCTTGACAGTATATGAGTGGCCTGCCTGCTGTGAGATCTTGGGTAATTTCCATCATAAACTCATGATTAGCTATGATTTCCTGGTCAGTAATCCCAAATAGAATTACTAATGCCTTGTAGAGACATTATTTACTGAGTATATTTGCATATCTGCAGTAGGTGTTTTTTTGTAAAGACTAGAGTTTAATTCTTTAGTTACTATAGAAATTCCAAGGCATTCATAAAGCAAGTTAATTGGATACCTGAATAATTGTTGAAATGCACATTAAGGCTACTGCTGCAACAGAAATACATATACAAATATGGTTCTCTGAAAATATATTTTAACAGAGAACATTCCTAGCAAGGCAAAATACCTAAGGCAAGAGAAACAGTCTGCAGTTTAAACTGGTCATATATTTTCTCAGCTAGAGGAAAAAATATTGTAGGTTGTATAGATTTCTTGCAGCTGCAACCTGCCTTTAATTATTTTCTTGCTTCTTCTACAAATGATATGATCTTTGATGCCCCCACTGAGCCATGGATAGAAAACTCCCCTTCTGTTGTGTGTTATTTGATGAAATGTTAATGTTTTGTTTTGATTTTTTTTAAGAAGTCCCTAATTTTCATTGCTGAAAGCCTTGGTGTCATAGCTGGCATCTAGCTAATCAGGTGAGCCATGCATTGCATTGTCAAATGTTTTCTTCTCTATTGCTTACACAGGCAATAGCCCAAGCTGCTAATGCTACCAAAATGGATGAAGTTATTTACTATTCAATTATCTGTTCTTTGCCTTGTTTATGCCTCATTGTATTGCCATTATTCAAGATGCAATGCTAGACAGGGTGCAGTGCTTCTATAGTGCTTGATTCTACACTTCTCTGAGCTCAGCTCAGAGTCTCTGATTAAGGAGAGCTGCAAGGAAATGGTTATTCACTGATTCTGTGTTACTTGAGTTTTACATGAAATAGGGCTGCAGAGAATAGCTGTAAGTTACAGCCATCAGCATGAGGTTCCCTCAGTGATCTAATGTCAGTGGGGGATCAGTAGTAGTTAAGATCTCTTCTGCACTCCTTATAGTACTCCTAGCATGAACCTCTCTTTCCCCTTACAGTGAGGCAAAGGCCAAAGAAGACAAAACAGGACAGAAAAGGTACAAGAGGTTGCCTATGCCAAAGGTACCAGAGGTAGTCATAGGCTCTGACTAGAGCCAGAGTTGACCAGGGCAAAGTCAAAAACAATACAGGCAATCCTTGACTTACAACATTTCAAGTTACAATGTTTTGCACTTACAACATTTATAAATTGACACACTTTTTCAACTTCCTGATGGCAGTTTCAGCTTTACAACACTTGATCTGATGCCATGCCATGCCAGTGAACAAGTTTGCTGCACCACCCATCTGCCTGAAAAAACATCTCTCCAAACTTCCTTGAACACTTTCTTTAAGAAAGCAGACAAGACTCTAGAAAAACCTGCAGCCAAGACTCCTGAGAAGACTCCAGCCAAGAGCCCTTCAAAAAGTCCTTCCAAATCAATATGATTACTATTTACAATATAAATACATTAATGTAGCTATATTACTCATCTATAATTGATTGAGTACAACATTCTGGGTTATTTTTGGTGAAAATAGGGTATTGGGCCTTGGTTCAGGAACCAATCCCCCATTTATAACATTGTTTCCTGTGGGAAAATCAGTTCTGAGTTACAATGTTTTGACTTAAGACACAGTTTTCAGGAACCAATTGTGTCATAAGTGTGAGGACTGCTTGAAGAATTGTCAACACCCTATTACCAGAGACAGCGTCTAGTGCAAATTACTCATGAGCAACCAAGCAGTATCTGCATAAAAAGCAAATGTTTATTTTGCAGTGTGTTTGTAGTAAGCTATGAAAATTAATGGGTATTTCCCACCACTGCACACACAAATATTTGCCCCACAAACACGGACCTACTCAAACCTTCACCCAACCTTCACAAAAGGTTTTTTTACCGCATGTCCCCCATCAGCAAGAGGATTGTCCACTCAGAGCAGAAGCAGTAGAGTTTTGCAGATAAAAAACAATTAGGTAACAACAACTATACTTAGGGTGCCATTTTGATGTTGTCAGTACACGGTCTCTCTTTATCTACAGGACTATCCTGCTAAGATAATTTCCCCATTAGCTTACTGTTCAGAAGCCTTTGCATCTCCACCATCACAATATCCAACTTAGACTTGATTTTTGTTCTCTTGCCAGTTGCCATAACATTAGTAAGTTGAAGAAGACAAAGTTCAGCCTAATTACAGGCCACTTACCCAAACAAAAGAATAGTCACAATCTCCTCAGAGTACCTGTTTTTCATACTTTATGTTCTGTACCCAAAATCACTTTTTTATAAAGTTCACATTTTCATCACATTCAATTTTCTGGAACTTTGTCAGCTACCTTTTTCTGTATCAGCAGATTTCTGTATTCCCCGCAGATAGTTTCTCCAGCACTTTCTTGACCAAAAAGAGAAACCTTGTCCAGTGTCTGTCACATAGACTTGCTCTGACTATACCTACATTTCAAGCATTTAAGAAAGCATTACTTTCTCTCTGCTTTATAGCACATTTCACAACAGTGTGAAAACAGGTATGTAAAGTCCTGACCAGAGAATAGATTTGCTTACGTCTAAGATATTCTTTTTCAAATTATTATCCTGCATATTCCTCTTCCATTCAGGCTTCAATCTAGCCACTGGGACATCAAATAAGTTTTGAACATTTCACCCTTTTTTTAAGTTTTAATTTTCAGTTTATATTTTCCAAGTAATTGAAATTGAAGTGATCAGTAACAGGGCAGTAGTGTAATTAGGGGAAAGGGCATCAGCCCCAAGCACCAACTATGTGGGGGCACCAAAATCCCTTTCTCTATCCCTCCTTCTAAGTTTTTACTCATGCACTGCCTCTGCCAAGACACAAGTGATTTTTTCTCACAGCAGGTGCAGCCCCAGAGAGCAGGGCAAGACAGTGAACAGGGCCCCAGATGTAACTCCCAGGGAGTCCATGTCACAGGGCTACTGTGCTGGACTTTTTCTCTCTCTCTGCCACTATTGTTCAGGTTCACAGGAAAGTCATGGTTGGCTACAGCAGCAGCAGAAGCAGTAGAAGCTGCATGCTGTGTGTAGGACTCCTATACACAAACAGTGGTCAGCTGACATCAGTCCACCTCCTCAGTCCTAAGTACTGAATAAACTCCTATGCCTCTGGAGTATGAAATAGTCCTCACCATCCTAGAGTGCAGCCTATAATCAAAAGGTCATTTTTCATCTTCTGTTCATTCAGCCTTTATTCTGTTATGATTGCTAAGGCTGCATTAAGAAAGCATGATTTCAAGAATGAAAAAAAAGCAATTTTTCATTGAGGAAAGTCCCAACCCCTTTAGCTATAGTGTGCTCTCCAAACCAGCAATAGGGTATACTGAAAGAACACACTGTATTTTTTAGATATAGATATAGATATAGATATAGATAGTAGGGCTGTGCAAAGCTTCAGTTGCTGATTCGATTTGGCAGAGATTTGGCTTGATTCAGCAGCTGAATCTCCGAATATGAATTAAAACAGGAGACACTTTAATCTCTCTGAATCAAATCAGAACCCTCCAAATAGATTTGGAGAGACTCGGAAAGATTTGACAGTTTGGACATAGACTCAGTTTTAAATGTTTTTTCTACATACTTCAGAGTACCAGGTGGTTCGTGAATGCTGAGATGCTGGGGCAGATGGAGCATCCCATGGGAACATTGTGGGGGGGTCCCCAGCATGCTCGGCAGCGGACCTGGAAGTGGACCAGAAGCGCTTCCAGTCTACTTCTGAGTCCACTGGGGAGTGCATGGAGGACTCCCCTCCACCCCCCAACTTGACAACTAGTGCTTCCTGGGCTGTGGGGGGTGCACCTGGGGCCCCCTCATGGCCAATCACCAAGCCAGGGGGTGTGGGGGGGTCCCTTGCACGGTCAGTGGCAGACCCAGAAATGAACTGGAACTACTTCCAGTCTACTGCCGGGTACACTACTGAGCACATGTCCCCCTTCCCCCTGTGCTCCTGTGGGAAGCTCCATCTGCCCCACCATCATAGCATTCATCAGCCATGCCTGGTATTTCAAGATATGTAGAAAAAACATTTAAAGCTGTGTCTATGACTGAATCACTGATTCTCTGAGTCATCATCAAATCTTCAGATTCAGATTCAGCTGAATTGAATCAGACAGTGATCCAAATCAACATATAGATAATCACTACCCCGATTCAGGCTGAATCTGAATCCAAATTGAACACGGCCTGTTTCACAAACCCCTAAAGGACAGTAATAGGGAACTCCCTACATTTGTTACTAGTAAGAGGGAGCCTAGGATGGCTGAAACTTGAACAAGTGTTTTGAGGCCTGAGGAAGCACCCTTTGGAAGCACAGAGATCCCCAAGACTGAGTTTGTGCAGAGAAGCTCAAGGAAGGAGCTAAAAATGGGAGCACCACAGAAATTACTCCTGACCACTAGAGACTAAAACCCTAGTATATTAGCAATAACAGCAAAGATATGGCAGGCAAGAGAATGACAGCAGGGATGGAGCCAGAGAGTGCATAAGGCAGGTCTGCATCCAGGGGTCATCAGGTGTCGGGGCAGACCCACAAGCTTAACATACACACATAACATGCAGAAAAATGTCATAGTATGTATTAAAATTTCCTGAATAAATAAGCAAAAGAAATATTTTTATAAGAATTGAAAGAAAATATCTAAGTTAATATATCCACTTTTAAATGAAAAAAATACTACACATTATTTGTAGAGACCCAGTTATATATTTTGAGGGATTTTTTTTTTAAATATAAGGTACAATATTATAGGACTCTTTTGTTCCTGAATATATGACTAGAAAAGAGACAACATAAATTTTAAATCTGCATCTACAAAATCTTTTAATGATTCAGATTATCTATAACACTTTCCTCTGGTTTTCAACATTTCTTTTCCTCAAAGTTGGCACATTTTCTATTCAGTAAATGCTGGAGCTAGATATAACTTCTAGCCTTTCTCCATCATTGGACTTAATTATAATAAATCAGAATGGATGGTAATTAAAGATTCTGCTCATCATTCTAATTTGCTGTGAGTTTGAGTTTTACTTGGGCTTTTATTAAATGTGAGAAAGAGCTGTAGAAGTTTTAGTTTTTTGCTGCTTAGTTAGCATTAAGTCATTTAAGATTGTATGAAATTTGTTTTTGAATAAAATTGCTTGCAGAATATTTGTGTTGGGTGCATTTTTCATTTTATTGGTATGTGCATTCAATATGTTATATTACATTGCATTATACCCCGTAAATATTTAATTTCCAACTCCTAATTTAGCCTATGTATTCACAGAAGAAATACCTCCCACTTTAAATATATATATGTCTAAAAAAATGTACACTGAAAAATTAAACACAAGTTTTATGAGAAGCCAATAGGCTTAAAAAACCCCACCAAAAAACAAAAAAAACCCAACCCTCCCCCAATGTTACAACATTCAAAATCCTGAATTATTCATTATTAGCAATTTTAGTTTTCATGCTGATATTGATGAAAGGATAAAATATGGTTGGTTGAACAGTATTTTTATTTCCATTAAGGCACGAGTACAGAATTTTCACTGTAGGTTTGAGCAATTGCCCATGTGAGTTATCTGGTTTGAGTTGTTGATACTCTTTGCTAAAGCTCCTACAAGTCAAAAAAGATCACTGCCCTACATTTGTACTGGGTTCTTCACATTTAATTTCCTCTGTAAAAAAAGCAGATTTTTTAAATGTGTTAATGTTAGTCCAGTTATACAGATGCTTGTTGGTTCTCTGCCACCCAGGCACACACTTGCTAAGTGACTAAGTGTGAAGGCATTCTTTATTCTTCTCTGATGTTTTGCATGGCCTTGTAGTATACCCCATATTTTTTCAGCACTTTCTTCGTTAAGCTCTTTAAATACTTTTCAAATATTAATGAATAAGGTTCATACTATCCCTGTAAGTTAGGAAATGAAGCTGGAAAAAAAACCTTCTTATTTTGAAGCTGGAAGTTTCTTATTTTGAACCATTCTTATTTTGAAGCTCGAAAAAACCTCGGTTAGAAGAGTCATATACAAAATGTACAACATCACAGTGGAAGTTTGTGACACAGGCAAGATCACAACCCAGATCTCTGTATTTCTAGTCCTGTACTTTTGCCACAATATCTATTTTCCCCTGGGTGCCAAAGGGTACCGAAAATAAATGAAGCAAATAAAGATCTGACTCAAGAAGTATTAGCCAACAGCAGGAAAACAGTCAAGCTGAAAACACTGGAAACAAATACGATGTTTTCAACTGAGGAAGGGCTTGGGATAAAGATCAGTTAGTGGAAGGATGCCAATTTGTGCATCTGTGACATTCATAAAGAAACAATGTTGAACTCAAGAGAATTCCATAAACTGAATTACAATTGGAGACAAGAAAGGTACTATGATAGAAGCATACTGTTGATCTAAAACACATGGTTGATATGGTTATGTATAGACAGCTTCTATTGTCTTTTATGCTAATTGCACATGTCTCTGACAGCAGCTGTTAACAAGGCTGTCCTGTAAGGACTAGACTTTCAGGGCTGCCCCTTAGACCGAGTTTACTTAATACAAACAGAAAATATCCGGTTAGTAACTGCATATCTCCTTGTACTTCCCTCAATGTACCCCACTTCACATTCTGAAGATATTTCAGTTATGTAAAGCAATTTATAACCTTTTAGAGGCAACCAATGTGTTTTTCAGGCTGTTTGGATTGTTAAGTGGCCCAGTGGTGTTTGCAAGCTAAATTTTTCCAACAGAATCGTAGATGTATCAACAACAAAATTTGCATGTGTACAGATGTTAAATGGAGAAACGCAACAAAGCAATAAAGTGCAAGCTAGTGGATTGCACAACACAATCAGTTGTATTATGATCTAAATATGCCATTATCTTTAAAATAATATCTTTATGAATGTAAGCAGAGTCATTTAAAAGCAGTTAGCCATAACATTTCATTTGCAAAATGTATCTCAACAGTAAAGGTTTCATTCTCAGACTAACTCTATTATAATTCTCAGTCTGCTTTATTATCCCAAGACAGTGAGACCATATAATTAAATTAACTGTGACTTTGCAACTAATTTTGAGATTTTTAAAAGCCATATGGTATCTTTCACAGAACATTTAATCTGCTCATTCATTAAAAACTTTGACCTCACAAGTATTTTTCTCAGTTCAATTAAAAATCTATTTCTCTGTTAGTCCATGTATCAATGACACAGAGTTCTCACATCTCAATAAAAGCCAGCCTATAACAAACATGTGCTTGGTGAACATTGGTTCGCTTTGCATGGAACTGGGTGAACTCCCTATAATAAACCATGTATTTGATGGCTTTTGCTCTTTTCAGTGTTCATGAATAGTTTGTCAGCAGACTTCAAATGTCATAAGCTCACGTGTTCTTCCTACAGGATACAGGATCTTGTGTTAGAATTCTTCTTGCTATTTTCCCGGGGGTGATCACACCAGCTACTGAAGACAGGAAGAAGGAACCTTCCAGTGTGATTCTACAAGAGTAGCCATAGTAGCTGCATTACCTTTGGTTCTCTGCCTCTCACAAGGCTCAGAAGGGACTCACATAAGTGAAGAGTGGGCTTTCGCAACCCTGTCATTTTTTTCTATCTTCATCATCACAGTTCTTGAGTCATTGCCTTTACCTTTTCTGTTCTTTTTCCTTCCTCTTCTTTCACTGCCCCGTTATGCACTGGGACATTTCCTCTTTCTTTCCCCCCAGCTGCATTTATTACCTATTCTATATCCTTCTCCACATAGAAGCCATATAAACAAACTTGTAAGATGGACCCCAAATTTTCAAAAAAGGAATTTTTTTGCATGTCAGATATTGAATTATTACACTGTTTTGCATAAATTGCTTTAAATTGCACTAAAGTTTGTGAAAATAAAATGTAAAAGTTTTTCAGTATCATGAAGTGCACTTTAGTTTCTAATTCATTAAAATAGTCATGAATACTGTATTTTCTATCACAAAATGCATTTTTCTATTCAAAAATATATACAAATAAGCTATACCTTATAAGCAGAGTAACAAAAAATAACTGAAATCAAATATTGGCAACTTAAAGATAATGCCATAAGCTTGGTAGCCAACATGATCTGAAATGTAAGACACTACATGGTTTAGTGGTGGATGAATATAAAACGTAGTTCCTTATGTTATCTTAAAGATAACTATTCTTTAAAAGATACTATAATGTGTAATGTGGTGCATTTCTAGCATGTAGTAACCAGTACAGATCAGGAATGCAGACATTATAATACAGTGGGTTTCAAATTAAGAGTGATAAAATACACAGAAGAAAATAGACCTGGAAAAAAAGATATATTGGCTCTCTACTCAGAATTTAAAAAGTATTGTTGTTGAAGAGACAAAATGACTTGATCACAAATCTAATAAAAGAGAAGCAGCTAAAGAGATCTGCTAAGCACCCCAGCCTGGAAGACTGAGTGCTTCATGGGTGATTAATAATAGGTAAAATGGAATTGTCATTTTCACCAGAAGAAAGAAACCTAAAAGAGTTCGGCAGAAGTGTAAGTTGGTGCTACATATTTATGAGATGCCATGAATTGCAAATACGTGCAAGGACAGTCTTAACAAGGGCCCCCATTGGGGTTAAGCTTGCCTGTTACTTTTCCAGGCAAGGGTTTGGTCCCTGCTAAAGACTCACACATCATGACTTGCTAGTAAATGATAGAATAGTCTCACTGGGACCGCCACCTGGCTGGGCTTATCTTGAGTCAACCTTGGGTCCCCAGAGGTCACTGAATTCTCTGCAGTCTTAGTCTGCTGGTTCTATACTGCTAGGGTATAGCACACTGGTGTCTTGAAACACTATCTACACAAACTGGCATGACCAGAGATGGGGGTACTATTGGGTCGTCTTCCCCCATACTCCTGCCACACAAACTGCAGTATCTACATGTAGTCACTTGGGTTCCTGTGAGCTGGCTGAAAGGATTCACTGGACACCTGGCCCTTCCATCTCAGTCTGAAAGCATCCTTTAGAAATAGGGTCCTGGTTTCCCACCTGGAATCCCCAGGTGTCCATCCTCCATAAATAAAAGAAAACTTGGGCAGGATGTCTGCCCCCCACCATATCCTGGTATGTGTCCTTCCATCTGCAGTCCACAGCCCCTTCCTCTTACTACTGTCATTCTCTTATTGAACCAGACAGTTCAACCAATCAGTGATGGCTTCCTCTGGCCCTGTGAAGTCCTATTTGCCTACAAATAGAGTTTAAAATAGTTAAGTTGAGTTTAATATAGTTAAGTCAAGGGAGTTCCCAATACTGCCAGGAACTTAGAGCTTCTGCAGCTCAGGCATGCTGCCAGTGTCCTCTGTGCTTCTGCCTGGGGATTACCTTGCCAGCCACAAAACGGTCCCTTCTGGATTTAGGTCATCCTGACATGAACAGTTGGGTTGGTGCCAAAGCACATGACATCCCCACAGCAGTGGCAGCTGTAAAGGTTGCCTCCTGCTCCCAGTCTGGGAAGAGTGCAAGTGGAGATATCCTCTCTTCTCCTCTCACCCTGTTACAACAATAATTATACAAGTCACAGAAGACCTATCATTATACAAAATTATGTGTGTATAAAAAACTTGGGATTAAGTGTTATTCAAAGCTGTCATTAATTCCTTTAAGAAATGTAAAATTTGAAATCACTTACTAGCAGTAAGCATAACATTCTTTATGAGGCACGTGAAAATCAAAGTTCTGAAGAGGAAGATTTTTGTGACTTCAGTGGTTGTGAAAATGAAGGTAACTTTTGTGGATTCATTGACAAACTATGAAAAACATTATGTTTTCAAAGTAAGAAAACTCAGCATAAAACATTGTAAAGCCTGTTGCAGCTTGGACTGTTGAAAATGTATTTTAGAATGTACGAAGTGTTACTGCTGTATTTATTGTAATAAAAAATTATGAAATTTTTATGCTTTTGGGTGGTTTCCACATACACTGGTGTGCTTAGACTCTAGAACAATTATTCGCAACAGTTTTAGGCTCCAGGCACCCCCCAATAGATTCAAGGCACCCCTTGTTAAACTAGAAGCACCCTTCTGAAAATAGCAACTCAGATTTTTTTTAATTGTTTACTATAGAATAATAATAGTTATTCTTCTGCTGCAAAAAACTTAGCTAGAACACAAAAGGGCAGAATGTTCTTGACCATATAAATTCCTGTTTGGGATCACTGGGTTTACCGATGAGATATGTTTGCACACCTAACGGTGCTAACATTTCATAGCACCCTTGAAAAAAAGTCAAGACACTCTAAGATGCTGTGGCACCCTGGCTGAGAATCACTGCTCTAGAAAATATCATTTGTTTTCCATTTTACTTGCCTAGTACTATGCTTGAGTCCACATAGTTCACAGGTAATTCTAAAAATCTTTAAATTCGCAAATTTTCAAACCAAATTTCAATGTCTCCGCCTTAACAAAACAGTGATAATTGCCCATTAGGAAACATTTTCTTCAAGCTGTCCCAGCCAGAATGGTACTCAAGGGTAGTCTAGAAATGTTGAAATATATTTTGAAAATGAAATGTTATGGCTAACTGCTTTTACATAGTTTCTCTTCATGCTCCCTACCTTACTGTTTCATTAAAACACAGTATCCCAGGTGTACTTATGACAAATTGTGCACCTAGGTGTTTTAAGGCTCTTTAGATTCCTCCAGGACATGACAAAATCCACCAGAAATAATACGAATGTTCATTTCTTTTGCTAGCAAGGCCAAAGATCTCATAGTATTAAAGATAAGCCTGGGTGGATCAGTTCAGCTTATTTCAATGGTAATCAACCTCAAATCAATGGGTTCTATCCAACACATAGAGCTGTGTCATCTGACTTATGGGACTCCCCATTGATCCAGAAATGTGGCAGAAGGGGAAGGATACTAGTGTTAATCACCACTTCCCTTGCTGCCAAATTTCTAGATCTTGTGGAGCCCTACGGGCCAGATGTTGTGGCTATGGTTGCTAGATTGAGCTGGTGCACAGGGTCACTCTGAGGCTATGTAAGCATATACAGCATGAGTTATGGGTGATAAACAGCACTATAATTTAAATCAAACATATGCTATCCAAAGAATAACCAAATTGCAGGGAAAGTGTGGATGCCAGGCTTTGCCATTTTCAGGGAACCTAAACCAAAGCTGCAGAAATATAACTGAATAGCAAGCCGAGGGCCTGTGTATTACTGTGTATTACAATTGCATCCTAAAACATTAATAACTAAGGTGACCAAATGCATTCATAGTTATTTTGCTATCATAAATGTATTTTTGCTAGCATGTTCAAATGATTATGACACAAAGGCAGCCTTGAGATTGGAAAGAGTGAAGCAGCCTTGTCAGGCCACAGAGCACAGCTAGTAAATAACTGACCAAGGGCCAAAAGGCAATCCAGAAAGAAGATAAGAAATCTGTCCTTCAGCTAGCTCAAAACTATAGCAGAAATACAACTATAAATTTCAACTGATTAACAAGATCTTGATTAAAGTAAAGATTACAAGATGATTAACAGACTGGGGTCAGCCACCTAAAAATAAAGAGCCTTAGTTAAGTTGATCCCTTGACCCCTTTCCCAGAGCACTAAAATCTGGTTCCATCCAGTTCCAAAAGCTCCATGAAACAAATACATTTAAATAAAGCTAATTGTTGATCAAATATTAGCATGTCAAATCAACCATCAAATCAATTTTGGGCCTGGGTCAAGCAACAAATTGAACCTTTTCCCAAAGCTCAGAATGAAAAAATCAACTCAGCAAGAGTCGCCAAGAAAGCAGAGATGCCTGGCCAGCAGACCTGTTCTTCCTGAATACAAGGTAGCCTAAGCATTGTCTTTATTAGTACTTCTCATGGAAAAAAACTTTGAGTA
>NW_017728906.1:19479433-19509468 GCF_001723895.1 Crocodylus porosus
GCCTGGGTACTTCTCAGACTCCAAAGCCGCTAATCCCACCTGTCCGTGCCAATAGCCACCACCCGGCCAATCCACCGTGACCGCGACCCCGAGCTTGGCTTGCCAGCTCTGCCGGGTTCATCGCGACAGTACTAATAAGCCTTTGCTACTGCATATCCTAATAAAGCCTGCAAACCATCCCTGCAATACTCAACTGGCCCACAGGACACAGAAGTTTGAGTACCACTGGTTATCTTAAATCCCATAAAAACTTTGGAAAGCGCCTTCCCTAATATGAGAAGATAACAAACAGTGGATTTACGGCTTAAAAATAAACAGAGCAAACAATTTTTGAGGTGATTTGCAAAGTTTCTTGAAAACAACAAGCATGATGGGATTGATTATGTCTGAAAATCCACTACATCTGGAGGTAAATAAAAAATTAGGACTTGTGCAAGGAGTTATGGCTGCTCTGTAGAATTAAAGGGAAATATTATTTTAAATTATGATATTTGAAGGCCAATAGACAATATAATGGACATAATGATATTTAGAATACTTTTTTGGTTTTGACTTATGATCAGTCCTAAGAACTGGATATAGAAAAGAACCTAAGAAAGAAATTTTTTGTATAGTCTTGAAAGCTTTTACTTCTGAAAGATCATCTGATGGAAGAAGATTTCTCAATGCAAAAAATCTACAGGAATACATGTTGCACCTTCTCTATTCCTTTTGTGCCATTTTAAGGTAAGTTCACTGAAAACTGATGAATACTCAAAGGTAACATTTCACCATTGATTTATCTAATGACAAACTTCAGGAGTCTTGTTGAAAGATAAACTTAAAAACATTTGTTTAAACTATGTGTGCCATCACTGCTTCCTTAAAATATATAACAATGTTATCAAATGCATTTATCTAGGGCTGATGGAGGAACGGGAGAAGAATAAATGAAGTCCCTGACTCTCCTCTGCTCTCTTTTTCTGAGAACTTGCTGGATTGAAGTAGAATGGCAATACCATAATTGGTACAGATTTGAGGTTCCATTATTTAAAGAACAATTGAAAAAGTGTAGAAAATAGTGGTTTACCTGATAGGAAAATAAAAGAAATATTTGACCTTTAAAAAAATAAGACTTATTGTGGACTGGAAGGACACAGATTTGTCAAGATAAACCTCCAACTGCAAATCCCATGATAGCCATCATACACTACCTATAGAATAGGATGATATATGAACTAAACAATAATGCATATAATTATTAAACAAATGGCAGTTATGATTATTGGGCTGCAGTTATAAAAGAAAAATGCTAAATTATAATGGGGAAATATAGTAGGGTAAACAAACAGTTGTGTGATGAAATTGTTTTTGTTCTCTTTTTTTATCTCAGATTACAAAAAAGTATAATGAAGTATAAAAAATTACTTATACATGTAGCTGTATTTCTAACACAGTAAGATCTACATCTGCATCTGCAATACACAGTGCAAATGAAAAAAATAAATCTAATAAATACAAAATAAAGAAGAACAAATACCCCACAACAGTACAACAGAATGCTGGAATTGTTATCGACATAGAAATCATGACATTTAAATACAAAATGAAAACAAGAACAAATCTATCACATTAGTATAACAGAATCTTTGAATGCTATTCACATAGAAATCATGATATTCAAAACGGTGTTTTCCATGGGAACTGCTACTTAGATTCTTCACATATACCATAGGCAGAAATTACTTATCAGCAATCCACATACTTTTTTATATTCCATGTCTCTTGCTCGTGCTCTTGCCCATGGATAATTTAGGGTGCTCAGTATCTTGAAGGATCAAAGCCAGATACACTATTTATGTCCTTGAGCCTTGGTCTATGTCTGTTTAAAACATTTTGAATAAAAGCATAAAGACAAAAACTATATTATCATGTAGAGTAGATGCTGAGCCACATGTAAGTTAATGTTCTACATATAAAACAGTGCCAGGAATGAGAACATAGAAAATGTATAGACTGTGCCAAATTCATATAACACAAGGTTCTAGCAACTCAGCTGAAGAATATGTATTTGTCTTCAACTTTTCAGCAGGATTGGTAACGTGCCAAAAAATACCAAGCATGGGACCACCTTTGCAGTCAAAGAAACTATCATAATTTCAAAGAATTAAACCAGATGCACATGCAGAGGAAGTTTTTTTGACTATTAATTCTTATAGTTTATGGTTCACTACTAACCTACCTTTTAAGGATGGAAAGAAATATGAAATGATTCAGAGACAAATGAGGAAACCAATCTGGCTGAAGCATTTGAAATAAAGAGCATATGAAAATATGTAAAGCACTATTGGAAGACTACGAGCACAGAATCTTATTCAGTCTTTAAAATATAGGTTGGCAAAGGTTGGCAGTCAAATTGCAAACATTGCCAGCTGGACATGTTCTGTACTTGGAAATACACTCTAACAAATGCCATGAATGGTTTTCATACTGACAACTACTTTCCGTTATGAAAAGTTCTGCTTTCTTTACAACAGATGCCAATCTTGGGAGGAGCCATAAATATACATACATGAAAATCTGTCAACTCTTGGGAAACTATGCATATTAGATAAAATGAAATGAGTGTCATGAAATACAATGAGGTTTTCAAATAATAGTGAAGTCATATTCAGTTATAGTTCATTGACTCCTGTCTCTAACAGAAAATATAGACAGTGAAGGAGCTTAGAGGAATGGCTTACAGGACATTACTATTGACTGTAAGTCAGAATATTGGCAATGAGTTTCAGAAAGATTGCAGAACACGTAACCTCCTGCTATGAGAGTACTGCTTAACATGACAAGAGGATCATTAAATTGCATAATTTTGAGCAATCTCACACATGATATGAACATGGACAAATGAACTATTTTCTTCTGCATGTTTTTTTTTTACCTAGGTTTGTTTTCTAGGAAATCTAAGATGATTTATAGATGTGAAATTTCAAATATAAAATATTCTCACAAAAATTGGGCTACAGGGAGGTTGAGGAGTGCTGCGGGAGTGCTCAATAAAAGGAAGTTGCCCTAAAAATGTCCCAGTTAATTGATAAGATGTAATTTGATGACACTTAAGGACATGTAGCATTGTTCCTTGGTTTTATAGGAACAATAAAATTTCTTGCTGTATACTGAAAAGGGCCATCCAATAAAGAAATGTCTTTGAATAATCACTGTCCAAAATCATTGTCCAAGTAACTGAAAATTGCTGAAGGCATATAGTTGAAGAAGCAATAAATATATTGCTCGTATTGTATGCTTATATAATAAAATTATAAATAACTATATGGTTATTCTTAAAGTCAAATATCTTTAGCTAGCACTTAATCTTATGAAAGACAGATGGACCTTTTCCTTTAGCAGTAAAGATCCTCAACATTCTCTGGTGTTTTCTGTTATTTGGGGTACTTGTGCACAACAGCTTGTCTAACATCTCTCCCACCATATATTTGGTTCAATAAAAAATAAAACACCAAATAGTCTTTCTTCTCACTGATTTCCTGGACAATCACAGCTATAACAATATTCCAATCTTACTGTTTACTTCTAGAGGCAAGCCAAAAACCTGAAGTCTGAGACAGTTAGTTTCTAGACCTCACAATCATAGTTCTACTATGACCAGAAAAATGAAAGTGTTTTTTATTTATCCTTTATGAATGAAAGGTTTCATAATGCCATATTGATCAAATATGCACGCACAAAACTGGGAGGCATTGCAAACACTTCAGGAAAAAAGATTAAAATTCAAGAAGATGGGAAAATAGATGAACTGAGCAACAAGTAATAGATAACAAGGAGAAATAAAAAGTCAAGTAGTGCACATAGGAATGAAAAAAAAAATGTAGACACAGGAATTGGGATAACTGGCTTAACAGTAGCACAACTGAGAAGGATATGAGGACTACAGTGAAGTAAGCCTGTGTGAAGCAGCAAGTATTCACTTCTGATTTGGATTTGGCTGATTCGGAGGGACAGTAATTTGATTTATTGAACCAATTCAGATTCAGAGATTTGGCACCAATTCAGAGATTTGGCCATAAAGTACAATGAGGACTCACTAAAATACCTATAAGTTTGTCATTTGTTTTGCAGATTCAGATGAAAACAGCAAAGATGGTAGGCCCTTCTGAGGGCATGAAGCCTGCCAAGTTTCACGGAGATAGGTGCAGGGGTTTCTGTGAAAGTGCCCCTCCAACTGTTGAAAGCAGGCACAGATCACTTCAGACACAGCTTTATATGCTGTTTCTATGTCTCGCCCACACAGCACTGTGATTGGAAGGGAACTCAGAGAAAGATCACAGTCACTGGCCAGCTACAAATGTCAGTATGAGAGCAGTCTTCCCCTCCACCCCAGCCTTTTCCATACATAGAAGATCACCTCATCCCCCTCCCTCTTCTCAGTTTCTGTTTGCTGCTAGCCTTCCAAATCTTCAAATCTCTCTGAATTGATTCGGAGGCTTCTGATTTGATTCGGACCTTTTAATGGGTCTCCCAATTCAATTCAGATTTGGAGATTTGGCTGCTGAATCAGGCCAAATCTCCTTCAAATTGAATCGGCAACTGAAGCTTTGCACAGTCCTACAGTGAAATGGAAGTTCGACAAGGGTCAGCGATGTGATCTTTTCAGAAAATATGTAACACTTGGTTGCAATGGAAACATTGTGTACAAGGCATTGGAAGTATGAAAATATGCATATCACTACTCAGCTTTGGTTGGGCCCCAGCAAGAATACTGTGTACAGTTTTGGCCACCACATTAAGAAATTTGAAAAAGGGTTGAAAAGTAAGCTGTACGAAGAGATTTTGTAGGAACTAGTAGGGATGTTTAGTTTGGAGACATGATAGCTGGGGCATGATAACAATTTTCAAATATTTGAAAGGCTGCCACAACAAAGAGGAACAACTGTTCTCCCCTGTCACAGAGGGCCAAACACAAGGCAACAATTTTGAATTGCAGCCAAGCAGATTTAGATTAAATTTCAGGAAAGAAACTTTCTATCTATAAAAATGTGTACAACATGTAGGAAAGTTGTACAAGTCTTGTTCACTAGAGGTTTTGAAAAAGAAGCTAGATAGGCATCTGACTAGGATGTTTTAGGAAAAGTGAATCCATATCTATGGAAGGGAGTTGGCTAGATGATCCCTTCTAACCCTGTGGAGTCTATGATTTCACAACAAGGTGTTGACTAAGCCCAATTTGCAGGGCAAAGCTTCTTCCAACTAGATATCAAAAGAAGTAGCTGCTTGCAAAAGTGCTTGACACACTGGGTTCTGAGCTCTTTAAAAAAAATCATAATCCATGCATCTCTACTGAAGTTGCTGGTTCTGAGAACTTTTGACAATTTGGCCCTGTTTCAAAATCAGTATCTAAACACATTAGAACAAAGCCAGATCCACACAGATTTCCTGCTATACAGATTAAGTGTGTCCTATATAGATTAAGGATGATTCTTGAGGCTTTAAAACTGACATAAACTAGAATGAAAAGTTTTATTTTGGTTATAAATTGCAAGTGTTTTCCCTGAGTTATATATGTGATTTTTAAAACTGAAAGGAGAAAAAAAAAAGAGGAATGAAAAAAAGAGTTAGAGGCAACTAACAACTAACAGGCTCTGATTTTTTGCCCAATCACTTCTGCAGATCAAAGCAGCTGCATGCTGATGCCATTTTGCAATGCTCTCCTAAGGATCAAATAATGGCTAGGGTTAATCAGTGTATTGCATATTCTATTTTTACCCTCTCCCGCATTCAACATACCCTACTTTGGAGGTTATGGGGAAGAAGATTAAGAGCTAGATTTCCCACTTCTACCATCACTGGAGACTTCCCCATGGCTGGGGAATAGTAGTAAGATTTTTTTTGGTCAGTGTTCTTGAATTTACCTACTCATTGGTATCCATGGGACAATACTTGTTTCCCAGAGATACTGTCTCAGGCTGTTGCTCACCCAGACAGACCTGAGTCTGAAATGACACTCTAAAAATACTTTAAACTTTTCTTTTTCATAACCATTAGGACTAGGGACATATTATTTAGAACATAAAGTGTGAAATTCCATTGTTACGATGTAACTCTAGGATCTACATGTTATCTAACCCTGCTCTTTATCCTGAAGAATATGAGATAAAATTGGGAAGGCCAAGGTATGATTTGAGATATGACTAGCAAGGGAAATAAAAGGCAGTAATAAGGGTTTCTACATGTATGCCGAGAGGAAGAGGAAGACCAAACAAACTGTAGGTCCTTTGTGGAATGCAGAAAGCAATCCAGTCAGAGATGATGCAGAGAAGGCTGAAGTATTTAATGCCTTTTTTACTTTACTGTCCACAGATACCGGCTACCAGATCACAAGCACATTGGGTAACAAAAGGAAGGAGTCAAAGATCCTATAATAGTAGCAGAACAGGTTAAGGATTACTTAGAAAAGATGGATGCTTTCAGGTCAGAGGGATGGGATGCACCTTGGGGCATTGAAGAAAATGTCCAAAGTAGTTTAGGAGCCATTGGCTATCCTCTTTGAGAATTCATTGAAGGTCCTGGATAGATAGAAAAGGGCAAATATAGTGCACATCTTTAAGAAAGAGAAGAAGGAGTTTCCAGAAAATTACAGAGCAGTCGTTCTGACATTGATAGCTGGAAAGATTATGGAGCAGGTCTCAAGGATTCTATTGTAAAGCACCTAGAGAAGAACAAGATGATTAGGAAGAGCCAGCATGGATTCGCCAAGAGCAAGTCCTGCCTGATCAACTTGATTTCCTTGTATGATAAGGCGACAAGCTTTGTGGATGTAGGGAGAGCAGTGGATGTGACATAACCCTGACTTGTAGCAAGGCTTTTGACACAGTCTCCAGCAATATCCTGCTTAACAAGCTAAGGAAATGTAGCTTGTCACTATTCAGCATTAAGGAGGCCTCCTGGAGTACTGTATTCAATTTTGGCCCCCACATTTCAAGAAGGTCGTTCACAGATTATAAATATCCCAGCAAAGAACAACAAACATGATTACTGGCCTGGGGACAGTGACTTCAGAGGAAAGGCTGATAGAGTTAAGGTTATTTAGCCTGGAGAAGAGATGAGTGTTGGGGGAACTGATGATAGTCTTAAAATACCTTAAGGGTGATTATAGAGAGGATGGAGATGGGATAGTCTTTGTGGCCATGAAGGACAAGACTTGGATCAAGGGCTTCAAGCTACAGCAGAGGAAATTTAGGTTGGATATTAGGAGGATTTTTTTTTACTGTGAGGGTGGCCAAGCATTGGAACAGACTACCTAGAGAAGGTATGGAATCACAATCCCTGGAAATTTCAAAAGCAGGTTGGACAGACACTTCATTGGAATGGTTTAGCCAGGGATGTCCTGCATTGTGCAGGGGGCTGGGCTAGATGACCTCATGAGGTCTCTTCCCGCCAAGCCTGCTTTTCTATGATCTTGTATAATCTCAAACATGTGTGTGCATGTGTGTGTATACTTGTTAGTAATCATAACCATATGTTTTGCTTGAGAGAAAAACAAAAATATAAAATCATGTTAACTGTGGCTATCAACACCACCCACAATCTTTATTTTTATATAGTATTCATCCAATTTGTCACCATTTCCCAATGATAGCCCACAACACTATTATTATCCTTCATATGTCTCCTATCCCAAACCAAAATGTCTTTTTTCTCCCTATTCAACTCAATCTCTTATTTCTATTCTTTACTTGGCCCACTTCCCAGGCTCATGTATTCTCTCTGCATTGCTTCAGTTAATTACTGCCAGCCCCATTACTTATTGCCACTTGTGAACTGCTGTAATATAAGGTGTTTGTCACTTACCCCAAGGTCATTGCTAGCCCTGTTTTCATTTAGTTGTATTCCCTATCGAGTAATATTGATGGTGGCACAGTATGAAGCATTTTCAGATCACACTGACCCGACATGAGGAAGCAAGCGTATTCACCTTAGGTTACTTCTGCTGAGTAAGCCTTTAGTTCTTACCAGTGCTATGCTGAGAATGTTAACTGTAAGTCATCACAGTGACCTGGGAGGCAACATAAAAATTCGCTCACTATAGCTTTTGTAGCTTGAAAGGTGACATTGGCTGTTTTCCCCTGAAACCTTCCTGCTTACTGGTAATCTTTTATTTCCACTTGATCCTGCAAGTAAATGTAAAACCAATGTTTCCAATTCTTGAATAGCTAATATGACAGATAACCCTTTCCCCTTAATGTAAAAAGAATATTTCTCACTATTATGTTCTGGGGATTCATCTTCTTATGTTTTAAAGGTCTAAAATCCTTAATCCAAAATGCTTACCTTGTAATCATATTAACAGCTGATTACCTGATCATAGAGACTTAATGAGCATAAGCTTATCTGTTCTTACTTGCTTTCATTGCTCCCCCTTACAACTTCTTTACTAGGACGAAACTGCTTATCTGATTAACTCCCTTTTGTCTCTTGTACCATGTGCATTTTACATGTAGCTTCCAACTCCTGAATCCTGCATTCTGTATTCATATAGGCCACACTGACACGCTCCTTTTTTGCTCACTTTTTTTCTTAAAGGAGAATGATAATGGCTATCCTAAAATCGTTCTTATCAGTAAATGAGAACTCTCATGACTTTATTTAAATATTCCTGATGGAACCGATATAAGAGAAGAATCAAGTCCATAGTCTTTCATGCATTAAAAAAAAACACAGCAGGTAACCTTTAAGGTCCATATGCTACTTACCTGAACTACATTATGGCTATGTAAATGGCCTTGGCGTGGATCTCTGGATATCTCGGTCCTTTTCTGGGCTCTGCTACTGCCCCACTACTTCATCCTAGTCTTTGGTTAATCTTTTAACTTTTCTGTGAAGTGACTTGTAAAATAGGAACAATGATACAGATTTCCTCTGTAAAAGACTTTGAGATGTATACATAAGGCTGAGATATTTTTTTCCTGGAGTGTTCTTCTGTTTGCAACCTTTTCACATTTTGCTGATTTTATTTTAGATTATCTGTTCTATGGATCAGGATATTGGTTTTGATTTCTTTAGAAAATTACAGTGTATACCTGTGAAACTATGAATAAAATACAAACCATGTTCACTGGATAAAAGGTTCCAACTATATGCTAGAGGTGAAATAATTCTCTTATTTTATGTTAGATGATACTTTAATCTTTCTAACAAATGGTAAAACTGTTTCTATAATTGCCCCAACTTTCAACTCCAAGTTATGTAAATTTGGATTACTTTCACAATATCCTTCAAATAAATGGATGAAATAATTTCTCAATTAATATTATTTTACACTTTCGATTTGCAAAAGTGCTTGCAGTTCCAATAGTTAGACCATATCAAAAAAAAAGGAAAGTAATTTTCCCATGAAGAGTCTCGTTGTTCAGGTAAAAAAATTTTCCCCCCAAAATGATCTATTTAGCTCTACTACTTATTTTAAATAATGTGAACAAAAGAAAAGACAAAAAAAGAATGAGTATGGGTATACTCACCAAGACACAACATAGTGGCTTTCCTCTCTCCACTATAAAAGCTTTCACTTGAAAAATAACAGTTATCTCTGTAGGAAGCCAAATTATATAGATGTTTAAAAAAACAGCACAGAACAGAGTCAGACACTGATACATTGACATTAGAGAGTCTGTAGGATTGCTAATACTTACAAAGTTTATACCTGGAATTGCCAAAAAACACAAAAACTTAGAGTGACGTTGAAGATAGTTCACCAAATCAAACTGGTGTTCAGTTTGCTACCAAACCAAAAACCAGGTGAAAAGAGAAACACAGGAACTAGCAGCAGGAAATAGGGGCACTGGGATCTTTGGACATCTGGCAGTGAGGTTACCCTGAGGATGCTCCCTACTTCCACTCAAGATCAGCATCTCTTGCATGTTTGACAATGCAGGAGATGCCTTTGGAGCAACTTTATTTCTTCATTTCCAGGTTTGGTGTGTGTGGAGCAGAAATGGGTAGGCACAATATCCTTTAGGGTAGCATTTCTAAGAGAACTGCAGAAGTGGTACAGACTGTTAGGGTAATGATATGGATTTTGGGTGTTGGGGTAACGATCTAGATTTTGCGGAGTGCTGAGCATGCAGCTGAGTGAAGTTTTTGCTGTGTCTCAGCAAAAGCTGCTGGTCACAAGGCTAGATATATATTAAAAGCAACTAACTTAGCTAATGCTTAAGTAGGCAGATTCTTAACAAAAGGATAGGGTGCAAAGTACATGATGTGTTGAGTAAAAATAGAATACAGCCCACCAGTGTCAGGAGACAAAGCAGAAATATGGCCTTGAAGATGGTGCTGAAGTCAGCAAGAAAACCAGAAAGAAACAGCGAGAAACCGCAAGTGACCGAAAGAAGATGGGGGTCAAAGTCTTACGCATGTGCTTTTAGCAGGGAGGCATATAAATGAATGAAATGCATAGGCAATACCATGCTAAGGAAGCAAACAGTAAACAGAGGTGGAGCTTGAGATGGGAGGAGAAATGGGTGGAACCGAAGGAGGGACGAAGGCAGAGTAAATGTTAATATGTATGAACCATGGTGTATAAAATGTGAAAAGAACTAATGTTCAATGCAGGTCCCCAGTTTGTTGTTTTTTGGGACCTTTGCCCAAAGCTGTCTCCATTCTGAATAAAGCTGTTGCAAGCAATGTGTGCTGGTGCCTGCTGCCTGCTTGCTCTGGCTACTGAGTACCAGGATCCATGAGTAATTGGACCATCGTCTCCCTGGTTGTTGGGCGCCGCATGGAGTCAAGGTCTAACACAGACAGTATGTAAAGGCTTAATAAAAACTATCTATTTCAAGAATATTTATTGCAGTATTTCTTAGGACTGGAAAATACCTTTATTTTACTACAAGGTAAACTTAGGTAAAGGGGTAAAATATTTGCCCCAGATTATTAGAGGAATCAGTATCAAAGCCAGATAGGCATGTGGGGGTTGGTCAGTAACAGCTTGCACTAAATTATAACATGTTTTCTAAAAATGCAATAGTTTCCATTGTGCATATATTGATTATGGAGCAAAAAGTACAAAGGAAGCCTAAATCAAGGGCAACCAGTTAAGATTTACTTAAGAAGTAATATTGAAAGTGCACTGTTCTGAATCATCAAAGACAAATGAGTAAAAGAGAAAATGACATTGACGTCTTTAGAAAAGTGCTCCTTAAGAATGGTGGAGGGTCTTTAGAAACTCCTACTAGAGATACAATATTAAAATCAGTTCAAAACTTAGCCAGTACAATGCCTTCTTCTAAATTCAATCAACAATTAATTTAAATCTCCAATTAACTTGATTAAAAACTCAGGAACAAAACTGTTTTGATTAAAAATAACGTTCACCCTTTATTTTGAATCACTTTACATAGGTATTATTGGATAATTTCATCTCTAGTAGTAGAGTTTCAAATGAATTAAGAAAGAAGGATAAGGATGTTTGATAGTGCACAAAGCTCGGAAAAGCAAGAGTTGTGGTGGGGGGAATCAGGGAGTTTTTCTACAAACTGGGAATCTTCTATTTTTCTCTGTAAGTTTTGAAAGTTGGCTTTTCCTCTCACACCTGTCCCCTGTATAAAGGTTCAAGCTGCACCTTACCAGACAAAGTAATAGTCATATTTATTAATGATGATTTTTACATGGGATTCTGCCATACAGCACTGTTATCCACATTAAAATAACACATGGCCTGTGTGCCAGGGTGTTTGTTATGTGTATTGTGACTGGATATATCTAAGGAATAAATCACTCACTTCGGTTGTTGTCTAAGTCAAGTCATTAACTTGTCTGTGAACTGACTTGAGTAAAATAAAAGTAATATCTGTCCTAGTGAATGCTATATGCATAACTATACTGCCAATGCCTCTCCCACTTGCTGCCGCAAAACAAACCTGTCAAAAAGCTTTTACCTGCTCCAGGGCCCACATTACATGGCAAGACCAAGCCCAGAGGCTACCAATCCCTGCCATGGCTGGGATGCTCCCAGGGGAACCAAGCCAGGAGTGGAAAAGGTCCCTCCTGGAATCCCTACCCGGTAGGTGGATAAGCTGGGGCAAGAAGGCAACCACTGTCTCAATGACAGTCTGGATTGGTGGGCTGGTGGGCTGCACTTTCCCTCTGGTTCCATGCATTCTTGCAATCCACTGTGACTGTCCTGAGACTACCTGAGGGGCCTGCATATATGGGGCAACCACCAGGGCTGGAGGGAGACGTGGATTGGCTCAGGGTGGCATCATGGAAGGCTCTGGCCATAGGCAACTGGTAGGGGGTGCATGGGAGCCTCTGATGAGGCCAGTGACCCCCCAGTGGCTGACATGGATGCTGTTGGTAGGGCTGGTGCCCCCCCTGACAGGGCCACCACTATTGGTGGCTTCTGTGGGTGCCTCCCGAATTTCAGGAGGCACCAGTCACTCATGGTTCTGGCCTTGGGCCTCAGGCACAGTTGTCCTGCTCTCTGTCCACTGTCTTTCAACACAGCAGTCTTCTTCATGGGCCATTCTCCATTCCCAGACAATGGGTCACCAGCTCTCTCACTCCACTTCTCTTGTCTGGAGTTTTCCTCCTACTCCTCTTGCTGCCAGTAAGGGTGTGGTAGGGACCATTCCTCACTGGCAACATTCAGAGATCCCTCCTGTGGGACCCCCATTCCTGTCATCCCTGGCAGGACACCCTGGAATGAGGCATAGCATGCCATCAGGGCCTGTGTGACAGCCTTTTATGCAACCCCAGCCCTGAGATCTATGGGCTGCCTGTGGGAGGCAACACTAGCACCAGTCAGGGGTGCTGTAAGTACGTAGCTACAATTCGGTCCAAGATATGTCCATAAGCTCCATCTCCTTGTGTTGGGGCTCTGCCAGTTTCACAGAGATGTAGGTTGCCTCCTCAAAACAGCAGCTGGCCATCTTGACCACACATTCCTGCATCTCAGCAGCCTGAGTGTGGGCATCCCTCACCCTGAGGATGTCCCCCCTCCACATCTGGAGTCTCTCCTCATGCCACTCCTGCAGTTCTTGCTGTCAGGAGTCAGCTGTGCGTGTCTGGATCTCAGAGGCAACAACCAAGGCCTGCTGCATTTCCTCCTTGCTTCTTTGATGCCCTCTACAGACAACCCTCATACACTCTGCAGTTGTGTAGCCCACTGTGCTTGAAAATTGCATCGTCGGTGCACTGTCCTCTCTCACACATAAAGTGTCCCTGCAGCTTGACAGGGAGACCCCCCCAACACTCACCTGGGCATTCATACAGAGATGGGAAGGCAGATATGGTACCTCTGCCTCAGTCCTTTTCCCCATCCTGGGGCTGAGAACTGTGCTTCTGCTCTTCACCCAGTGAAATAGAGACTGGGGTCTCAGCTGTTCTTTGGGTGCTGGCATGGGTTGCCAGGGAGGGAGGGATCTACGTCCCCATCCAGGAACTGTGGCAGGTACTTCCTACACTTGCACAGAGAATCTAGGGACCCAGGGCTCAGATCATTCCTGAAGCAGGCAGGGACTGATACTTATACTGTCTCTTACAAGGGCTCTTACTGTCCCCTGACTGCCCATCCTTCCCTTACAGGACAGACATTTCAGTGCAGTGTCACTCCCAACATTTCCCTTGTGAAAGTCAGCTAGGCTCAGAGAGATTAGCTTTATCACTATTCCAGGGGGGTGCCAGCCAATACACCCTGCTTCTGTTGCAGGTCACAGTCCTCTGTGAGATGCTTGACACCTGGTGGGGTGAGGGGTTGGGGAGGAGGGGATAGGATGCCTGCTTTGAAGGCACGTAGGGGAAGCTGACATCCACAAATAGTTGTTTGTGATCGCCACAACTATTTATGATGCTGAACCCATTGTGATCTGACAGAGAGAGGTTCCTCACACCCTGGTTACTTAAAAAGATTCCTGCGTATGTGCTGCCCTTGGCTTTCCGACAGTTTCTTTCTGTTTTGAATGTAGTGTCGGGGGGGAGGTGGACTGCTTTGTTTTCAAGGGTTTAGGTGATGGGGGGAGCTGTCTGGGACTGAGTTGGGAATGCAATTGTGGTGTAACAGGCTGCAGGCTGGAGCAATTCACTAATTCACCAGCTGGTAACATGCCACCCACCTAAGGGAACACAGCCAGTTAATCAGTTAATCAGCAATGAGGGGAAGTTGATTGGCTGACCTGAAAGTAAACCAGGACAGGAAGGTGAAGCAGTACCTAGTGGAGACAATATTTGTATAGGGAAGGGGGACTCCTCAGAGGAAAACTTAAAGGTGAGATCTAACCATGGCTGTGGGTGTTTATTTGTAATTGTTTTGTATTAGCAACTGAACCCTGTGGTCGAGATTAACCTGGGTTTTTGAAGCTTATGTTGCTGGGTATATGTTACAGGTATGTTCATGTGGATTCTTTGCTTTTGCCTGAGCCCTGAGAAAAAGAAGAACCTGCAGCATTACAGTTTCTGAACCCAGAGAGAAACTGTTGGTGGGACCAAATTAAAGGGCTCAAAGACTATTTGATCTAGGCTAGCTGGCAACCTGCTACAAGGGGTTGCTTGGGGGAGGTTGATGGTTCAGTACAGATATTGCCTATGCTGTGAGGCTCTGTCACTTGCCTCCCACAGACTTGTAGATTGGATCGGGGGTGGGGAGAATTCTGGAATGCCACTTGCAAGCCTCTCCAGATGCACAACCTGAGAGTCACCCTGGCAGCAGGACCAGGTTGGATGAGATAATGGTTCCTCCTGCCTCTTTCTTCAGAGGCTTTGCATTTCTACCTGGTGCCTGGGTCCCCATCTCAGCTGCATGATGCAGGGTAGAGCCATACTGTTCCAAGCAGGAAGGCATCTTTGCTTGGTGCCAGAGTCTTCAGCCCTTCCGCCTGGCTCTGGTGGATTTGGGTGCTATGGTTGATATTGCAGGAACATACCTGAGACTGTCAAGGGACCACAGGCCAAGCTGAAGATGCACCTCTGCTCCTAAACCTTGCATTGTTCTGAGGATAAACTCCAGTTAGCCAGAATCCCTAGGGACTTCTGCCAGCAGCAGCTCTTGTGTCCCATGGCACCCTGAGGACCTGATCCTGAGTACCCAGATGTCCTCTCATCTTGGGACATTCCTGCAACTCCTCCTATGGTGGGGTCCCTTCTGACAACCTTTCCTCCTGCCTACTGGTGATGTCAGCTTGTGATGGCTCTGTCCATAATGATAAAGTGGAATAGCTCCTCATAGAAGGGTATACTGTGCCTTCTGCTCCCAGTCTTTTTATTGGTGTCATGCATGTGCTTGTACTGAATCTTCATCCACTTCATCTTGGCCCAACACTGCACCCAGTCCCTGTCGTGGACCCATGCTTGCATCTGCTGGGCAAAGTGCTTGAACATATTTGCAGTACCCTTTGTGGAGCTGGTGCTGTCTCATCTTATTGCTCTAGATGGCAATAAGAACCCATATCTCTCCGTGGCCCCAGGTTTGTTTCTTTTTTGTGACTCAGATTGGGTACTGGAGAAGGGCAAGACAGGGTTTTATATGGTCCACAGTAGTGCCCATGGGGGTCTCAGCATCCAGGAATGAGTGACAGTCTGGCTGCAAGGAGGTGGATGGAAGGAATGGTGGGAGCATATTGGTATGGGTCCTAGCACGTGGCTCTCCCTCTCATTCCAGCTGAGTGCATCCCCTGCTCCAGAGTGACAAGGTCTCCACTGCCCCGGCCACCCCCATGACCTTGAACTTTCCAAGGATTTCCAGCAGCACACCTCCCTGCAAGTGAGGTGTAGGGAGGACCACAAAGCAGGCTAGGATGCCAGATGACAACAATCTAACTTTAAATTGATAGGATATTGAATTGCAGCTGGTTTTGTAGTTCTGTCAAAGCTCCCTTTCCTGTCAACCTGTTGAACAGAATGTTAATAGCATCTTAAACTGAGTAATATGACACATCTTTCAAATACCCCGGATTCCATAATGAGAAATTAATTGTCATTTTAATGGTGGTAAATTATTAACGTTGCTAGATAATAATCCTAAATTTAACACTGCATTAACTGAATATAATTTTAATTAAAAATTTAAATTGAAAACATCCCAATAAAATAGACTTCAAAATATTTGACATTGAATGAAATAAAAATTTTAATTGCAGCACTGTACCATAGCAGAACTATGGCTCAAAACCAGTGATGTCTTCAATTAAAAATGGCCCTTTTGATCATTTGAGCCCTATTCATACAATGAGCTCTGTCTTGCTTGTAGAATTTAAATTGCTAGATCTCAGATCAGCAGAGAACATGTTTAATTTTATGTACTTAAGTAGTCAGTAACCATACTCAGCAAAGTGTTTAAGGATGCAAACAACTAAGAGTGTGTTTGGGGACTTAAGCATGCAAAAAGCTTAGCTATATTCAGGCCCCAGTATGGCACTTTTACCATCCTTACTATAAAATAGACAGAACAACTGAACGTAATTGCTAGCCAAACAGTTTATGAATACGTAATGGTTTAATTTTTTGGCATATGATAACAATGGTATAATGTAATTCTGAAAAGACTTTACAGAGGTTTCTTTATATTAATTAATAGGAAATTAGGGTTAGAAGGGACCTCGGGTCATCTAGTCCAGTGTTTTCCAACCTATGGATTGCAACCCAGAAGGGATCACAAGAATATATGGAAGAGTTACAAACAATCATGGAAAATGTTTTTTAAATCATGGGGAAACCTTAGGCTTACCCTTGCAAGCTGGCAGAGTTCCAGCCTGCAAGGAGCTGCCTAGGTCTGGAGGGAGTGGAAGGAGTATGATCAGGCAAGGAATGCCTCCTCCATTTGTGCATGCACGTGGCAGCCAGGCATCATGGAGAGCAGCTCCTGCAGCTTCCCACAGGTAAGTAAGGCTATGGGCTTGCGGGGGGCGGGGGGGAGTGATGCAACCAGGGAGCATGGCGGGGGAATGCCTCCGCCAGATTTGTGCTCCCACAGTGGGCACAAGGCTGCAGCCTGGCCAGACTGGCATGGGCAGGAGCCAGCATGGGATAGTAAGTCTCACTGATGCCACTGCTGGCAACCCTTTTGCTAGCTGTGCCATCAGCAGCATGAGGAGTAAAGGACAGGAATGGCCAAACTACCCGCACCTCCTCCCACCACTAGTCACTTCCCTCAGGCTGTGGCTGTATCCTGTTGTCGTTCCCCTCAGGCTGCAGCTCTACCTAGGGAAGAGGTGGGCTGGCAGGCAGTTCAGGCTGCCTAAGGGGAGCAGAATGCAAGCTGCAGGGCACACCCTACCCCACCAGTATCCATTACTTCTTGTGCTACTGGTGGCATAGCTGGCATGGGAGTCCTAGCAGCAATGAGTCTTGCTGCCCCACTCCATCTCATGCCAGGTCCTGCCCATTGGGCCATGAAGACAGCTCATGCCCATGCCAGTCCATCCAGGCTGCAGCCCTGTGCCCACTGGGTGCATAAATCTAGGGAGGCCAGCCTTGTTCCCCCTTGCCCCATACTGGGCCTAGGGTAGAGAGCAGCTGGTTGTGGGTGAGCAGTAAAAGTAGGATTAGGGGCTGAAGGGATGTGGGTTGGGACTGAGGGGTACCAGCAGGGCCAGGGAGTGGTGAGTCAAGAGTGAGGGGCACTGGTAACTTTCATTGAACAAATTGCACAGTGATGAATGTCACTTGGGAGTAATGGAGGACCATGTGTTGATATTGGTGCTAATGTTTTCCTGTGGGTGTTGATTTGTTTTCAAAATGAAAACTGAGCTGCTCTAACTTGTGTGTAATAAGTATTTTAGGTCCAAAATACTTTTGTGGTATCTACTTGGACTATTTACTGTGTTGGTACTGGCCATCAATGTTTATACATTGATCCTAGTACAAAAGGTTGAGAACCACTGACTTGATCCAACCTCCTGCTCAAAGCAGGACTGTCCCCAACTATATCATCCAAGTCCAAGGCTTTGGCTAGCTAGGTCTTAAACCTCCAAGGACGGAGACTCCACAACCTCTCTGGGTACCCTGTTCCAGTGCTTTGCTACCCTCCTAGTAAGCGTTCTTTTTGATATCCAACCTAAACTTCCCTTGCTGCAACACGAGACTGTTGCTCCTTCTTCTGTCATCTGCCACCACTAAGAACAGTCCAGCTCCATCCTCTTTGAAACAACCCTTCAGGTTAGTTGAAGGCTACTATTAAATCTCCCTTCAGTCTTCTATTGTCCAGACTAAACAAGACAGTTCCCACAGCCTCTCCTCATAAGTCAATTAGTGCTAATATAACTAATAATGCCTAAAACAATCCTTCATACCTGGAATTTTGTAGTGGCTTGGGTATCTTATTTGATTCTGAACTAATGATACTGTCCTGTATTCCCACTATATTCTCTTCATAAAACTGAGTTCCACCAAAGCTCCCAATGGTAAGTTTGAGTCATTATGATTGTAAGGTTCACATTCTTATATCCTGTAGCTGCCTTCTTGGGTAATTTGTTTTCCTATCTTGTGAATTGGTTATATTACCTTTCTCTAACTAAGCAATCTTGACCATCAATGCAGATATAGAACTTTTATTTAATGTACTTAATGAGACTGAGATTATGAATTGTTCACTTTGCTATTTTTCTTTTTCAAGTTGTCCAAAATACAACTAGGTACATTCACAACTGATGTGGATGTAATCTTATCTCTAGTGAAGCAACACTGTTTTATAGCAATGGTTCTCAACCATTTTTAATTCTCAGATGCCTAAAATTTTGAATGGGAGTACAGACTCCTCTGGAAGTCTGTGTGTAGTGAACATACACTCGCACCCCATCCCAGTTTGTAGAATGATTTCACCAGGCCATAGCATTGCCAGGTACCACATGAAGCAGAGGTGGTGGCAGGATGAGGTGAATCTGCCTGGCCATACTCTGCCTACTGGCTCACAGGAGGAGATGCAGCAGCAGTACCAGTTGTGCTTTCCCCTTTTGGGCAGGGCCACAATTTTTACAGCCATCTTTCACAGACCCCTAGACCTTGGGTTGAAAACTACCGTTTTAAACAAATAGAGGACATGGCTGAAGATAATGGTTTTATAAAATACAGTAATTTGTACAGAAAAAAATTCAGCTTAATGAACTCTATTCATATCATACAATAGAAGACAGAGCTTCAGAACACATTCTTTGTTTTTACTCCACATTAGGTTTTTCAAGATTAAAAAATGAATGTAACAGAGTTCTCATTTAGCAAGACACTTAACAGATTTAAATTTAAGCATATCTTATCTGTCCCACAGACTTGAATGGGAGTGTGTGTATGCTTACATATTATGTACGTTCTTTGCTGGATAGTGACACAAAATTAAACTGCAGGTGGAAGAATTCTAAGCAAGCATTGGAACAACAAGAAGTAAAGGCCTATGTTTGCTCTGACTATGCATCAGAAGAAAATAAAATCTTATCAAAGTAATTGCATATGTTATATATCTGATCTTTCTTCCTGTTTATTTAAGACGATAAATGCAGATAGGCTTGATAGGTAACCTGCCTTCTTTTCCTGTGCTGTATGCAGTGACCCCAGGGGCTTCCGTTTAGCTGAAGAGTCACCTGGTGCCTTTGAAGTTCCACCCCTTCCTACATCAGGCTAGTACCTGAAAAATGAAGTCAGTCTAGCTGTGTAGGCAGAAGGGGAAGAGCTCATAAGCAGAAAGGCTGCAGAAGACTGTCTGACTGTTGCCTGAGCTTCGGAACATCAAGAAGGGGCTGAGAGTCTGCAGGGAAATATAATGCAGTAGGGGCTTAGTTACAGCCAGTGACCCAATGTGTATTTGGATCCAGAGTGAGGATAGTTTGAGTTACAGCCAGGGGACTTGGATTTTGTTGCACTAATTACACTGCTAGTGGACCAGAAGAGACTAGCAGGAAAGAAGGAGATCACATAGTGCTAGAGGGGCACATTATTTTTTGAGCCCTGCCAGGGGCTGGGCTCATGACACTGGCAGGCTGTGGCTGAGTGCTAAAGCCTGGTGATAGAAGCAGCTTGTAGCCAGAAAGGCTAAGGGTTGGAGTCTAAGAGGCATGTGAGCAGAACCAGGGGCCTTATGCCCAAAAGCAGCAAAACCAGAGCTTGAGCGTGAAACTAGTGCTGGATCCAAAAAGCCAGGTCTGGTACAGTGGGCCTTCGCTAAGGGGCCAGCAAAAGGAAAGGAGTGGAAGCTGGAAGAGCCAAAACCCTAACAAGGGAATAGAGGCTGAGGTGGCCTGCTGTTGGCAAGAGGGCTAAATACCCCACCCAAGTGATGACTAGTAACATCTGGAAGGCATGGCTACAGGGGGGGTTGGAAGCCACAAATATCCCTTCAGGCAACAGGTGCCTGGGGGGCATGGAGTACCCACTTAGCGTGCCCACTTAGAGCTCAAGGGGCTGGATTGGGACCAGTGGGATCCAGGAAGAACCAGCTTGCCAAAAGGACAAATGAGGGCTCACTCAGAAAACCCTGAGGCAGCTTCCCTTTTCATCAATCAACTCATTACATCAAGGTATGGTAGGTGAGGTATGAACCATTGCTATAAAACAGTGTTGCTTCACTAGAGATAAAATTACATCCACATCAGTTGTGAATGTACCTAGTTGTATTTTGGACAACTTGAAAAAGAAAAATAGCAAAGTGAACAATTCATAATCTCAGTCTCATTAAGTACATTAAATAAAAAGAAGGGACCCAGGGAGTCAGAGTGAGTGCAGAAGCAATGTGGCCACCAGGGGGCATCACAGCCACCCCTGGGGCTTAATCCTGCTACACTTGCCTTTGGTTTCAGTGATTTCAGGTTCAAACTTTAAAAGTAAAGGTTTTTCTTAAAGGGTAATGTTACCTTAGGAATAAGGTACTTTACTGGGAGATACTGATTCTGGACTCTGTTCCTTTTCCTGCCTTCAACCTTCTAGATAATTGTATGCAGATCACTTCCTTTCTGTTTCACCTTCATCTGTCTTGTCCACTTAGATGATGGGTTCTTGGTATGGACCACACCTTGTATACCAGAACACTGATCATAGTTATTGCTTCTAAACATAACTTTAAAATAAATAAAATCATAAATAAACAAATGAGCTTTGGTAGATATATTATTTTCTCAAATAAATCAGAGGAAAATGCCAAAAATAAAATTATATGTAGAAAATAGAAGATAACTTAAACAGTATAAATGCGTTACTCTGAAGAGAATTCAGCACCAGCTCTTTCTATAACAAGCCTGACCTATCTACCTGAAAACAAGCTCTGTCTGGTTGATTTGCTTACTTCTCTGTATGCTTACATATTGAAAAAATGTTGTGTGATTGCTATAAGATCAATGTTAGGTATACCCAGTAGTACTTCCAAGTGCACATCCGAGGCTGAGGTACTGAGTATATAACTAGACACTCACTCAAAAGTGACTATACAAGCTGTACATGTGAGGTGGAATTAAGAGGGGTAATACTTATTTCTTGGCAGAAGTCTTGGGATCACCATGTGTAGAGGGAACCCAGTTTCACTACGTAATTCATGGGCAGAGTTACCTCAGAATAGGATTCAATATAGCCAGCAAACTGGGTGGAGGGTGTCCTAAGCTTGCCAATATGAATGTTGAGAAGGCTTTGGCCTTTCACAGTGGGTAGAAGGGAGGTATTCATGTCAAATCCATATTATAAAACCTTCATTGGGTAAGGCACCTAAGTCCTCTCTTTCAAAAAACAAAATAACTCTTTACATGCTTATTAGGGTGGTGTGAAATTTCAGCAGCCACTTAGTTTCGGAGGTGTTTTGGCTCTTTTCAGGGCCTGAAAGACCAAATCTGAAACAAAATGGAAGGCTCTGAAATGAAACAAAATAAAACCATCCAAAACATTTTGTAATGTTTTGGAGTTTCAGAGCTGGGATTTCAGGGAAACAGAAACTCAGAAGATAGGAGGTGCGTGGGGTGGGAGGAAGGACTGCTCTGATATTGACAGCTGTAGCTGGTCAGTGTCTGCAATCTGTCCCTTAGATCTCTTCTAATCCCAGTGCTCTGGGGAGGGACAGAGAAGCAGCATATAAGGTTCTGTGTAAAGCCTTTCTGTCCATTTTGTGAGTTGTCTCTCTAGAATCAACAGCATCTGAAAGGTACTGTTGCTGGCTGAAGTGACTGGCTTCCTAGTCAGTATCCTGCTAGTCTCTCTTTTTGAAAAGGGTTGGATACACCTTTCCGATATATTACAGATATAAGATATAGTAAGCAGATAGAAGAAGATATAGTAAACACATAGAAGATACATTACACACACATGCACACATTTTGCAGGACAACAAACATTATGAAGTGTGCGGGGGGGAAAGGAGAGCTGTAATTTCCTCCCCCCACATCCCACTGCCAAACTTAGACACACCCTCTTCCCTAGCAGGCGTGAGGCTTCTGCTGCTAATGGTAATGCTAATGCTAAATGCTAATGTCTGCATTTTCCCCACCTCCACTAACTCTAGTAGTAATAATAACCCACAGCACCACTAGCATGACAAGCACCAGCATGACAATCTCCTCCACCCCAATTTCAGTTCCCAGTGTGAGCCTCCCAGGGCAAGGAGTAGCTGGATGTGGAACCAGAGGAGCTCAGTTCCACAGCCAGGGAAATTCTGGGGAAGGAAGGGGAATCTGAATTTGTGCTCCATACCTCTCAAAGTTCCCCTAGAGCCAGGTCTCCTTTTACAGAAGGCACTGCAGAAGAGGTTGTGGGTGCAGGTGTCTCAGCTTTCCCTATTGTTGTGCCTCAGCCTGCTGAGGAGGGGGATAAGACAGAATCCCCATCCCCACACTCCAGAAGCTAGGGGGCAGTGTAGTGTGGGATCATTTTGAGGTGGTAGATTATCCCACATACGCTATCTGCCTGCACTGATGATCCAAGACCAGCTGGAGAAAAGACAAGAAACACTTCAGCACCACAGGGATGCTGATACAGGTCAGGAGGCACCACACCCTTGCTCTTGCTCTTTCTCCTCCTCAGCCTGGCACCAGTCAGGTTCCCTTTCCAAAGATTTCCCTTTCCAAAGGGAAATCCCCCTCTCTCTCCAAAGCCTCCAAAACCCCAAAGCAGAGGCAGGGCACCCTGGACCAGTGGAGGAAAGGCTGAGGGAAAGGGGAGGCACGTTCCCAAGGTGAGTAAGGTCACCCAGAGCACTGGGAGATGCTTGCTATGGATGGCCAGCCCTTCTTAGTTGAGCGGTGAGGATTCAGGTGGCTCATGGCACTCATGGCCCCATCCTACCAAGTGCTGGCACACACCACCTTTAGCAGGATGGTGGTGTCCTCCCTGTATGAGGCACACGGGAAGTACTTGAGGGAGGAGCTGTGCAAGGCAGATCCACAAGTAGCCTTGCACTTCACCTCGGACACCTGGAGCAGCCAGGATGGAGATCATGCCCAGAGAAAGAGGCTTGGGATTCTGACTTGCCTGAAGGTGGGGCCAGGACCTAAGGGGGAGCCAAAAGTCCCAGAGAGGAGACCACAGCTGGAGGGGGTGAAAGATGCAATGTCTGAGGCATGGGCTATGGTGTTAAGGGAGGTACAGAGTTGTGGAATGGATGTCACCCCAAGACACCTAAATGGGCAGCCTCCCATCTGGGAAACATCTGAATCAGTTTTCCATCAAGGCATGGCAAGTAAAAGAGGGGCAGATGGTTGGCCCAGAAAAATGTGAGCAGGCAGAGATCTAACCAGAACTTGGAAGGCCCCCTGTTACAGGTTACCATCCCTGCTGGTTTGATCCCACTGCACCTTAATACACATAAAAATCACACGTTATGAGTTTTGCTTTGAACAGTTTGAAGTGCAGTTTCACAGAAACCCCTGCAGCAATCTATTCGAAACCTGGCAGGCTTCATGGCCTCAGAAGGGGCTACTATGCCTGCTGTTTTCATCACACTCTGCCTTACACACACACACACACACCCATGAGTTTTGCTTTAAATACTTTGAGGTGCAGTTTCACAATAAACCCCGCCCCCCCGAACCTATCTCCTTGAAACTTGGCTTCTTCATGCTCTCAGAAGGGGCTGGAGGGCAGATGATGTGGCTGACCTCTTGGCCATTTGGGGCCAAGAGGACACACGTTGACAGTACAAAGCAGGCCACCACAACAAGCACATCTTCTGGGTGATAGCTGCCCAGATGACAGAGAGGGGGCACCCCATCCAGGTCTGGCAGGCATGTAGCCATGGAGCCACAAGTCCAAGGGGGCAGATTCTGTTTCAGGTGGCAGTAGGTCATAGCCGGGCAGCAGCCCCCACTACCAGACTGCTGCAGTGGGTAGAGTGTACAGGAGTCACTCCAGGTTATGGTTGCTTCAGCAGTCCAGCTAACACAAGGGGCCCCAGATACCAATTGGCTGGGCCTTAGAAGCCCCCTGAGCTGCTGGCCAGGGCAACTCTAATTCCCCCTGGCTGCAAATCCAGGAGGAGCTAGGTGTGGGAGGGTGGGGGAGGGTTGCCTCAAGTGGCACAACTTGCACCACACCAAAGTACATGTACAGGCACAAGCACGAGGAAAAAATCCCCGGCACAAATGTGTATTGCTCTTATCTGAGCTGCTACAGGCTCATGTGCCTGCATGTGTGGACACACCCTTAGATTTCAGTATTTAGGTATTATCCCAATATACCACTTTAGTTGTCCATGCCCTTTTCTGAATATAAGCTATAGCCCTCTATTTCATGTAATTAATTATGCTTATTAGAAATCGGCACTCAATATTTTTGCCTTTCTGCCCATCATCCCTTCAACTAATGATTTTAATTAAGACTTGAAACATGAGTTTGTAATATTCTAGTAATTAATTTAGATACCCTGCAAAAGTTTCTCTCTCTTTTTTAAAGTAGCTTTTTTTCCCTGATATTCACTTTCACTGTGCCTCATGACATCTTAAAATGATGCACCAGTTCAGCTAATTAATGAAAATAGGATAGTAGGTATTAGGATTTGCACTTTAAAATACAAATAAAATTACTACTGTAAGATTTTTTAACCATTGCTGAACTATCTTATCTAAGAAGCCAGGCGGAAGAAAAGGCAAGTAAAAAACACAGAAAGCCATCCTGGAGATGCCCAATCATGACCAGGGAAGATGGAGTAATAAGCAAATATCAGAAGAGGCTAGTAGATAATAGGAAACAAAATGGTTATGCAATAGAAAATTATTTAATTGGGGAGTAAAAAAGGAAGAGACATCAGAGACTCATGGCAACAGGTAAAGATAGCTAGACTAAAAATAAATAGCCAAATGAAGAAAGCAGCTACTTTATCATATTTGCCAGTAATGCTTCTATTTGAAATTATTTCCCACCTTGCTCCTTGGTTCCTATCTCAGACTGATATGCAAATGTAGGATGTCAACTCTAGTTCTATAACATTAAAAGAAAAGTCCATAGTGACTTTGTATTTCTGAACAGGCACACTTGGACTAAATCAAGACACAGTTACACTCCTCTACATTTGACCACTACTCCCATTAAGATCTCATTAGTTAGTCAATTGTCTCATCCCACTTAAGATATAAAAGAAATGTGTGGGTAATAAAAATCTCATCACCATTCATTTGTACAGTACATCAATGTATCTTTGCAATAGTATAACAACTTCTCCCTCTCTGATTAATATCTCATATTCTACCATCCTCACATTCCAGAATCGCACTAAAACAAGGTCATTTCAGTTTGACTTTTCATTCTCACATTTTCCTAGCATTTTAACTTCTGTTTCCATCAAAGTAAATTAGGTAACACTTTGGACACTTTTTAGTAATGCCACCCAGGGAAATTGCATTAGGATTCTACTATGTCTAAATGAAAGGTAAGTGCAAAGTGCAAAGTGTCTCCAAATTATACAACATTTTAACTCATGCATTACAAAATGAAAGGAAACCAATGAGCTGAGCATCTTACTGTCACCGCCTCTATGTGGATGTTGTGAGAGGCAAGGATTTGGGGGGAATTAAATCTTTTTATCTTTTAGGCAAAGCTGCCTAGAATGTCCAGTCAAGGTCCTCTTGCTTGGCATTGTAAACACAGATACAAAAGGTACCTGTCCATTTAATTCAATTCAATTCAGGTATATTGAAAGCAGAAAAGACTTGCACATCTTGATTCCCTTCTCCATTTCTCCCCTTCTGTTTCAGGGAAATCTGAAGTTTTACTGTCATGCAACAATGGGGTCAATATTTTGACATAAGAAGCTACTGATTGGATTGGTTTCCTGTATTTGTATGTTTAAAAGCCTATAGAGTTCTAAAGATTTCTACATTTTGGGCCTCATTTTCACAATTGCTGGGCTCTCAAAATATCATATGGAAACAGTGGGACTTGAAATTGCTCAGCCTATAACTTTGCCATATAAATTCTTCTAGTTCATTGTCCCTTACTCATTTATAATCAGGTGTTTCCAGAGAAGGAGGGCAAGAGTCAGAACATATATCTGCATGATGTATTAACAAAACTATAGTGCAATGCATGGAAAAGAAAAAAAAGTTAGTAGTAAGAAGGGCAAATGGAACTGAGTTAGAGAAGTAGTGACCAAACTTTTGGCCCCATGGGCTAGATGAGTAGGAGTTGGTGAGTCTGTGGACCAGATCCAATCTGTAGCCCAACTGGATAGACAAGGGGCTGGGGCCCAAGGTGGTATACTCTGGATCAGGCCCCAGGCATGTCATATTGTGGTAATGGCCCTGGGCCTGCATCAGATTGGGCATACCACCCCAGCCCCTTGTTCTTGTGTGCTGTCAGATACCATGCTCAAGCCCATAGAGCTTGAAAATATATTAGTAGGGGAATGGTGGCAGTCTTAATTGCTAGTGATCCTACTCCCCTCTCTCCCTTCCCACCCACGACCAAATTTCTGGACATTTACTAGAGCCCCAGGAGCTAGATCACAGCTCTGTGGGCTGGGGTTGAGCACCCCTGAGTAAGAGAAGCTAACAACACGACGAAGGAGAAGTGCAATAAGAAAGTGAGAGGTGCCGAAGAAAGAAGCAAGTATCAAAATACAGGACAGAGAAAAGTATTCACAGACCTCCTATCTAAATGGAAGACTTGATTCTTAGATTTTCCTCAGTAAATTCTATATACATGCGGTACACATACACATAAGTAGTATTAGGAACTAATCCATCTTGTGCATGCAGGACTTGACCTAAGGTGGCAGGCACACCAGGGGTGAAGGGCCATGATCTGACACACACATGCTCAGCAGCAAGAGAATGAAGAAGAGCTCCACAGATGGTCTGGTTATGAAGGAAGATTAAGGAACTGGGATAAGTTCATGGAGGGAACAGAATGACAGAAAGGGAAGCTATGACTCTCCAGTTCAGGTGTAAGGAGTTAGTGCTCATAGTTCCCAGACTGAATTGCAGAGTAGAGGTGTTTTGGTTTTTCCCATGCTTATGAACTTTGCCAGTGACCATATTGCACCAGGAACAGTTTTTTTCTCTCCCTCCTGTTGCCTTGAGCAAGGGATTGTACCAAATGAGGTACCTTCCATCATTACTTACCATAACTCTATGATTCCTGTAAGTTGAGAATTAAGAAAGATTTTTATATTTGCATATGTTTTATATTTAATTTTTATATTCCACAATTCATGGGGAGGTGTTCAGATCCTACTGTGGTAGGGATGGGAACAATTACAGAAGAAGTTTAGCAGTCAAAAGCTATTTTAAAAATTGCAGTTAATCATAGTGGAAGCTAAATAATCATATGTTATACCTGCATGATCACTACAGACAAGGGGAGAACATAACATTGTATAAAGAATTTCACTTATTGTTGAACAGAATACACCAAGGTCACTGTCAGAATACTGGAAAACTTCCAAGACAAGGGTACTTTGAGAGGCACTCTTTAAATGTCTGAATATATTACTCTTGAACAGTACATGGCATTGCCTCTTGTAAACATGATGCTAGCCCAGTGCATCCAGAGTAATCCTACCACCTGTTGTCTAACACAGTAAATTTTTAGTACAAGAATCAAACTCAACTATCTCTCAGTATAGTGCATAGTATTACCAGTTGGGTCACTAGACTGCCTGGGAAACTACACATACTCTTAGCGTTTTAAGATTAAGATTGATTTAAAAAATACATTCTTAATTGATATCTTGCACTGTTAATATAATAAAGCAGTATTTCTAAATTAACTTTGAGACTCATGATAATTGTTCTTTCTTTAGTTTAACTTTTAATTAAGCAGCAGTCTAAAATGTCCTTTAGCAGCAATGCCACTTTGAAATAAATAAATTTAGAAAAGATTATGAATTCTGACATGCAAAATAGATTTTTCCATGAAGTTTTGTTATATATCTAAACTTGTATGTCCACCTTTAGTGCACAACTTTTCCTTCCCCTTTCATGCAGGCTCAACTTTCTGCAGATCAATAGCAATTTAAATGTCATCCTTCCAAGTAAATCACTAAGCTTATATGTCTGTTTATTTCACAAGCTGAATGATTTTCAAAATGAATCTAGAAAGCAATCACACTAGTTCCTTTGGAATTAAATGCTACACAGAGAGAAAAAAAAAAGTCCTGGGTTGAAACTGTGCTTCTGCTGAAAGCAAGTTGCACCTGGTTATAGTTTGATGTTGATTTGTTTAGACGTGGTTTATAATTTAATTCCACTATAAAATTAACTCTTAATGAGAAATGCTACAAGCAGATAGATAAGGCTCACTGAGTATTCCCTAACAGGGAGCTCCTTTCAGTGATAGTAAAACTATTAAACTGCAAAGAGGAGCTGTGAACATGTCAAATAGAAATGCTGAAGAATACATCACGAAGCCCTTAACAGAGATCTACTCAGGATGCAGGTAAGAAAGGTGGCAGTGTTAATGTAACCACAGGAATTGTATTTCTGAATTTTATACTATTTCTGGGAAGCATTGTAGCATAAGGGATTAGAACACCACTAGATAAGGACAAAAGAGACATGGGTTCTATTGCTGGCTTGCCTCATGCTTGAAATTAAGTGAGTCGATTCATTTTACCTCTCTGGTCTCAGAACTTTCTATCTTTGCAACTTACCTTGGGAGCTCTGTGTTCCTCATTTATTCAGTTTCTGGTACATGCAGTCATTATTAATATAATTTCTGAACTGCCAGATGTGTGTCAGTGGAATTGTGAAATATTTTCTATAAAAGCTATCGCATGGCCCAAAGTCTTAATGTTTTTAGACTGTTGTAACAGCCTGAGAAATTCTGTAAAAGGTTGAGTCTTGATCTAAAACAAGGAGACGGGTATATTTATTTTCTTGAGGAAATATTGCTAACTTTCTTGTCAGTTACTCACTGGAAATTATACATCTCATCACAACCCCTCCCTCTGCAGCTCCGTTGGTCCTTGTGTTTTTCTATCCTTGTCCAAAAGAGAAATAAGAGAGAAGCCAGGTACAGAATTTTTCTTCCATTTGCCCTGGAACTCTTTACTCTTCTTCACAGTGTCTGCATAAAAGGAAAAAAAATGTTCCTCTTTAGCTCTCAGAAGGAAAAACTTAATAGTCAAGTACAAATTCCAGACTAATGCAACTCTGTCAGAACAGTGTAGATATATGCTGGAAAATTAGTGCAGGTGGGGAAGGGAAGAGTGGGAAGATGTTAACACCACATCTTGGCAGGATGTTTCCTACCAAGTTTGCACTTACAGGGTGCATCTACACATGCATTTAGTGTGATCCACTAAACTCCCAAGTGGATTGAGCTGGAGTAAACTGCTCCTGGGTGCAGCATCTATGTGTGCACGTGGGACAGCAGCAAATTGGGCTGGGGCATAGCGGGTCCTGGCTGGCTGGGCTGACTGGGCACAATTTACACCCCTGGTCACTGTCTACATTGCATTTTGGTATGTCAATACTATGCTGACATAACACAGTTCTATCCTACACCACAGTTAATTAGTTTAATGTACCTAACACTAGTACACATGTAGAAGGTGATGCTTTACTACAGAGCTAAGTAGTGTACTCTTCAGTAAGTCACATCTATAGATGTACCTACAGAGTGTCTTTTAACCAGGCATCTCAAAATATCTGGCAAATACT
>NW_017728906.1:19510757-19548420 GCF_001723895.1 Crocodylus porosus
TGCAAACAGCAACGCCATGAAAGCAGTGCAAATGGGCATTTAAGCCTCTTTAAAGTCCAATTTTGTGGCAGGTACAAAGGCCCAAGAAAGCAAGTCAGGAACAAAACCAAAGTTCTTACTTTTTGGTAACCCCCTCCTTAACAGGTGTTTCATAAGCAGCTGATCAGTAATGCTGGATGCTCTTCTGTTTCTATCTGCCAAATTGCATGACATAAATATAAATATACAGTAAGAGTTTTCCAGGAATTAACTTTTTGCATAAAGAGATTAAATAGGAACATGCTGGAGGCATGCATCAGGGCAAGGTGGTTTGTGAGACATACTTGGTTTTAAACAGGTATAAGAACCACTACACTGGAAGAAGGATCATTTCTTCCTTCTTTCTTTCCCTGATTCTTCCTGTGTTTGTTACGCTTGATCTTGTTTTAGTTAAAATGAAAGTTTGGTAGATATGAATTCTATTTTACTCATGTTGTTACTATCTGATACAATAGCTCTTTTATTCTAGCCAGTGAATCTAGGTGGAAATGAAAGTACAAATGATAAATAGTAATAATGATAATGCTGTCTTAAGAACAAAAATGAGTTTTAACACTCTCATATTATCCAGTGATTAATAGGTAAGATGCTACATTATAATTACAAAACATGCTTTACATTTTCACAGTTCCTATAAACATTTAGAAGCTCAATAGGTTTTCACTAATGTTACTCAGCTAGTGAAAATTGAGTAACGTTACTCAATTTGTTCAATAAGCAATTGCAGCTGACGGAACATTATCATTTTCTTTTATGCACTTATATAACATAACATATATTCAAAAGAATTACAGTGCAAACACTATGAAGATACCACCTCTGAATAATATAAGGGACTGACTGACTTCCATGGTCTTTAGAGAAGGAAATCAAATAGAAAGCATACAAAGTATCAACTGTCACTGAACTGTATAACTTTTGAGAAAAATAGTTTCCTTTATACATAAGAAATCTCACTCTATATATAAAGGAAACCTTACTTTTCTCAAAAGGCATACAGTTCAGTGGTAGTTGATGGTTTGTATGCTTTCTATTTGATTTTCTTCACTTAAGAGCATAGAAATCAATCAATCCTTTATTGTATTATTGAGAGGTGGTATCATATAGATATAGATCTATATATAGAGATAGATATAAATCAATCTATAAATCTATATCTATAGGTATAGTATAGCAAAAGCCCCAGTTGTTCCTTTTTTTATTTAAAAAAGCATTCCCTTCCCTTCCCCTAACCATTTCTGACTTTTTCTCTCCCTCTCTATTCCCTATAGATACGTATAAGAGAACTAAGACATAAGATAAGCTTCAGCATTTTATTTTGGTAGCAAGTTGTATTTGTTTTGGGTTTGGGGTTTTTTTTCTCCTTTTCAAATACGTGCCCTGTTATGGATATTCACTGTTTTATATTGTATAATTATTATGTTTATATTGATTGTTACTGTTCTATATTACTGTTTTACTGATACTATATGATTTAGGCCACCATATGTAAGTTAGCATAAGTTATGTCAAGTTTCAATTTTGTTTGTCAAGTCTCCATCTTGTGTCCCCAGCCCAGGCATACTCTTTCGTAACTCTGTTGTAACTGTGTGACTCAGACCTGCCCCTCCTATGTAACTTGGTTCCTGAATGAATGGGGATGAATGAGGGTACTTGAGAGACAATGGCAGTAGGTCTAAAAATAGCTCCCTTTGAATGGCTGAACTATCAACTCCAGGACCTAACCATCACCCTGCATTGACCCTCCTTGGCTCAAGACTTGAAAGACAAAGACTGCTGCAGATCCCACCTAAGCCATCATCACAGACATCTGAAACTGCATGTCCTGACCCAATGCACTAGGGGCTGGCGCTTGCCTGGGCAGGCCCACTGCCACTGGGGTCACAGAAGGCCTGCCCCTATAAAAGGGGGTGGTGAAGACAGACCCAGTGGGGATGCTATCTTCACCTGGACCAGACCTGCTCCATGTCATGCTGCCTATGAACCCAGAGGCCCTGCTCGTGACACCTCCCCTCCCCCCCCAATCTGGATAACACCTTCTGGACAAAGATCTCGACTGGTCTTGATAGATAGCTGTCACCCCCACCCTCTCTTCAACAAAGGACTTGGACTCTGTTTCTCTTTCCTACCTGGACTCCAACACTTCCACTGAATCTTTCTCCTGTTGCCATTGTGACTGCTTGTGTGTGTGTGTGAACCAATAACTTCATGGGACTGTGTAGTGTGTTGTCTGTTTAATAAACCTGCTATTCTGAAACCCTGAGCTGGGTTTTTGTCTGTTTCCTGACTGTTTCCCCCTTGCCACTACTTATCTGCCCCCTGATCTCCCAGCTGTCTGCCTCAGTTTCAAGCCCCAATCTCTCAGATGTCTGCCTCAGTTTCCACCCCCAAGCTCCCAACTTTCTGCCTCAGTTTCCAGCCCCAAGCTCCCAGGTTTCTGCTTCTCTTTCTTTCCTGGCTGTCTCCTCCTTGCCACCAGGCTTTTCTCTTGCACCAGTGACCTTGAGTAACCCTGAGGCCACTTGACCTTAAGTAACCCCAGCTTCCCCTCCAGTCTGCTGGTTTTAATCCTGGCCCCAGAAACTTTCACTCCTGGCACTTCCACTGTCTCATTTTAACCCCCATCCATCTCCCTCCTTCTGGAGATCTTTGACCCTTGATTCCCCTCCCAAAGTCACCAAGCACCCCAGGTATCTCAAGTACCTTAAGCACACACATACACCCCACACCACTGAAGTTAGGAACTCACCTGTGTGTATATGTAGGTGGGTGGTTTGTGTGTGAACTGATGAATATACATATATGTCATTGTGTGTGTGATATATGAATTAGTGATCTGTGTATGTGTATTGGGTATGGACAATTGATTTTTGTCTAACTTTTGGTGTGTATAGTGTAACAGACTGCCAATGTGGGATTACCAGATTGGTTTGAGATACATATTGTGGGCTAGAAACAGTGCCGATGAACTCTGAGCGACCCCAAGGGTGCGGCAGGGGAGCCCTGCACTATGGAAAAGGAGAAGCCAGTTGAAAGAAGGGGTTTTCAATCTCTTCATTCACATGGAAGGGGCATGGCCAGAGTTGGCAGGGCAGTCACCCTGAGCCCTGGTTGGCCAGTTTGCAAGCCAGAGAGGGACTGCCAGAGGGGATAAAAGCAGCAGCCAAACTGGCGTGGTGAGCTCCTGGCAGTGACTTCGGGGAACAATGCAGGAGGCCTAAGAAAAGCTGGGGTGAGCTGACCTAGCAGAGGGAGCAGAGAGACCCCTCTGAAGAACCTTGAAGGCCCTGGGAGAAGAAGGCAGTGGCAGTCAGCCATGTCTTCAGCCCTGCAGCAGAGAAGGAGCAGTGGCCAGGGCTTGGGGCTGAGAGCTGGTGCCCCAAGACCCATCGCAGTGTGCTGAACATGCTGGGCATCCTGGAGGCTAGGGGTGGCAGTTAGTTCCCCACTCCACTGCAGAGAAGAAGCAGTAGCCAGGAGCACAGGCAGCATTCTGATCTGGAGCAGGGAGCTGGGCCGATGAGTTGAGGAAAACCCTTACCTTCCCCCTTACTGGGGAAGTGGGACAGCAGTAGGCATGGTATTGGGATCCTGAGGAGCAGCAGACTGCCAGGACAAGGGTCCCTGGGAGCTCTGGGCACAGATCAGTGTTTGGAGCGGGATTTGCAAGCTGCAAGGCATGTGGGGTGTACGGCCAGTCAACTGGAGCAAGGTTTTAGAGCAATGACCCCTGGGAGCTGCCTGTGCTGCTGACCCTCTGCCACTGGCTGCCCCAGAGGGGACTCAGTCCTGTCCTTTATTCTGCAGCTGACTGTCAGCGGATGGAGTCCCTAAGTTTTGAGCTTGGGACATGCTGATTGCTGCAGGAGCCTACTCTGTTGCTTGTTGCTTTCCTTTTTGGTTGCCATGGACGCTCAGACTTCAGCCTCTTTGGGGGGTTGGGGTTTGATACAATTTGATTGATGCAGACCAGAAGAGTTTAACCTGTTGCAGTCTGTTGATAATTGGGAACCCTGTTGGAGCTGCTGGGAGTGAGCACCTTGCTTCCTTGAGGTAGCATCTCAGCAGTGCCTGAAAGCTGCCAGTTACCCTACATGTGGTGCTTGACTCAGGGGTTGACTAATGCATTCTGGTTTGTTTTGTGATTTTGGTTATGCCATTTAAGTTCACTTGTAAATAACCTTTCCTATTATTCTTGTTTTTTAAATAAAGTGTAAATAGTTAAGTCAATTAAATGTCAGACCTTCTTGGGACCATGGGCTGCTCTGTGGGGAGTAGTGGCCGACTGAAAAGTAATTTGGTGCTGGCCAGAAGCTCGGCCCCTTTCTCACCACACCATCCCTAATATTGGGCAGGGGTGGGAACTATTGGGCCACCACCCAGGTTACAATAGTATATAGGTGCTTGAATTGGTGATAGGTATGTGTGTGCCTAGGCTGGTAATTTTGGATGTGTATGTGCCTGAGTTGGTAGTGTGTGTGTGCATATCTGGTGGGGGTGTATGCACCTAGAGTGTGTGTGTGCACCTAATTGATTTTTGTGTGTGTGTATGTGTAGTTGTCACACCCTCCCACCTAACAATGCAATATTGAGATCCTGAGAGTTGACTTGGCCCAAAAGGACAGCAATAGATATACATAAAGATATAGAAATATATAGTATGTATCAGCAATCTCTTGCAGTCAAGGATGATTGTCTTCAATGATTGCTTTATCAGTGGGTCCAAAGATCGCTAATGAAGCCAATCTGGGATCAACTGTATTACAATTCATCATGTGTTTCCATGTGGGATGAGGGGCTCTGGATTCTTTTATTCAGTAAGATGGGGATCATGACTGCTTGATAAACCATGAGCTTGGTTTCGAATCTGATGTCACAATCTTTGAACATGCATTTTCTCAGGCAGCTAAAGGCTACATTTGCACTTATAAGTTGATGTCAGCCTTCTGGAAGAGATGGATTCTGAAGTACAGGAAATACTCAGTATCTTCCACATCTTCACCATAAATCTGAATTACCAGAACTCATTAAGAGCTTGTTGATGGACGTTAGTTTTCTGAATGGTAAGTGTCAGTTCCATTTTCTTGTATGCCTTTGTAAAGACACTGATGATTGCCTAAAGACCTGCTTCCAAGCAAGCACACATTAAAGCATCATCAGCATACTGGATCTTAATGATTGAGGTCATAGTCATCTTGGTTTTGGCTCAGAGTCAGATGCAATTAAACAGTTTACCCTCTATTTGGTTAGTAACAGCTTACCAGCCATTTTTAATACACTTTCCAGATAAGTGTGATAGAGATGACAGTCTTTTGAAACTTAAGGATAGAATTGGGATCCCAAATCTGGGGCAACTAGTCAACAATGAAACTATTAAGAAAACTGAGTAGACCTTTTAGTTAAGAACTTTAATAAAGGTCCCTTTCAGGAGGATTGGGATATTTAAATACCAAACTTTTCTGTCCCACCCTGAAGACTCCCCAAAAACAGTATCTAATCTCAGAGTATCTGAAGCAGTAGTATTTTTGGACAGTGAGCCAAGAAATGTTTTTAGAGAAGTCTGACAAAAATGTTTTGGAATGTAAATTATCCCCAGTTTTGTCAAGTGGTGGCAGCAAAGAATGGAAGCTGATACAATGATCACACCCTAGATTCTGGCATGCTCTTGGCACCTGGAGCTAATCTTCCAGCTCCAAATCAGCTTGGCTGCAGGAAAGCTGCCTGAACTCTACCATGTTTCCCATCTCCTACACTGACCTATGGGGTTGATCTGATATGGATAGCAACATGGTTTAACAGGTAATTTCCTTGATTTTTAGTAACTACACTAGCAAATTGCATATCAAGAATAATGGGGGGACTGAGGTGGGGACAGAGCACCACCACCCACCACCACCTCCCAGGAGTGGGGCTGGGGGAAGTTTGCATGTGGGGGTGGCTGCTGCTATGCACCACCCCATGGTGCCACTGTTCCACATCCAGTCCCATGCCAACTCCTCCCTGCTCCACATTTGGCCCCATGCCACACTCCCTACCCCAGGAGGCAGTGGCGGGATGGGGTGGTGGGTGGCAGTGCTCCATCCCTGCCCACACCACCTGTCATTCTTGACAGGCAATCTTGATGCAACATTGGCTGGAGCCACTCTCCCCACCCCCAAGAGTGTTACAGACAGATACACAGATGGACAGGCTAAGCCCTTTAAAGTTTTCATCAATCAATCTATCTATACACACACACACACACACACACACACACACACACACACACTCACTCACTCTTAGGCAACCTTAATTATAAATTATGAATGAAGTTTCATATTCATATGAAAGACTTTATTTTTAAAATTTAACAAAGTAATCTATCTTTGCTCTAGATTCTCTTAAAACTATAGCAGATGAAAGACATGCAACAAAACAACAATATAAATCAATAGATTGTCTATTCTAATGTTCAAAAGTCTATTCTAATGTTCAAAAGACAATGACAAACTGAAAGCAAAACTGTTGATTTTCCTTTCAAGACACAGAATCACTGATAGTTTGCATAACATTTCGTATGTAGTAAAAAAATCTATTTATTTTTTGTTTATAAAGAGCAAGAATTTGGATTTTGTGTAATGTCCATTTAATGTAAAAAAGATGAAAGGTCCATCACATTGGACTACCATGGTTGACTAAGCAGTTTCTGCTGTCATTAATGTCAAAGGCAGAGATATGGCTAGCATGATATCTGAAGGACCCCCTAGACCTAATGACCAAATACCTGTTTACAGGTAAGTCAAGTCTTTCATGCAAGCCTAGAGAGAGTCTCAAACTTGTGAGTCTGGATAAGTACTGATATACTATAGCAAGACCTGGCATCAGGAAAAGGAAGTGAATGCACAGCTGAAGAGCTGTGCTCTGGTGCCTCCTGGCATCTGGCCTGAGCCACTTAAGGCATGTGACTGCATTTCCTAAATCAAAGGTAAATGTCTGTTCATACATCCATAGATGTATCACGAGCAGGTCCAAGGAGATGATCCTGCCCCTTTATGTGACATTGGTCGGGCTGCAGTTGAAATGTGTGCATCCAGTTCTGGGCTCTGCACTTCAGCATCAAGAGGGTCCAAAGGAGAGCCACTCGTATGATCAGAGGGCAACAGGGTAGGCTCTATGAGGAGAGGCATGGGACCTGAACCTGTTCAGCCTCCACAAAAGAAGGCTGAGAGGGGATCTGGTGGCCATGTACAAACTTGCTAAGGGGGACCATCAGGCAATGGGAGAGTCCCTGCTCCCCCAAGCACTACCAGAAGTAACATGGAATAATGACCATAAGCTGACTGAGAGTAGATTCAGGCTGGACATCAGGAGGCGCTACTTAATGGTCAGGGCAGCTAGGAGCTGGAACCAACTTCCAAGCAAGGTGGTGCTTGCCCCTACCCTGGGGGTCTTCAAAAGAAGGCTAGACAATCACCTAGTTGGGGTCATTTGACCCCAGCATCCTTTCCTGTCCATGGCAGGGGGGTCAGACTTGATGATCTGCTTAGGTCTGTTCTGACCCTACCAACTATGAAATTATGAGGCGCAAGTTTTACAAAACATGGGAATCAGAGCCCAAAGAGAGTGAAGAGGGCAGCAAGCTGCACTGATGCAATGTTGGTGTCCTGGGAAAATGGGCCCCAGTTGAGGAAAGCAGAAAAAGAATGCCCCAATATCTCATCCTCACCCTTTAATCTTATTTAAATAACCTTGTTGATCAGGACCCTAATCCCTTAAACCCCCGTTTACCTTTTTGGATATTTCCCAGCTGTTCGTCACTGAGGGAAGGGCCCTCCTCCCATCTGGGAATCCCCTTCCTGGGCAACTCATGACTTCCAGGACTCACTGAGGCTCTTCTCATCTCACTGGTGGAGTGTCTCCTCCCTCTGCAGAGACCTCAGTCACTTTGTGGGTGCTCTCCTTGCTGGTCAGCCTGCTCAATGCACTGTGCACCATCATGTGCAGTGATGGCCTGCTTCCAAACTGGAGCAGCCTATGATGCCCATAGCCTCTGTGCAGGAGCGTTGGAGACCCAAGCAGCCCTGTGCCGCAACATTGTCCTGGCCCATACTGGGACCCTCCATGTACTGACCTGTATGCTACTTGCCCTGCCTCATGCAGGGATGAGAGACCTGAGCTGACACATGCAGTGCCAGGGTTTCGACATATTCCTAGGCCTTCTGTGCACTGATCTGTGCACTGTTTGCCCTGCCTTGTGCAAGGGTTGGAGACCCAAGATGCCACATGCAGCACTGGGGTTTCAGCCCACTCCGAGACCCTCTGAGTATTGACCTGCACATCATTTGCCCAGCCTCATGCAGGGGTTAGACACCCAAGCTGCCTTGTGCAGAACCAGGGCCTCCATGCAGCAAACTGTGCACCATCACCATGCTCTCTTCATGGCAGGGCTGGCAACACAGCCGCTTGCTGCTCCCCATCTGACGAGGTGACTTTTGAGCATTTCTGGAACAACCGCTGCACCCTGGTGGTTGACCCAGCCAGCTTTTCACAGCTGTCTTCACTGTCGCTCATTGAAGCCATCTGTATGCCAGACACGCTGTCTTTTTATCCTTTTTGGAGGCTCCAACCCCAAATTAAAAATGGACCAATCAGAGAGAGGCAGAATTAGTCCCCTCTCTGGTCCATTTCTTCACCTTGCCCTTGGGTAGGGGTGGGGCAAGCCTTTCCCCTTCCATCACCTATTGTTGGGAAGGGGAAATGCCCCCACCAATCACTTTAAACCTCTCTGAAAACTGGCATGCAGAGCACCTGTTGGCAAACCTGCCACATACGTATTGCAGCACAGTTAGTTCCAGGCTGCTCACTCCCTGTGAAGCTCCTATTCCTATTGTTTCTGGCCTGCTTGCTTTCTAGCCGCTGGCCTTGGCTCAGCTGTCTGCTCCACACAGCAAACTTGGTTTGCTGCAGTCTCCCCTTAAAATAACAGAAGCCTCTGGTTACAGATACCTGAATTGCCAGATACAGATACATATACAGATCCTTCAACTGACACAAAATGTGTGTCAGTATGATCTGTGTTTTCACATCAGTGCTTCTATTAAGCAGTGAAGGAAGCAGGAATGTGCATTGGGTTGTCTTCCTTTACAGTACAGCTATACAAAAAGGAAGTTAGTCGTGTTAGTCTGAAGTCAGACAGAATGCAGGGTAGGTGGCATCTTGAGGCGTTTTACACATGTGCGCATTGCAGCACCAAGAGCTTTGAAAAGCACCTGGTACTGCAACGCATGCAACTGTATAAGCGGTGAAATGCACATCATCACTGAGAATATGGCAGCAGTGTGCTTTTGAACTAAAATACCTTGGAGGTGCTTTAGTTCAAAAGTGTACCACCATCATTTCCTATACACTGATGTCCATTTTGCCACTTATACAACTGTATGCAGCGCACTGCAGGTTGCTTCAGCTCACATGCAGAGCAGACTCGATTAAGTTGATTAATAAAGTCTGCTCTGAAGCAGTGGATCTCCAGCATGCTGCTGGAAAAAAAGTATGTGTATAAATGCCCTTGGAGACTAGCAGGTTCAGAGAAACATAAGCTTTCATAAGCAACAGTTACTTTGTCAGATGCTCTGACTGGACTTGCCGAAAGCAGGCATTCTAAATAGAAGGGAATTTAAATACAAAGGATAGAGCAAGAAAGTATTGCTGAGAATCAAAAGAAAAATATGTGCCTGCAATAGTTTTTAGTTCCAATTTGATATCCCTTCTATAAATTCATATATCTGAGTATGGGAATGGATACCAGCACCATTTGTGGAAAAGGCAGAGAAAATTAGAGTATTAGAAAGGGTAAGGGAAGCTGCAATACTCCAGTTACACACTGATATATGACTTGACTTTTCATCTGGCTAGTAAACATTTTGTCTTCAATTAACCTATAAGAAAGTGTAGCTGAAATTTTTGTTTTTCTAACACCAATGCATACTGTACCATAAAAAATGAGTACAAACAATAGAGATCATTGTATTGAAAAGCTAAGTGGTAACTAAATCAAACACCTTACTAACAATATTCAGGTCAATAAAATATACTGGAATGGAATTTAGGTGGTAGGTCCTGTCTGCCATCTAATATATTGGGTTTTTAACTGGGTCCAGTACTTGATTCTTGTGATATTATTAATAGCCCAAAGGAGATCCCACAGCCTACCAGGACTCAGTTCATTTTTTAATTGCCAAAGGCTTCTTCAGTGGTAAGGAAGATAAAGCTATGAAGGACTTTGACCTGCAAAGATTTCAGATTTACTTCCTATTACTACCGAAAGGAAAGCTGGGGCATCTACAAATGATAGGAGTGTCAAACAGTCTAAATTGTCAAGGATTGGGGAATGAGAGAGTTAGTCAGCTTCCATCCTAGTTCCCCAGCTAAGCAAAGAGAAACAGTGAAACCCACTAAAAGATAAGGGACTCCAATATGTGCTCTTCTCCTCTCTCCCCATCTCCCTACTGAAAGTAGCATATTTCCTTTTTTTCAGCAACTATCCAATTTGGCATGGGAAAGGTATTATATAACCCTCTCCTACAACTCCTTTCTAGGAGTTCTCACCGCAGTCTCACCTGAGATTGGGAAGTGGGCTGTTATCACACTTTTGGTACTAAGATCCTTTTCCTTCCTCATTTATACTTAAGAAATTAGGCACATGCTGAAATATTTCTTACAGGTAAGAGAAGGACAGTGTATGAATATCCATAAGGAACCAAGACATTACTATACATGTGACATGGAAATCTTATTTTTTCTCTCGAGTCAGGCCTCCCAACAGTACTTAATCATAATTCCCTAGCATGAGTCATTTTAAAATAGCAATACCTACACTCTGTCTGTTTGAAGTCTAAGTATTATATGTTATACTTACACACTGGAAAGATCACCAATTATTGATACTGTGACTTAAGGTCTGGTCTAATTTATTGGCAAAACCAACACTTTGGTTAAGATTTAAACAGTCTGGGTTATTCAGTCATAACTGGGAACAAACAGGATGCTGAAGGTATTCTGAGGCACTAGCAATGGTCTTATCTTCCCTGCTCTTTCCCTACCAGAAAACAGGAATCTTGACCATAGTAGAATAAAACACCAAAAAAAGCTTTGTAAGAATAACATTCTTTACACAGGTATGTGTTAGAGATATGGAGAATACCCCAAGCCAAAGTCATATCTTACTAATATTACAAACGCTGGAAAGTGCTGTACTTAAGAATTAACATAAGAGAATGTTGATGTTTTTCCAACTCACTGAGTCCTAAATAGCAGTTACTGACTCATAACAATGATGTTCCTATGAGCTCACTGATATCTATTACAGTAAGAATTAAGTATACCTCAAGACTTGATACATTACAGAAAAAATGTTAATATAGCAGCTCTTGAAAAATAACATAAATGAAGGGTAGAATTTCATGGACCTGATGCTCATTAATCATTTTTGTAATCATTTGATTTACAGAAAATGCATCAATACTGATGAACAAAGAAATAATGCTTGAGATTCATGCAATTATACTCTGAAATATGTCCTTATACTATTTCTTTGTTCTGAAAAACTCCAGTGGTTCATTTCACTTTTCCCTTTTCTTCAGTTCTTTTTCTGGATTTTCTTAACAAGAATAGGCAGTAAGCCTATAGCTTTATATAGTATTTACCTTTGTATTTTTTGTTTATTGTATTAGGATTGTTAACATTCTTGGGGGGGGGGTTCTTTATACAATAAACTATGACTTCTAAAAAAAAAAGATAAAAACCTCTTGGTAATTCTATTTTTTTAAATATTGTTCTTAATATTTCTCTTCTTCTTTAAAGTAAAGACACTGTTATTCGTTCCTTTAAATAAGCTTATGTTGGCAATAAAATCAAGAAGTAGAAACCTAAATGGTGGCGTAATGCCCGAGGGACTGTCTAGTTCAGTTGTGAAGCAATAAAATTTCTTTCCTTTGCAAGACTGAGATTCAAGGTTTGTGTGTTTTTTGTAAAATAGTCATGAGTAATGCATACAAGTTATATTTTTCACTGAATTAGAATTCCTTCTTCTAGTGCACATCTCTTATTTGTGTAAGATAATTCATTCAATCAGTATGGCAAAAGTAGCAAATCACACTCTTCTTAGTGTTAAACAGATAATCAATAGTTCAAGGCAATAAAATTAAATGTTTTGAGCTTTATTAAACTTTGGAGATTACTAGTGAGTAACTAGAAAGTAAAATAACATTAAAAGTCAATTAGCATAACCATTACAGCAAAATATTTGCTTCACATTCTGCTATAATACCGAACTATAAACCAAAATAAGTGAGCTTGGGAGTTGATTGCTACAGTTATGAGAATATTACATATCCATTTAACACAAATAGGAATAAAAATCCATAATGCAAATGTAGACTGAGGCAATCCAGACAAAAATCCAATATGAGATTGGTCAAATCATTTAACTAGAAAAATAACTCAATATGCATTACTGTTTTCTGTTCTTTTTACATTTTAGTAGCTAAAGGGTAGCTAAATCTTGGAAGGTGCTAAGCACTCTTAACCCAATACAACAAATCATTTAACCACGTGCTCATCCTTAAGCATGAGCAATCCCATTTGCTTCAATGACACTATCAATGTGCTTAAGTTTAAGCTCATGATGCATTGGTTTATTGGATCCTGACTAAAAATGTTAGTATCTTACAGGTATATATGTTTAAAGCAATAATAGCTCAGATAACTTTTCTTTCTGTAACTACTGATTGAAAAATGTTAGAATAATTTAAGTATGTTATGTTATGTTAAAAAAATATATATTTGGGGGGATCTGTGTGAAATTCTAGCTACATTAAGGCAGGACACAGTTTGAAACTTTATTGAGCATCCCATGTCCCCCACAGCTGGGTGGGCCTAGGCCTCACACCCCAAAGAAAGTGTCAATGATGGTGGCAATGCCCTCCTCAGCAGTGGGGGGCAGGTACATGTAGTATTACCGCAGGTAGGCCTTCAGCTGGCAGCGGATTTTGCAAAGCAGCCTGAACTTGCTCCCTGAACCATCATAGCTCAGGGACCCAAACCAAGAGAGCACATGTGCCAGGGGCACCAGGAGGATCAATGGCAGCAGGACATAGTGGGGTTGGGCACCCCTCAGTCTACACAAAGCTCATTGTGCACCGATGGGACCCCCACACAGCAGGGGCATTCTCAGGATGCGGTGGCAGCGTGCTGGGAAGCTAACCCGAAAGAGCCTCCCCAGAGAAGCCCCCAGTGGGGAGGGAGGGGTCACAACCAGCTCCCTGTCCCAGTTGTCCAGGAGTCCCATGCCCTCTGAGCCTGGGCATCATGGGCTGGGTGGCAGCACAGCAGAGCAGTTGGCCTCCAGGGGAAAGGGTGTGGGGTGAGTGGGTTCTGCAGCTGCAGCAGCAGGTGCTGCCAGCAGCCTGGCTTCTCCTGCCCTAGGAACGGGGTGGGGAATGCAGGCTGCCTGCACCCAGCACCCAGAGGGCCACTGGCCCAAGGGGAGTGCACAGGGATGGGGGAATTGGCTGGCAGCTGCCTGGGCACCCATGCAACCTACCATGGTCCCCAGGCATCCATGCACAGTTGACCCCTGATCTGAGGCCAGGTAGTGCATGGTCCTTGGTGCAGAGCTTCTTATCTCTTAATTGTCACAAACTGTCACAAAAGCCTTCTGTCTCTTTTCTCTGCAAGGTCAGTATCTGGAAGTGGGGGAGAGACCACCATCCCCAGCAGAGATGCTGGATCAGGGTCGCTGCCACCCAGTGCTGGAGCCCTCTACATGCACCAACTGTGCTATTAGTGCACACAAGAGAGGACCCTCCTGCTTCAGCAGCTGGTGGCTGTGGTTGAGAAGCAGGCTCAGGCCTGGTAGGAGGAGGACCTGGCCCACCAGAAGAGGTAGCCTGCAGAGGATATCACCCAGGAGACTACTCAGGAGGACGTGTGGGACCAACAGAGAGGGCGTTCCAGGCAAAGCTCCTGGCCCTGAATCGGGAGCACCTCCAGCTCCTCAGGCAGCAAAATGCCATCCAGGTCCAGGCAATGAAGGCCATTGATAATGACCACCATTATCACCAATGGACATGTCTTGGGCCTGGCGGTGGTGTGCATTGCCACCCCCAGCTCTAGCCCCACAGGGCCCACTGTACCTGCCCACCACACTGTAGCAGGCCCCTGCTTGGGCATGGGAGGAGATCCTCTGGTGCCTCCTGCCCACAGGAGTCCCTGGTCCAGCCCCTGCCTCCACCTATGCCCCTGCAGATGTGCTGGAGGTGCCTGGAGTGGCACCAGACCTGGACACTGTTCCTACTGTTCCTGGACTCCAGCAGCTGGAGTGGGAGCCACCCACTCCAGAGGAGCACTGGCGACCATTACCTATGGGCAAGCCTGCCACCCACCATGGTTGCTGTAGCCCCCAGGCCCAGAGGGGAATGGTGAGAGGTGGGGTTACTGGCTGTTTGCCCCCGGACTTTGCCCCATAGGCACCCCCACACTACAGACCACCACTCCGGGCCACTAAGACAGATGCAGACTTTTGTACATAGGTTTCAAACTGGGAAGAGAGTTTCTTTATTGTTGGTGAGTGGGAAGGGTGGTGAAGGGACTCTGTTGGAAAAAGAAGGGTGAGGGGCTCTGTTGTTTGAAGGGGAGAGCATTCAGTGTGTTGGGGAGGGAAGGACAAAAGGGGCTCTGCGTGAGGGGGGAGGGATGAAAATGGTTGTTGTGAGGAGAATAAAGCTTTCTTGTTTCAATATGTGCCTGGCATGAAAGTGGTGCTGGTGGTCGGCAGGGAGTGTGAGTGGCAGTGCAGGCAGGCAAGAGGGGAGAGTGCTTCATGAGGTGGTCTGCAAGAGCCTCCTACTCCCAGTGACCTGGCTTCTGCTGGTGGGTATGCGCTTTGTCTGGGTTCTCACTGGGGGAAACCCACTACTGCCGCTGCCACCGCAGCTCATGCTCCCACCACCAGGCCATCCCTGCCTGGCATGCTTCCTTACCCAGGCCTCCTGGAACAACTCTTCCCAGGCTTCACAAATATTGTGTGGAACACAAGCTGTGACAATTAACTAGGGGAAGTTGTTCTTGGCCACTTTGAGGTGGGCAGTGAGGTCGCACCAGTGACCTTGGAGGCAGCCAAAGGTGCACTCAACAAGGGTGTGGGTCTCGTCCAGGTGTCCAGTGTAGGGCCTCATCAGCCACAGCAGAAATGGGCATGCTGGGTCCTCAGTGAGCAAGGGTGGGCTGATGACAGCACCTATCTGCAGGTCCTTCACTCCCAGCATGAAGCACCTGCTCTCCACCAGCATGCCCAGTCCAGAGTTCCTGAACAGGTGGGCATCATGCATGCTGCCTGCCCAGCTGGCACTCACATGGGTGAAGGTCCCTTGGTGATCTACAACCACCTGTAGGACCATAGAGTGGAACCTCCTACAGCTATAATAGGGCCAGTCTCCAGGGGGTGGGCAGGTCACTGGGATATGTGTCCTTTCCAGGGCACTGATACACTGAGAGAATGCCAGTGCATGGTACTCTGTGACCACCACTGTCCTCCACATCTGTGGTCACAGATGCAGAGAACAGTATCCACCAGCATGTCCTGGAGGGCACTGCACATCTCCAAAATGATCTCCCCAGTGGTGGCCTTGCCCACTCTGAACAAGTGACCCACATAGTATAGGCTAGCAGGCATGGCCAGCTTAAGCAGTGCCAGGGGCAGAGGGGTGGGGAGGAAGCCAGGTGCAGGGTCATTTTGGCAGGGAAGTCCAGGTGCATGCCAGTGTCTTGGCACTCCAGGTGGGGCTGGAGCTGGCAGAAGAGATTGGTGAAGGTGGCCCAAGTCATCCTGAAGGTGTTGACCCACTGCTCATCGTCCCAGTTGTGTCGCACCAGGCACTGCCACTAGTCCTGGTTGCTATGGTGGGCCCAGAAGCGATGAAGCTGTAGACCCAGAAGGGCAATGGAGGGGGATCTGGGAGTTACTGCACAGTGGTGGAGGCCCTGGCAGGGCAAGCAGCAGTCAGTCAGGCGGTCACTGTGTTTGGGGGAGCTGGGCAAAGTGAGATGCCCATGGGCCAGGTGATGGTAACTGCACTGTGCCAGCAGGACAACTAAGGTGGCTAGCAAGATCAGGAGACCGTGTTTGTCACTTGGCAGGGCCATGGGCTGTGGCAGCCATAGCTCAGGAACACAGAGGGAGCATGAACAGAGCTGCCATGTGCTGTCACTCTGTGTGCCTACTGCTCATCTGAGCACAGGTACCAGCTGTCCAGAGAACACAGTGCAGGGCTGTGTTTTAAAGATGGCTGCCAAGTGCTGGCAGCTGGGGCCAGAAGCCGAAGCTGCCCCCAGTAGCCACAGCGGCACATGGCTAGGCTGGATGAACCTGGCACTAAATTTAGTGCCAGGTCACTGAACATGTAGCCACCTACCCAAATTAATTTACTGTGTATTAGCTTAATGCACAGTAAATTAAGCCATACCTAAATGCACACGTAGACATATCTAATGAAAAAAATAGCTACTAGAAGTTGCTATTTATGATTGTAACCTTTTTGCTGATAATCTGATACATAATATATCTTCCAGTCCTACCAGTAAAATGTCAGAAGTCTATTCAAGTCTTTTTCAAGTCTATTTCTACTGTTCCTATACCAAATGGCTGAAGTTTCTAAGTGACAAATATGATCTCAAACTAAATATGATTCACTCTAAAGCCATTGTATTGATCATTTTTTGTATATTGTTCACACATCTAGTTTTTCAAAATACATACTTTTCTAAGAGATATATTTAGCCATAGCCAGGTATTGTGCAATGCTGCAGACACTATGATACTTATAGTCCCTATTAAAAATGTATGTACATCTCTCAGGGGATAGGGTATATAGAGAATATGATACATTCCTAGCTGTATTTTTATCAGCTTTGTACCAGCAGTTTCAAGTTGTTCTCTTGAAGTTAGTATCTATCAATTATAACCCAGAAAACAATATTAACTTCCCCCTTCATTTATAGCTAAAGATGAAGAATTTGTTATGTTTTATTTTTCCTGGATAAAATAAGTCCTTCTCTCTAACTTATATAATAAAATAAGGTATATGCTAAAGATGTCAGATTACAGCCTGTATGAAAAAAATATTCCTTCCAAAATTTTTAATAAATGATGTCAAGATATGAGTTTCATTAGAAATCCTGCTGAAGGCACTGAAAATGTCAGCCTTGCCTGCAATGGCAGCAGGATTAGGCTTTAAATTTTTTTATACTTGGACATTTCTTTTTGAAAATGCACTTGAGCTCAATACAACTGACATTCCATAGCAATTCTCTCTATAGAATATTTTTTATTCAAATGGAAATTTTAAGTCCAATGAGAATTGTTCAAGCCAAGTAAAGTTTTATTTTTGTCCTCAGTGCTGTTTAGAATTTAATTCCAGGGTTTATCAGTTGTTTTATTCATCAGTCATTTCATATACCTCAGTGCTATAGGCTGATTAGATTGGATCAACCTTAATCTTGTGATATAGGCCAATCTAATCTTCATGAGAACACTTTAACTTCAGTGTATAAAATGTTGCTGCAATCTGAAATTGAGAAAAATCTAAAGATATAACAATTCAGCATGTTCATACTACTGTATTGTGGTTAAGGATATATCAGTTGTGCCTTTCCAAATTAAGTCAAATTGGGCAGGGTATGGAAACTGGATCTGGAAAGGCTTCCATATGAGAAGAGCTATGGGAAGAGTAGGATTCTTCACTCTGGGAGAGAAACAACTGACGGGGGACATATGATAGAACTCTACAAAATCATTTCTGCTTTATTAAAACTAAATAGGGAACTAAGATTCACTATAGTTGTGAATAGTTTATAATATCCAAAACTAGGGCTCACCCCATGAAAATCATAAGGTTTTAAATTTAAAACACAGAAAAGGAATTACTTTACAAAAGGCATAAATACCTAGTGGAACTTAGTACTACAGGACATTGTGGGCCACTGGTAAAACTAGATCAAAAAAGGGGACTGGGTAAATCAATAGAGGGTAGGTCCAATACAGCTTTTAGGCACAGTCAGGTATGTAACACAGGTCAAGACATCCCTAAACCTATGTTTGCTGGCAACATGAGTGTATAAGAGGGATTGGATCACTCTGCATGTGCCCTGTTTTTCATACTGTTCCCCTAAATCAGTGGCATCCAGCTCAGCAGGCAAGATGAGTGGCCCAATGCTGTGCACTGGATGTGGCCGTATACTGGCCTGACCCCACTTGCTTAGATCTTTTTCTTATGGATTGTGATGATGGCAGGGGAGCCTTCAGTGCCTGTCCTCCTTTACAGTCTCTCCTTTCCTTCAGCAAATTTTAAGCATGGGATCATGGGAGTTAGGCCTTCTCATCTCTTCCCTATGAAAGAATGCAAAAGCAGAATGCTATGATTTTTTTATTATTTTTTTTCCTGAAATGTAACTCTTGTTTCATTCATTAGACAGGGCTTTTCTCTCATTCCCTACGCTATAAAATAAAGTTTTCCTTCCCTTTTTGTACCCAAGCATAGCAGCTTAAGGAAATAAAAGAAAACATATCTATTTGAGTGCTTTTCTATCAGTTTCTGGGTTTTAGCTTTCCTTTCACCTGTGCCTCATTGCTAAATTCCCCTACAGCTTTCTGCTGAACCCCAGGGAGATTAGTCTCTCTTAGTTAAATATGAAATTATGTTTTTCTCTACATTTCTTTGCTGTGCTTGCCTCTCAGAGCAGACAGTTCAATGGCCTTCCCACCATAAACCTCTCTTTACCACTGATGTATCAGCCTGTATTTTCCTCAGCACATCAATAATATTATAAGTGCTATCCAAGGAACCCCTTTAATTTATTCCCTACAGTATGTCTTTCAATTTAGTGCACTGGAGCCTGACACTCTTGTACCAGAGTTGGGGTGTCACCTATCCTTATTTGTTTGCTTTCAGTCCCCAAATGCTAAAATGTTCAAATCCCTGTCCTTATTGAGATAAATTAATATAGATACAGTACTACCACTCAATGGAATCCGCCTGCCATTCTCCATGGCTTCTAAGGACCGGCGTGGAAAGCTTTTCTGCTTCTGTTAACTATGAAAAAGAACTGTGTATTTTCTGATTTGCAGAAAGATAGGCTATATTTCATCTCTGCTAGTGAAAAGTATAGCTTATCTGGGGAATTTCTTTCTTTCTGAGACAACAGAATTAATGTTACCATGAAGGAAATTTACCTCACACCTTTAACAGACACTACTTAGTGGGCATTGATTCAGAAAAAAGGCTTAGCTCTTTTGAAATAAACCACTCTGCTACTCTCACCTCCTTTATGGGTCTGCTGGCTACCTCTTCTGATTGTCTAGAAACATCCAAAAGATTGGAGAAGTGGTCTATAAATCACAAAGGAAAATTACTCAGTGACAATTTATATCATCCTTTATTCCTTTCTAATTCCTTTTCTATTTAGGTGGGAAAATGCGGCTTTGAAGCCGACTAAACAGAAGGGGAGACCGAGATGCTGTGCCCCTGTTTTTGCTGATAGTGGTATGATGATGGTTATTTTCTGGAATTACCAGAAATATGGAGAAGGAAGGATACTGACAAACTGAATTATAAGTGAATATCTTTCTTTATAATTCTGTAAATGTATTTGTTTAGACATTCTTATTTTTTCTGTCCTCTATTTTTCTCTTTTGACATTTGGTTGTTGTTTCCTTTTGTTTTCAGGTGAGAAAAAGTGATTAATTGAATATTAAAAGGAAATACTGAAAGTAACAGTATTCACAATACTGACAAGTGTATTGAGTAAACTAACAAAGAGCACTTCCATTGCAATCATCTCTTCATTTCAATAATCTTAGATGTTACTTGTAACTGTAATGGTTACAACATTTTCTGTCAGAAATGGGATATACAAGTTGAGAAGGTCCTACAGGCAATCCAGCCCTACTACCTACCTTAACATTCACTTAATAAGCATGTTTGATCACTGATTTACTGGGTAGCTACAGACAATCTACTGAGGGGATTTTTTTCAAACATTCCCATCATTTTTGGTAACCCAATTTCAGATATAAGCCTGACTTTCAAAGATTTTGAATACCCATAACACCTGTCAACTTAAATGAGTACTCAGCACTTCCAACAAATAAATGTTTAGTGTCTCAGACTGGTCACTCAGAAAAAGAGACACCCAGAATTAGCAGGCTCCTTGGAAAATCTAAATCTCAACCTCTGCTTTCTCATTTTTACCAAAGATACCAGATAGCCTGCATAAAGTTTTCTTAGTACTAAGGCTCCTGAGCTCTTCTGTGCACCCTGAAAAAGAAGGGAAGATCTCTGGCCTGTTTTCCCCCTTCATATTTCACAAACAAGCTCCTTTAGTTTGTCATTCCCTTAAGGTCTACAACAGTCACAGCAAAAGTATGAAGCTTATTCTATGAAAAATATCAAATTTAGTTTTTTATTTAAGGTGAAAGAATGAAGGTATGCAATTAGGACTACATAGTCCTCTCATCCCCAAAGAGAACTCTCAGTGCATGAAGATAAAGCATGGAATAAGGCCTTCATTTAGATATCAAAGCCCTGATTCAATAATTTACTTCAGATGTGAATAAGCAAGCAACAAATTTCTTCAACCTGTCAGTGCTGAATCAATGCTCTGGCATGCTGTTAGAAGAACATCATAATACAAAACATATAGCCAACCTCCTGCCTGTGGATATTGAAGATACAGGGCATATCTACACATCACCCTACAGTGATGTAGCAATGTGCTACGTTGCTGTACAGCACTTTATGGTGAAGTATGGTGACTTGTCCCTGCCTAGGCAATTTTCCATCCCTAGTGCCTAGCCCTTGTGTAAGGAAGTAAGCAGTATAATATATATACAGGCAACCCCTGCTCAATGCTGTTTCACTTAACACTATTTTGCTATAACACTCATTTTAAATTGATACCTGATTTCATTTAGCACTCAGTGAGTTTCATTATAATGTTCACAGTCAGCATCTTGGGTCATTAAAAACACTTGCAGTCACCATCTTGGGTCATCAAAAACTTTTGGTTTTGCATAATGCTCATTTCACTTAACACTCGGTTTTTCAGGAACCAATTAAGAGCACTAAGCAGGGGTTGCCTGTATTCATTTTTTTCATTGGGTGCCATTCAATTCACAAAAGTTATGGAGGAGATGCCTTGAGCCCAAGAAGGGGTCATTGGTGCCTCGAGTCCAAAAAGGTTGACAGCTTCTGCACTAGAACACAACAGAATGAAATATGGTTACATAAAAGCATAGTAATATAGGTCCAGTATATTGCATTTGCTTCTTCAATATGTTTTGTTTGCAACAATCACAAGTGCATTTTGTTGAATACTGAAACTAATATCCTAAAGTGTCTAAATCTATAGCTGTATGTAAATATTACTGCTGAATTCCCAACCTGATAGAAGACAATGACAAAACTCCAGCTGACATAAGAGAGACCAGGCTGTCACCCTATGTTGACCTTCCTGTTAAGGTAAACAATTTGACCCTTCTATTTCTGATCTTACCTTCAAATGTCTCATCTCTCACTTTAATAGTATTCATCATAAACTAAAAGGCTTGCAGCATGCAAGTATGGGGAGAGCGTTTAAAAGGAAAGGGACCCCCTGTTCCTCTAAGAGAACATTCAGGCTTTCTTAGATACATCTACTTATACTTTAGATACACTTTTTCAGACTTATTGCACTGCTGAGAACTTTACCCCTAATACCAATGACATTGATGGTTTTGTGTTATCTGGTGAAGACACCTAAGAAGCCAGTTCTTGATTAGTCAATCTGAACATGAAGGTTGAGGAAAGCATTTGTAGTATCATCTTTAAAACCATTACTCATATGAATATTCCTTACACAAGTAGTCTCACTGAATTCATTTTGATAGCATATGGGTAAACATTTGCAGAAAAGGCCTCTTGGTAAGAGCCACAACATATTTAAATGGCCTACATATAAGCAAAAGCTGGGGCAAGCTGCTGAGTATGTTCAGCAGAAGTGCCAATCTGGAAGCATCCGTACCAGCAAGAGCCATTCTGAAACATGAGGAAAAGAAAATACAAATCGCCTACTGCCTTGCAGTGGGTAGGAATTAACTCTTCAGGAAGAAGATCTGATTATATGACTGAAAAAGTGCGCTGGGTGCTTTTCTTGCTTTAATGAATCAATACATTTTACCTCAAAAATGGCAAAAAAACAATCTTTAGGAATCACGGACTCACTTTATTATATATGGTAAATTTGTAGATTCTCCTTACAAACTTTGGAGTGTTTCTTATGACATATTTGCTTGTGGATTTTTTTCTAGTTCAGTTATAAATAATTCAAATGAAATGGCCTCCTCCATTTCTCTTGGGAGCCTATGGAATTACCTAATACAACTAGTAGTTAGAATATTGTCCTGATATTCCACTATTCCTTTTCCTCACTTAATACATGATTGTGTTACACTTTGTTTACAACATGTCCATTTAGGGGCTTATAGTCCTCTATGAGGAATATCTTATATAGCAGACTGGAAACTCTTTGGCTATACTTCTGAGTTAATGGATTTCTTCCAGGCACAGGTGATATTCACCTTACTGTGCAAGTGGCAGAGGCTAAATCCATAGAATTAATGGATCCCTCTGGGTAGAATTCTATTTCATTTTACTTGCCCAGATAGCAGTATTCCAGATGCAAAAGTATCATTTTTGGCATTCATGCACACTTTGCAATTCCCTGTGCAGTGTAGGTATGTAAGTGTCCACACAGCGACTGAGTACGCTAGGTAGATTACACACTAACGGTGCAAGTATGCAACTCTCTCCACCTGTACTTGGATGAGCCTAAGTCACAACATTCCACCTTGCAAAAACCCATGACTACCAGGTTTTAGATGGAGGTGGAGAAGGACTGTCTTATTTTTCAGCCTGACACTTGAGTGGTTAGAGTATTTGTCTAGAAAGCAAGAAACCAAATTATAGTCCCACCTTTCTCACAACTTTCTGACTTCACAGAACTGTACTCGAATGACCAGGCCATAGGTCAAACATTATCTATTCCCCTCTTCAGCCCCTCTCTTGAAGATCAGCCACCACAACTTGTATTTAGCATTTACTGGACAAAATGTATGGTAAGTATTGAGTACCAGGAATTTCTGACCCATTAGGGACAAAGATTCATGCTAGAACCCAGGATTATTCTAGAAAGGCACCAATTTTTCTGAGCTAAAAAGCATGTTCTTTTTCTTCCTTTCTTGACTACCTAGAGCTCAGTTTAGAAGATGGCTGGAGATGGGCCTTGATAATGTGTAATCTGTGCTCTGGGACAGGAGCTAAGTCCCCTTCAAACAACAAAAAAGGCTAACATACCCAAAATTAAGGCTCACTTGGTGGTCAAACTCACCTTGGAATATAACAAGTAGTGAACAACCTAGAAGGTCTACAAGTTGCCTAAAGGTATAAAGTAGTTAAGAATCAATAATTCTGACACTTCAAGAGGGATGTGGACAACATGGAGAGGGTCCAGAGGAGGGCCACTTGCATGATCGGGGGCAGCAGGGCAGGCCCTACAAGGAGACGCTACAGGACCTGAACCTGTTCAGCCTCCCCAACAGAAGGCTGAGGGGGGATCTAGTGGCCTGTTACAAACTAGTCAGAGGGGACCAGCAGGCAGTGGGGAAGTCCCTGTTCCCCCGAGCACTGCCAGGACTAACCAGGAATAACGGTCACAAGCTGGCAGAGGGTAGATTTAGGCTAGATATCAGGAAGCGCTACTTCACGGTCAGGGCGGCTAGGATCTGGAACCAACTTCCAAGAGAAGTGGTGTAGGCTCCTACTCTGGGGGTCTTTAAGAGGAGGTTAGATGAATACCTTGCTAGGGTTGTTTGACCCCAGTAATCTTTCCTGCCATGGCAGAGGGTCGGACTAGATGATCTACTCAGGTCCCTTCCAACCCTAGAAACTATGAAACTATGAAATGCATATACCCTCTATTGACTCTTGTCAAAACTATTCCAATACAGGTGTGCCTTCCTGGCTGACTGAAGTTAACAAGATATCCAAGGAATGTAGAAAACAGATAAAAAGCTAATGCCCTAACATAGTAAGGGGTTACCAAGCTGTGTGTATGTGTATAGTCTGTGATTGGATGGTTCAAAGAACAGTGTATGTATAAAGATGTAGGTTTTCAGGGAAACTAGATTTATGCACTCTTGCATTTGTCCCCACTATCAGTTGGCTTGACCAGTCAACTGAAGGTAAATAAAATCTACCTGATGTATACTCACAGTGAAACATGCAGCAGTGGGGCTGGAGGAAGTGTTCCTAGAATCTGCAATGGCACTGGGCTACCAAGTACTAAAGATGCAGATCCAAACCCACTGTATAGGAACCTATAACCTGGCTCTCTTGCTTCTTGGGCAGGTGCCAAAACCAAAAGACTACCAGGTTAAAGCACAGGAGCTACCCTCACGTCCAACTGCAAAGGGGAGTAGAATCACAAACTGTGTGTAAGTGCAAAAAATGCCACTAATGTAGCTGGAAAACTTCCATCTGAGAACAAAAAGTGAGATAGGATTCTGCCCTTAAGGACTTCTGTAAAGCAGGGCCATTCCATTAATTAAGCCTCTGTATATATGGCCCTGGTTTACAGAAGACCTTAAGGGCAGAATCCTATTTCACTATTGAAGGGCTGAGTAAATGTTGCTAGCCATGAAGCCCATAAGTAAACAGTTTGGAGAGCAAAATCCCCCAATCTCTATGTATTGCTAGAATCACTGCCCCAAGGAACAGCTGCAGAGAAGTTTCTACAGAATGGAAGAAACACTGAAAATATTGCTTCTTACCTTCCCATTCGCATCCTATCAATTGGATCAATGTCCTTCAGTCTGCCTAAAAAGGGAGTATTTACACTCCAGAGACACATTATTGTGTGCATTCATTTTGTAACTTATTCTAAACGTGTATGACATACCTTGTACACACCTGCCCAATTCCTTGAAAAAAATTGGAAAGAACAAAGTAGGGAAAAGCTACCCAACCCTCAAAACACTGTTGTTCTGAAGAATCTCTGTTCAGCTTGAAGTAAAAAAAAATAGCTATGTTTGGTAGTTCAGAGTTAGTAGACTCATAAATTTATTTGCAAGGCTAAGCTATCAGCAGTCTGTCAGTTGGGTACACTTGGAAAAACTGAATTTTCCTGACTGGGGGGACCACCGGTAAGCTTAAGAAGTCACAGCAATTCAAATTCTCATTCAAGTCTTCTGCAATTCACTATAACTAAGTAAGTAGTGTATCTGATATATTGTATGTCACAATAGCCGGCACAATCAGTAATATTGTATCAACATTTCTAAAAGTTCATACCAACTTTTAAACTTGACGATAAAACTTTTTTACAAGCATCTGTCCCAAATCAATCATATATTTCACAGTTTCTTCAAAAGCAAGGGACTGGATTTGATGGCCCAGGAACTCCCTTCCAATTCTATTTCTGTGAAAGAAGAAATTATATTAACATTTTTTTTGATCAGTGAACACTTAAAAAAATAGTTAAAATTAGACTTGCATTTGGATTGTGTCTTTCAAAACACCCTTGACATTTCACGAAAATTCATAAATAGCAACAAACTTTTGAAGCCAATTCCCTAACTCCTCTTAACATAAATATACAGGTGAAACTTTAATTATGCTCGTGATAATGTGCCATAACAGTATAAATAGATTTTGCTTTTACTATTCTATAAAGAATTAGTAACTATAGAATGAAATTATGTTTGTCATTGGGTAATTGCCAATATACATAAATACTAACTCATTTCCTTTTCATAATGGTACTGCCACACTTTTCATGACTTTTTGGAAATAACTGTCACTGTTTAAATTAAGTTCATTAACTGACTCCATTAATACCCAAATAGCATATAATCTGGAACTGATGACTTCTTTGGTTTCAGTTTTTCCAAGTGTACCAGACAACTTTTTAACATAAATTCTGTCAGCAAGATATTTGCTACATACTATATTTATTCAGTTCTAAGATGAGGGGAGGGGGGTCCTCCACACGGGAAAAAAGCCCCTTATTTTAAAATTGAGTATGAGAGCAGTGGGGGGGGAGGCAGGTGTCTGTTGTGGCTCAGGCTCCAGCCCCTCTCCCTACCATGAAGTTTCTATTGCCCTGCCTGCTCCTCTTCCCCCTCATCTTACCCTTAGTCTTGTTTAATGCTGGCAGCCTCCATCCACTCTACAGCCTAGGGCATTGAGCATGGTCCCTGCCTTGCCCTATAGCACATGGCTGCTATGGAGACTGGGCTGGGGCTGTTCTCTGTGGCCCAGGCTAAAATAGAGATGCAGTCTGCTGACATGGAGCAAGGATAAGGAGGCAGGGGAAAATGGAGAGCAGAGGCTGGGGAGGGAGGGAGGAGTAGAGATTGGGCAGGGTGGGGGAAGCAGAGTCTGAGAAGGGAGGGGACAGACAGGATGGGGAGCAAAGGTGGAGGGGGAAGAGAAGGCCCAAGACTGCAGGAGGTCGGGCAGAGGTAGCGGGGCGGGGGAGGGGGGGCAAGCAGAAGCAAGGGTTAAGCTCTTGGACCTCTCCATACCACCTGTCCCCTCACTGCCTGCCTTCCTGCCTCTCCAATAATTAGATATCACTGATTTCTTCATCTGCTAATAGAATAAGTTTCTATCTAGAATAAGTTTCTACAGTTCGCTTTCCTTTATTTTCTTCTCAATCTCTCAAACTTTTTGAGAAGAATTTACATGATTTTTTCTTTCTTATTTGAGATTATCTTTTCAAATCTTAACTGACTAGATACTTGACTCTTTTCCATAGCTTCTTATTTTTGGTCATTTTTAGCTTGTGATTTTTAAACTTTTGTTGCTGAAACACATCAGATAGTAATTATTCCTTGGCCTGGAGAGAGAGGAAGTTTCACCCTTTGGAATATTATTTTTAATCAAAACCAACTCCTAGGAGACAAGGGCAGTGCACATCTAAGTGCAGTGGAGAGAGAAGAGGCAGTGCTCACAACAGGAAATCTGCTTATCTAGAGTGCTGCAGTTCTCAAATGGATTTAAGGGACATAGCCTAGTACACTAGTCCAGAAAAAGTCTACATCTGCAAGGAATATCTGCAACCTCTTGATCAAATACAGATGATAAGTTTTCATCACTGCTGTAAATTGTTCAGCCAAAAATAGATATCCAGAAATCTCTCCCAAGGATGTAGACATACGCTGGTCATACAGCTTCCGTCAGGGAGTTGATGTAACTTGAGACTCATGGCTAGAGAGACCAAGGCAGCTGGCAGATGAAGACAGTTAGCCCACTGAATTCATCAGCAGAGAGAGGGAAGGAGGCTTTATCTTCCTCCCTTCCTTCCACCCATTCCCCCACATCTCAAGGCAGAATTATCCCTGTGTGAACTATCCTATACAAGTGTTTGTCTAACCCAGAGGTTTCCAAACTTTTTTTTATTGCATACCCCATTCTAGATTTACCAGCTGCCCATGTACCCCTACTAGCATGTTTTATAGTTTAACTCCTTAAATACCAGTTATTTATCATAATAAAAATTAAATCTGCCATTACAATTTCCCCTGCATACCCCAAAGAGATGTCTTGCTTACCCCCAGGGTAGGCAAGACCACAGTTAGGTATTCATACCATTTTGGTAACCCCTGGTCTTACCTATTTTTAAAACTACCCAAACAAGCTTACACAAGCTGAAAGGGATTGGTGAAAATTACCCTGTTGTGCTTAAAGAACTATTCCGAGCAATCTCTGAATCATTAGCAATGATATTTTGAAAACCCACAAGGTGGGAAAAGTTTTAGAAGACTGGGTAAAAATAAACATAGTGTGTGTTTTTTAAAAATGGGAAAAGACAAGGCCAAGGAAATTATAGACCAGTCAAACCAATTTTGATTCCCAGATAGATTCACGACAAATGATTTAGCATTCCATTTACAAACACCTAGATGATAAATTGGGTGGAGAGAGGGAATGGAAGGAGAACTCCAACTCCATATTTTGGAAAGGAATTGGAACAGAGAGCCAAAGGCCCTTCTTACTAAAAAAGGGAAGGCACAGCAGGCTAACCTAGTTAGGTAGATAGGTAGGCAGCTGAGACAAGGCTAGCTGCACAACAATAAGCCAAAGGAACAGGTTAAATTCCTAGGCAGCTAGGAGGTAAATGCTGTAAGCAGCAGGGATAAGCAGCAACAGAGAGAAGCAAGCAGCCCATTAGAGATAAAGAGAAACACTGTCAGACATAGGCAGTGGAAGGCTGGAGCTAAGGGGATCAGCACCCTGAAACTCAGGACAGTGGGTAGGTCCATACGACAGCTTGGCCACCAGCTCCAGGCCTGCAGCAGGGGTGGGGAGGGGCACACACACAGCCAGGATCACAGCCCACAGTGTGGCTCGCTGGCTGCCCAGCACAGCAGGCAAGTACCAGTCAATTCTGTGAAGGGGCAGGGGCTGGGATGGAGAGCCAGATCGAGCTCCTCACAGTAAGATAGGGAGCAGGGCACAGGCAGGGGCAGGGGCTGAGGTGAATGGGGCCCCATCCAGGCTGGGTGGTGGGACAGTTGAAGCCTGGGCTTTTTGACCAGGGGTGTGGTGGGAGGCGCTCCCAGTGTTGTGTGCATCCCCTCAGTGGCCCAGGGGGCATGTGCCCCTCCCAATCTGTGCATGGGGCAGAGGTGGCTGCCACTGTGCACAGGGCTCTGTGTGCTGCTGCAACTGTTCTGGGAGGGGCATCATGTACCTGCTGCCACTGGGCTACACTGAACCCCTGCCTGCCTGGCAGCAGTATGCACATGGCATTGCACAGCTCTCAAGGCAGCAGGGCACAAAGCCCAGCTTGCAGGAGCAGCCAGCTCAGCCCCACGCACAGATTAGGGGGCTTGTTCCCCCTGGGCCTCCACTAGGGTGCACACAGTGTTAGGAGCCCCTCTGTAACCCTGAGTGAGCCGCCCGGGCTCCGATTGTGCCACCATCTGGCCAGGCTGGGCCGGGCCAGGGCCCCATTTACCCCAGCCCCTGCCTCTGCCCCACTGCCTCCCTCACCATTGGGCCCTTTCCCCTGCCTCTTCCCCAACAGAGTTACCTGCTGGGCAGAGGGGGAGGGAGGGAGGACCCTTGGGGCAGCAATCCCAACCCTTTTTGGAACTACATCAAGGCATAGCAGGTGAAACAATATGGAAGGGGTCTCAGTGAGCAAGAGCCTCATGTCCATCAAGGGGCACCACAGCACCTTTGGGCACCGATCCTGCAACAAAAATTCCAACAAAATAAAAAGTCATGTTTTTTTCAAAACAATCCAATATTCCCTTCTTTGACAGGGTAATAAGGAAAAAGCAGTAGGTGTGATATATTTGGCTGATGCTGCTTTGGTCACCACATAGTCATGTTGCTAGGGAAATGGAATTTATCTTGCCTGAATTCACTATTCTCGATAGAATTAGGAGTTAGCAGCCATTTTGATTAAGAGCAATATTAGGCCTGTGGTGTTTCCCTGCTGAATTTGCTGACCTGTATACATTTTTGTTAGAGTTAAGATTTCTTTTGGTTGATTTCTGAGGAGACAGAAGTTCTTGCAAGGAAACATTGTAACAGCAATAAACATCTGTTCCTCAGAGGACACTTCATTAATGCGCCATAATTATGGAGCATTATTAGTACCTGTAATTACAGATACCTTAATGTGCCATAATTGGCTCTACTGCGCCTTAGCACAGGGACATGTTTTTTTGTGATGATAATACACAATATACTCATTTTACTGTGCATTAGCATGGCTTTTGCTCACCGCACTAATGTGTAGTAGAATTAGTTTACTGCACTCGAGGCATCTAATGTAGCCATGTCCAATGTGTGAAAATCTTAATGATAGGTGACTTTGTAGTATAAAACCTGAGGGCCATTGAGGTGTTCATTCACTACACATTAACCCAGAACAGCAGGTAGCTGAGCCATACCACATATGAGACAAGATTCCACTGACAAACCACAACCTGTATCTGGTTTTCCTTCCCTAGTTAGGGGTAAATTTGTTACCCTAAACTGCTACCAACTAATGGCATGTATTTCTTTTTTTAATTCTTGTGCTTATTAAATGAGTGCAACTGGCGTGAGTATCTTTGACTGAACAAACTTCCTGGCAGTCATTTGACTTTAGTATGGCCTTCCCTACTTTCCTGCATTCAATTTTTATTAGTCAGCCAAGAAAGTGTGGTCTAGAAACAAACATCTTCAGATAGGTACACAAATGGTTGAAAAATCTCACGCAGTGAGTGCTTATCGATAGAACCCTGTCAAGCTTGGAATGCATTTCAGGTGGGACCACACATGTGTCTGTTCAAGATTTTGATAACAACTCAGATGATGGAGTAGAGTGTACAGCTACACAGTTTTCAACAGACATCAAGTTGGTTGTGGCTGAGCAGTAAAGAAAGTCTATTGGAAGCATTTTGGAGGCCTTGATCAAATTTTGAAATGATCCTGACCTGACATATTAAAGAGATGGTCCAAAATCAACAAGTCTTTGAACTAGGACAAGTATAAAATGTCCCCCATAAGAAGGAGACATAAAATTTATAAGTACACAAAAAAGAAAAAAACCAGGGGTGATAGGTAGCAATATGGTAGAATACAATCTCTGGATTGGAGAGTACTACAAACTGAATGTCAAAAATACAATAGTGCTCCAAATCTCATTCTGGGAAGAATTAACAGAAGTATTGTGTGTTTAGACTTAAGATGTAATTATACTACTATTTTAGTCATGGTGGAATACTCTGCCCAGTTTTGGGTATCGTGCCTAAAAGGAAGATCCAGGAAAAATGGAAGGATTGTAGAGGAGGCTAAGAAGAATAAGAAGCTTAGAAAATGACCTAAGGAAAGGTTGACTTGTTTGGTCTACTAAACAGAACACTCAAGGATCATATAATATGACACCATATTAATACATAAAAGGTTGTTATAAAGTGGACAAGGATAGATTGTTCTCCATTGTCATTGGAAAAACAAAGATTTACAATACACTATATTTGTGTTGCATATTAAGATTTTTTTTTAAATAGATGGATTGGTGAAATGCTGGAATAGACTACCTAGGGATGCTATGGAATTTCTTATGTTGGAGGGGTTTCAGAGTAATGTCTGCTATATAATACCTGATTTTTTTTTTACACATATATGGTAAAAAATAACTTTGCTTTTTTGCACCTTTTTCAGACTATGTAATCTAAGGCAGATTTTCCTTTGATTTAGTGTTGGACCGTACATTTTGTGTATATATAGCATTACTCAGTAATGTTTCCTCTCAAGTACCTTTTCAAATGTTAGTTTTCCTTTTCCTTTACACAACTTCTTTTAACACATCACTAGATGAACTATATTGCAACAAAATCTAAGGCAGGAACAAAACAATCAAATCATATTGGTAGGTCTCCACAGTCTAGTTTCACATATTGCCAGAGCTGTGGAGGATTCTATCAACAACCCATAGAATTATAGATGGTTGGTCAATCAATTTCTTTGAAGAAGTCAGGCATCTTCCCATTTGTAATTTTAAAATATATATATATCTACTAAGGGTGTGTGAAATGGACTGTATTCGATTCAGATTTAGATTCAGCCTGAGTGCGGAAGGGGGCAGGGCTGCATGCTCAGTGGTGAACCTGGAAGTGGACCAGAAGTAATTCCGGTCCACTTCTGGGTCCACTACTGAGCACACTGCCCCCCCCCCCCCTCAGCAATCAGCTGCAGGTGCACCCTTGGGGCCCCCCAGTCCCAGGTGGCAGCAGTTGCTGAGCCAGGGAGGTGCGGGGGTGGGGGGACCTGCACACTCCCCAGCAGACCCGGAAGTGCTTCTGGTCCACTTACAGATTTGCTGCTGAGCACGCTAGGGACCCCCCCACACACACACTCCTGTGGGATGCTCCATCTGCCCCACCATCTCAGCATTCACGAGCTACCTGGTACCTTGAGGTAAGTAGAAAATACATTTAAAGCTGTGTCAATGCCCAATTCATTGAATCTGTCTGAATCTCTCTGAATCAAGTCAGAGGGTTCTGATTTTATTCAGAGATATTAAAGGGTCTCCTGATTCGATTCAGATTTGCAGATTTGGCCACTGAATCGGGCCAAATCTCCACCAAATTGAATCAATGCCCAAAGTTTCTCACAGCCCTAATATCTATTTCAATAAACCTGTTTTTGGTGCATGCTGTGTGCCTATACATGTGCATGAGGGGTGTGGTGTGGTTTAATTAGAGTGGTTCCTTAACAGCTGCTCCAATTAAAGTGGCTCACTGTCACGTGTATTAAGCCACCTCTTATTTCCCCCACCACAACATTTTAAAATGGCTGTAAGGGCGCCTTAACTAAAGCTCATTTGATGAGCTTTAAAGTGCTCCCACAGCCATTTTGAAGTATGAGGGGGCTTAATACACATGACAGTGAGGTGATCCTGGAGGCTTCTAATAAGAATGTGAACCAACATGTCTATAGGCAGACTATATGTCTATAAGGACAGAGAATTTTCTACTCCCATTAGATGTATAGAAGACTAGTCTGTCTAAAACTGGGAAGGAGATTGTTCTGCGAGGGCCAGAAATGTTTTGCTCGTTTCTTTCTCAACCAGACCAGCATAAAAATTGTGACATTTTGCAGACATGAGGCTTCAGTGTTGATACTGCTTACCTCTAGTGGAATTTAGTGGACTGGTGAATTTTGTGCAGTTCTACTTGCAAGGTACAAAAAACTCATTTCTCCCAGAACAGTGTTATGAGGCAACGCAGACCATGATACAGTTAATTCATGAATAGTACCACTTTGTGGTGTGTGAATGGTTTTGCTGTTAAGTGTTTTTCTGGGTCTCAGGCATAAAAAGTGTGATACTGTCAGTTCCAGGTACTCTCCCATCATCAGATGGATCTTTTAAATACTAGATACAAGATCTTTAAATACAAGAACTAAGTATCAGTTGTGCTGATATCTGGTATCAGTCTTCATTTCCTTTTTGATGCCAAGTGCAAGCAAACTTCTGCATCTCCTTTTCTTTCCTCCGGTCCTTAATATTAAACTTGATTGCCTCACATCACTGTTCATTGTAGTAGCAGATTGTCAATAAAAATATTGTCCTGTGAAACAAAAACATATTTTCATTTGGATCTTATGTATAACTACATTGTGGACACTTCCATATATGTGGAGCATGCGATAAATGTTACATCTTCCTGTGTCTTTGGATCAGTACATGAAGTCAATGGAAACATTCTACACATTCCATGGGACTCTGGATCCTTCCAGTGTGCCTTAACAGGCCAGCACTGCACTAAATCACTGTAGACTCTATTTTATTTCATACAAGCTTGTATGTAACTGCTTACCTAATTTCCCAGAAATTTATACTTTACAGATTACTAGAGAGAGAAAAAATGTCATGCTCATAAATGACAGTCACAGTTTGCTTTACAGGTTCCATAGATGTGACATGTCAACATGAACTACAATACGTAGTTGTCATCCTGTCCAAGGACAAGATAGAAACAGGCATCTGTCATAACATATGTGATCTGAAAGACTACTCCAGGAGGAAAAATCCAAAGATACTTCCTATCAGTTAGGAAATAAAACAAGGAAATTCTTAAATAGCTGAAAGAATAAAAATAAAGATTTTATTGTAATTGCAAGAGAGAAGATAAACTGTATATTCTAGTTTTGAACAACAAAAATCATCTTGATTGTATATGATTTATGTTTCCTTTAAGTAAAGAGTAAAGCATATGTTATACACATCTTCATTTATCATGTTTATCATGCACTGATATGAATATATGCACATGTATGTGCACATAAGTACATATGTCCAATGTTAAAGTACTCTAGGAAATCTGACTAGCTTAACACTTTACTTTTCTTTTAACTACCTATTTGCTCTGGCTTGACTAAGCTATTATCCACAAAGTGATAATTGATCAAGCAATTGCATTTTAATTGGGCTAATACACTGGCTTAGTGATTTATGCTTCTTTGTTTTGTTTTGTTAGAAAACAATCATATTAGTTTAACCACCCACCCAATTCATCTATTAAAAGCCCTTTTGTGCTAATATTTCATTATCTACAAATCCACAATAGTTCACTATCTATAAATATAAATGGATATGACAATGTTTTGCATTCACATATTAATTTCTCAACTGTCATGTTACTAGTTACACCATGCCTAATTTTCACTAATATTCTCCTATTTTTGATAAATCCACCAATAAGAGAAATTTACTAATACAATTATGCTATTGTGTTTAGTATAATAGGCTTGATTCTGGTCTTACTTCAAACCCTTGCAACCAGGGGTATCTTCACTAAATTTATTGTGGTTATGGTAGTAAAAGCAAAAGCAGAATAGATCCATAGTGCTAAAATACAGCCCTTTTCTGGAATTCCTTTGCTTCAGGGTTTGGAAGGCGTTTAGTCTGTATTATCTACCCATATAAGTTAAAAGCATACACACGAATACACAAAGCAATACTTCAGTCTAAATTAAAAACAGATACTGTTTCCCCCCCTTTACCATAAGTCATTTTCTAATGGCTATGGTATGTAGTCTGTATATGACCTAGCAGCATTAATAGCATAAAATATCTATATGATAAGTCTTTTGAATGATATTATACATGCTGTTATAAAGAACACTGATTAGAATAGATCTAAAATAACTGTGGGCTAAAATCTAATGGCATTTTATTAGATGCACCATTAAAAGAGTTTCTTCACTGGCAAGAGAAGTATTGCCTCAGTGGGTGCAATCCCTCATGTACCTTGTAACAAAAACTACATTATTAATTTATAAGGTTATGACACAGTGAACAGAGATAACACAAAACAAGTGTGCAGGTTGGGGAAAATAAACCCTTTTCATAGCTTGGAGGCAAGGGGGACAAACAAAAATCCCCAGAGCTTGGAGAATAAAGAGTTAAATTCTGGTTCCAAGCTGCAAGTTAGGTTTAAAATGCAGCAACAGAAACCTGGCTTTGAAGTAACACTTCTATTGTCAAGGGTTACTGATGCAAAAAATGCTAATCTCTCCCCCCTGCCCAAATTACACACTGTAGATCTTTGAAAGAATACCTGTTTCAAATACTGTTGATTTTCCAGGTGTGTGAATTTCATAAAGATCAGTTTCTCTCTAAATTATGAGTGTTTTCCCCTATTGTGTTCATCTGTATTGTTTACCATCTGAGGAAATGATGGTATGATTGCTGTTGTCCTTGCTCCATACATCACTTTCTAGCAACACTCAACTGCAAATTGCAGATACAAATTGTAATTAAACTTACACTTACAAGGATTGTTCACAACTGAAGTACAAAGAACATGTTAGTACACAATTATCTGTATCAACAAGCATCCTAAAATAAGACCCCGTGAGCAGTGGACTTTTGGCCACTGACTTCCATATTCTTGCCAAGAGAAGACCAAAGGGCAATTTACAGTATATGCTTACACCTTTAAATATATAGTGTCTTGATCTATAATCAAGGCAGGATTTTTAATTTAGGAAATATCCCTTTATTAAAAATATTTTCTAGGAAACTTTTCAGTCAAAAACACATTACAAAACTTGGTCAACATATGTGGTATAAAGTAGTATAACATATATGGTATAAAGTGTAACGTGCATTACTAGTTTGCAGGTCTATCCAGAAGCTGGTAAAAAGGCAATTATTAGCAGAGGTTGAATGTCTCATAACTGTTTAAAACCATTTAAATTAGGCATCTACTTTGCAAATACTTTGGCCAATGTTTCAATTGTATCAATACTTACAGCTTTATTACCTCTTACAAACAAATGCGATAAATACTAACTAGGCTTGCTTACTGGTGCTGTTCCACTGTGAAATGTTGCTGTAGTCTATTAAATGTTTTAGTAAAAGAAACATTGTGTACATTATAAAAACGAGTTAGTGTATGCACTGGAACATCTCTTTGTGGTCTTAAATTAAGTACTTCAAATCCCTTTGTAAAGAAATTGCAACTGAAGAGAATAAAAATTCTCTTGTAATTGTTAATGATAAAAGATAATTGTTAAAAAATATCTTGTAATTGTTAATGACAAATGAATAAAGACAAAGATAAATGAGTTTTAAAGATAAATCAAGTGAATTTAGTTATTTGTTTAAGGTACTTTTTACATAGGCAATGAAGGTGCCTTTAAAATACAGGAATTTAGAGGAGAAAATGCATGTATAAGCGGAATTCAAGGATTAATTAAGTCATGTGAGTAAATATCTTTGGCTAATAGAGCACTTATGAATAATAGATAATTTAGCATAGGAAACACTGTTTCCAACAACAAGAAAGCCTCCTTGCGTGAACCCTCACTTCTCTCTGCAAATTTTCTTTTGAAAGCCAATAAATGGCTCATACCCATCCTGCACAATGGCACTGTAAAAGGAGAAAAAGGGGAGATGGCACCACATCCCTTTAATGTGGCATATTTCTTGCATAAACATTGCAGCACATCTTACAATACCAGAGGTAACGAATCAATTAAACAGGATTCACCCCCCTCTATTCTTCCCTCCCTCTTTCTCACCCTCCTCTAAAGCCTTCCTCCTCTAAAGCTGCTTGCATATTGCTGCTTTGTAGTTTCCCAGAGCCAGAGCAGTAGGACCCAGGGGCCTCCCCCAGCCACCAATAGAAGCTCATACTTGGATCTATTTGTATGCAATGCCTTCTGCTCTGCGCATTAATAGTAATACAGATAACGGGTCTGAAAGAATTCTCTTCTGAAGAAGGATTTGATTTTCCAGGGTCCTGATACTGGGAAGAAATCCGGTTTCATCCCCCTTTTATATTTAAAAGTCTCTTGAACAGCTTGTCTCCTTAAACTCAAAAAAAAAAAAAAATCAGGTCTCTCTATGCGAGGAAAGTTGCAAGGACTGTCTGAATCATGGAACTGCTAGTTTTCTGACAACCTTCTTATCTCAGAGGGTAAGTCCCCCCCCATCCCTTCCTCCCTCTTCTTCCCCCCTCCCCCCCAAATAATAAAGCAGCGGGTGATGGGACAGGCCCCTCTGGAAGTGCAAGGAGGACGCAATTGTCTGGTAGTCGCGCCGCATTCAGGGTTGCGGGGTTTGGGGTTTTTTGGTTTTAAACCAGTCAACAGTTTCTAAAGAGAGATGGAGAGTGATCAGGAAAGGGAAGAGCAAAAGTAACCGGGGCGCGGGATGAGTGCAAGGAGCAGTCCAACAAGTCTGTTTGCGGGGACTCGGGGTTCTTCATGGGGCGGGATAGTCAGCCGGCGGGAGGATGCTGCCCTGCTACCGGGGCGGGGGAGGGGGGGGTAGTTTCTTTGCGGCTTTCCTGGCTCACAAAGAAGTTTTGGAGCCGTTCCTCCTGCCGCCCCGCCTGCCTATGTGTGTGTGCGCGCGCCTGGCTGAGAGCGGCTCCTCCTGCAGGGCCCGCGCGGGCCGGGGGCGGCTGAGGCGCCCCGCGCTGCTCGGCGGGACCAACGTCCGGCTCCCCGGCCTCGGGCTGGGCGGGGGGCGGGGG
>NW_017728906.1:19548526-19560598 GCF_001723895.1 Crocodylus porosus
GTGTGTGTGTGTGTGTGTGTGTGTGTGTGTGTGTGAGAGAGAGAGAGATCAAGCTGGGTATGTGTGTGTGTGTAAGATCATCAGGCAGTCTGTATGGGAGAGATCAAGCACTGTGTGTGTGTATGTGCGTGTGCGTGAGTGAGGGAGAAAGAGAGAAAGATCAGGCTGGGTGTGCGTGTGTGTGTGTGTAAAAGACACAACACCTGGCATGCTCCCAGTCACCTCTCCCGTCCCCGCCTGCGTGCCCGCCTGTCCCCCAGCCCGCACCTTTGCGAGGGGCCGGCCGGGTCCCCCCGCCCGTTGTCCCTGCAGGCGACAGCCCTGAGCGAGGCAGGGCTCGGGGCTGCGCTCCCTGCTGCAGTGGCCCGGCCGCCGGCTGACACAATGGAGGAGCCCCTGCGGGCTGGTGCTGGGGGGGGAGAGGCAGCTCTCCGGCTCCGCTGCAGCAGCTCCTGCTGCTCCTGCTGCTGCAGTGCATCAAACACTCCCCTCCCCAGCAGAAATCATTCATTCGAGCTGGGGAGCGGGGTGCACACTCTGCCTCTTCCCTTGCACAGATCCTCTGCCCTGCATGTGGCTGGGGAGCGATGCTAGGTGGCAGGGGGCACTGCTGATGGGGGCAGTGCAGCATGACCGGTAGTGATGGGGGGGTGGTGCTTCCCTCCCCCCCACCAGCCTGATGCCTGGCAGGGGATAGTCAGTGCCAGCAGCCTGCAGATAGAAGCTGGGAGCTGGGATGTGCCACCCCGCTTTCTCCAGGGGTGCTCAGGAAGTTGCCAAAAGTTGCGCCCTCTCCCTGGCTAGTGCATGCCTCTGAGTTTGGGCTCTGCTTGGGCAGGAGGCTGCACCATCGCTTAAGGCAGCCTCAGAGTTAGTGGGGGTGCATTAGCCCACCCATCTGAGCCTTTGGGGAGCTGGCAGGTTCAAGGCACCAGGTAGGGGGCTGGACTACGTGACCCCTTGAGGTCCCTTCCAGTCTTGCTTCTCTGTGATGCTGATCATTTACCTGGCTCAGAGGGGCAGAGGTTGTGGGCAAAGCTGCCAGAGGGAGAAGCTTCTGGGGTAACAGGCTAGTCCTTTCTAGCCCTGTGGCCTCAAACACAGGGCAAGCCAGTGTAGACAGTGGTGGCCCCCCTGGCTTGGGTTTTAGGGACACAGGTGGCTTTGTCATTCTGGCAAGGCAGCTGAAGCCTGACGTGCTGGCTCAGAACTGAGTGCCAGTGCTCAGAACTGAGTGGGTGCTGGGGCTGCAGTTAGTGGCACTGCACGTTGAGGACACAAGGAGCCTTTACTACAGCAGGGAGAAATAGTGTGTGTGGGGGGGAAAACAGCTCACCCTCCCTTTCAGCAGCCACCCGCTGCCACTGTGAGACACAGGACACTGGGCAAGATGGACCTACCGTTTGAGACAGGGAATGGCAGTTCTTATGTTCATCTGCGCTGATGGGGGATCTGCCTTGGGTAACACATAAAAAAGAGGTCACAGCACTTAGTGGCCTGTGGAGATCCCGGAGTAAAGAGGTTTCTCTCCATATTTCCTCCCCACATACATTTGAAAGTCAGAAATTACTTTCTAATGCTCCCTTGCTTGGAATTTGCTTAGCATTTTATATGCTCTCAATCAGGCCACTTTCACTGTGGAAACTGTGACCAGTCAACACTGCAATGTTGACCTGATCCTGCAACAGTACAATCAATGGGAGTTTTGACATTGATTGCAGCAGGGGCATTTAATTGGAGGGACACAAATTAATTGTGGCCTGATAGTTAACCTTTGCAAAATGTAGGACTAGTAGAAATGCTTCTGTGATTTAATGTGTCGAAGAGCTGTTAGCTACTAGTGGATATTCCTCTGCACTGTCAAGCACCCAAACACTGCAGCAGTTTAAATCTGCACAAAATGAGAAACTGTTTGAAGAAGTGAAACTGATGGGGCAGGTTTTCATTGTTCAAGTTGGGGAAATGCAAAAAAGTAAATATATGGTAAAAAGATGGAGCATAAGTTTATTTGTAACTTTATTAGTAACTGGAAGCAGTTAGATTTGGTTTACAATATTGTGAAGCTGTTGGCATCTTGCAAAGTTTTTGGACTTTCATACTGGATTTAAAAATACTTTCAGGTTTTATTTGATAGTTATAAATACCTTCTGAATTTAAATTTCACAGAGTCTGTAAGGGGTACTTGGAACCAAAACCCCAAAAAGAACAGTCTTTGGTTCTCCTAAACCATGGATTCTCACCATGCCATCAGATCCTTTTAAGTGTGATGAGGGGTGCCACACAATGTTAGCACTAATAGGTGTGCAAACACCTACATGTGATGCACAACCCAGAGATTTCAAATAGGAATCCAGTGTCAGAAACATTCTGACATATTGTGGTTTTTCTTAGTTTTTTACCAGAGAAAAAAAATGTCATTTTTTTCATAGCCAAGAATGAATGAGAGCTAAGAACTGACAGTCTCTGAAGGGTACTTTGAGACCTGCTGTCCTAAGCACTTAGAATTTGTGTATATGAGTGTGTACACATGTGCCTGTATGCATATGCATGCACATGTGTGCGCATGGGTGCACATTTCTTTAACATCACCTATAATAGTTACTAGATGGAAAGACCAGGCTATGTTCCTGACAGGGTGTGATAGATTACATCTAGAGTTCTTTAGGCAAAATGCAAAATATAGCAATGGCTTTCTCACAGCCAAAGCTCATATTCTTTACTACTGGAAGTAAAATACATTACTGGAACCAATTACTAATTGAAGAAAATAAAATCTTTCCTCTGTATACACAGTAAATAAAGCTGTACTCACTAACAAAATAGCCCATTCTGTCCTGTTATGTACATTTTACACTAATATAACTCCTTTGATTTCACTGGAGTTACACTAGTATAAAACTGATGTAATATAATGAAGACTACAGCCCTGGTTTTGGAAATAGGGGATACAAATAAGGCAGATACAGACAGAAGCACTGAAACCTAACCTCTTTAGCAATGACTCAGCCAAGGTGCTGTAGCACCCTAGGCTGCCTTGAGATCCTTTCAAAGATGCTGAGGAGTGTCACAGTTCAGTGTAGGGGTGTAGGTTGTAGCCGTGTAGTTAGGTGAACAAACATGATTCACAAGATATCCTGGGAGATTTCACAGAGGAATCAATAGTGTCAAAAACATTCTGACCTGCTGTGGTCTTTCTGACTTCTTTGCTCTATTATTTTTGTGTGGTCAAAACTAAGAGCTGTCATTTTCTGCCGAGTTCCTGGAGTTTATCAAGGGGTGTCTCAAGTTTAAAGAGGCTGAGAACCACCAATCTATAGGAAAGTAAAGATTTAAAGATATAAAGTGTCTCAGGCTAGAACAGTAGCACCTAACCTTTTTGGTGCTGTTGACTGGATGAGTGGAATGGGGTCAGTCCACAGGCTGGGTCCTTCACAGGGTTGGCCCATGGGCCCAGTCCCATGCTGCCCTGCTCCAACTGTGTACCTGAATATGTTATCTGGCCTGTGGGTCTCCAAATTTGGCAGCAGGGGAGCAGCAATTAATGCTGCCACCACCACTCCCCTGCCATCAAATTTGTGGACCCTTGGGAAGCCATTCAGGTTAGATACTACCAGTCTGCAGGGCGGATTTGGCTCACAGGCCTGGGGTCTAGAAAACTAAGCTGTTACAACTTCTGCAATTCACAGCCTATCTGTAGAAGTTACAGTGCTAGATACCTCATGCTTAGAAGAGTAGTGGTATTAATATTTGAAAAAAATTTGATTTCAGTGAGTTATTTTAGAAGTCATTGACACAATAAGGCACAGAATTTTTATGACTCGCCCAGCCTAGAAGACAGTTTAGTCATTGATGTTTGTTGACTTCTTAATTAAGAAGCCCAAATTTCTCACTTATTTTTCCTGTCATTTTAAATGTGGAATCATTTTTAGAGATTGCCCTGTTTCTTCAGGGACCCCACAGAGAAAACTCTGCGGTGAGGTTAAACACCTGTAGTCATTCTCTTTCTCCTAGGCTGGAAAGAAACAAGATTGTTAACCTTTTCTTTGTGAAAAACCAAATTAGGTCTAATCTCTATAGGTTCTGAATCAAAGGAACTGACTAGATTTCTTAAACATGGGAGATTAATTGAATGCTGGTTCTATTATGCCTTTATTTAAGTCCCACAGTTGTGCCTTTAGATTTTTGCCTTTTGATAGTAAAATTTGAATGTACTAAATAATATGGGAGTCTTTATGAATAAAGTCTTCATAGGCTTCACCATGACTGAGCAAGATCCATGGTGAGAAATAGAATGATTACAAGGTATATACACAAAGCAAAGACTAACTTTTGTTGAAAGAAAAAATGAAAAAAATAATTAAAAGAACTGGACCTAAATTTCATTTCTAAGCAGATCCTATCTAGCTGAAAAGATCCTATCAGAGGTGGGAAAGGGAAATGGTGAAAATAATTTATTAAAGATGAAGAATAACCCCAAAACATCCCTAACATTTCTGTACTCTGTAGCAGACTTGGTTTTCCCTGTTCTGGGCTAGAGTATCCAAGTAACTGAAGTTCAAGACTGACATGCTTTGGCACAAATCTTTGAAAAAGCTCATCAGTATGTGATCAGTTTGGGTCACACTGTTGCTTTGAGAGTTGCCCTTCTATGAGAACTGAAAGTTGATTAATTGAACTGTATCAAACCCACACTTCTTCTCAAGAAGAAAAATGGTTTCAAGTTTGATTCATTTGGAAAATAAGTCTCCATCCGAGAGACTCCAAATGAGTTTCTCTTAGATTACATTTACGAGTATATCTGCCTACATTTGTTTTATGAGATTGCCTTTGAATTACAAAGCCAATAAGCATTTTAGGATTAAATATTTATAAGCAACTTGACAATATTAAGAAAAACTGAAGGAAGATGACCATGTTTGATGAAACTATAGTCAAAATAGCACCATCCTTCAACATGCTTGACTCTGGACCTTACTGGTTAGGGAATTCAAATGATATGTTCCAGTCCAGCTTCCCAGACTATTTATGCATATTATGTCAAGCAGATATTGATGAAAACATAAAAATAACCTGGAGAGAAGGGACTGACATCTAAGATTTCCACCTTCTGGCAAAATGCCCTATCTAGGAAACTTATGATTATGTGCATCTTGGTCTTCTTGCTTCTCTTCTGTCCTGGTGAATCTGCCCAGTTGTGTCTCTAAACGTTATGAATTGTCCAGGGAAGTATAAGTATGAAGCTCCTCAGAAGTAGGAGAACTAAAAACCAGATCTGGCACTTCTCAGGCACTTACTCCAAACATTAAACTGTTACCTCAAAGATTGGGGCATTACTACTGATGTGCTTTCAATAGTGGACAAGACTGCTCTGGAGAGAGCTAAATATAGTGCTTCATTTTTTTGACACTTCTTAATGTCAATTTTGACATATTTTAATGTTCTAGAGCGCTTAAACAGTGCTTCTCAACTGGGGTGAGAACCTGCCATGGGTCCTGTGATGCCACTGCACCTTCATGGAGTGAAACTCCCATGTGTTTCCATTCTCAGGTGGTACATTGGAGCTAAACCAAGAAGTGGCTGCAACAGAAAGGCACACCTACCTGAATAACATTATGCGGGTGGCCATGCTGCTTCTACCTGGTTCTTCCTGGTTCAGCTCCAACATACCTCCTGAAAAGAGGCAGGTGGGACTATCCTATCTGGTGGCAGCAGCAGTAGGGTGAAACAGCCCCATGTGCCTCTGTGTTCAGGAGGTACATTGGAGCCAAACTAGAAAGAGTCACAACAGAAGTGGCACATCTGCCTGCACCATATAATGTAGATCCACCTGCCTTATACATTTGTGTTTCTGTGAGATGCATGCAGGGTCAGAGAAGGAAGGGTTGTAGTAAGAACACATGCTTCTGCCACAGCTGCTTCCCAATCTGGCTCTGCAGGATGTACCTAGTGCAGTTCCACAAGGCTGCAATGGCAGTGGAAGTAACTAAACTGAGGCACCCCCTTGGTTTCCCCTCTCCCAGGTCTTGTATGTCCTTTTGCCTCCAGCATACCCCTCCCACCCCCTCAGCAAACGAGCTGCATGTGTAGGTTGATACCTGGTCCCTGACAGCTAGGTGCTCCTGAACTCAGTCCCTTACTGCCCCAGGGTGATGATCATCTTAGGGTAACTTAAGGGAAGAATTTCGCTTAGTGGTTTCCTATCCTTACCAGTGACCTGAAATCATATGTTGTATGGTGAGTCCACTGCTGCTCTGGGAGCAAATGTCTGCTCAGCCAGGCAGACCTGGGGAAGTACTCCCTGCCAGCAGCCTGAAGGGGTTCATTTAATATTATCTAACCAAGGAGTAACGTATTAATTGATAATGTAATTGTAATATTTATAATGTAACAAATATATTATTTTTCTGGGATGTTACTAATTATGAATTATGAAAAGTGTTGAAGGGGTATCTTGAGTCTAAAAAGATTGAGAACCACTCACCAGAAGTTATGCTTCTGAGCAGTGGCATAATCCAGGGCAGAGGAGTGAGACACTAGCCCTTGGCACTGATTTAGACCTTCTAAAATCGACTTCAGCAGTGCCCCAGTGAAAAACTCTGACCTCCTTAATGATTTGACCCCACTGATCACTATGAGAGCCCCAAGAAAGGCATCCATGAGGCATGTAAATAATCTCTACACTTCTCCATGATGAAACATCAAAACCAACTCATTGAGACTGATAGGGAAATACAAGTTTCATTGACAGAAAGAGGAGAGCCTTCAGAGTTTGGCAGAATGGCATCAATTACAAATGGAAGACAGATACTTATTACCACATAAAATCCAAGACCTAAAGGAAAATTTGAGAACGAAAGAGCAAGTAGTGAAAGGACAAAGTAAAAGGAATTTAAAATGTTGATGATAACCACACCATGTAATTTCTTCAGTAAAATCAAAGCCAACACACATAAGGAACAGCCTCTTTGAAGTCCAAGGATGGGACTATACTCCTTAAAGACAGCCCCACAATCAATGCACAGTGGAAGGAGCACTTTCAAGACCTTTTGAAGAGAGATACTAATGTAAAAGGCAATACCATGAAGCCATTCTACAACACTTTGTTAAGGACTACCTTGGAGACCCACCAACTTATCAAAAGGTCTTGAAAGTCATTAAGCAGATGAAAAATAACAAAGCATGTGGTCATCAATATTCTTGTAATTGTGTTGTGTGTGCCTGCTCAACTGAAGCCTTCTTGACTGCTTCTAGGAAGTACATGAAATGCTTGGACTCACTGTTAACTTCATGTAAACCAAGATCCTTTACCAACCCACTCAAAACCAACTGGCTTCACCTGTACACATTACAATTAGAAGGCAGTCTTTGGAGAACACTGAGCATTTCTCCTACCTGGGTAGCCAACTTTCCCTAAAAGTAAACATAGATGATATTAAGCACTGAATAAAATTTAGCAGTGCTGCTTTTGGATTTCTCTGAAATCATGTCTTTGATCATGACAACAGGACCCAAACCATACTTCTTTTCTACCAGGCTGTTGCCATCCCTACCCTGTTGTATAGGTATGAAACTTGGATGCCATTGGAAACACCCGAAGGTTTTGAAATGTTACTTCTGCAAGCATTCTGGGTAAAGCAAACATTACCAGCATTGAAGCCTCTGTCAGTTAAAGAATAGGATACATAGCAATAGGACATTTCATAATGGTGTCTGACAATTGGTTCCCAAAACACATCTTTACTCCAAACTCAGTGATGATCATCTCTTGAGAGGTGGGCAAAAGAAGAGATTCAAAGACATCTCTGATGAAATGCAATAGCCAGAGACCCAGTGATACTGTGATAACAACAAGTCATTGACTGTTTTGAACAAACTCACTTCACTATGGGGGTAAACAGATGACAGAGAAAGGGAAGAGCTTTGATCCAACCTCATCAGAATCTACTCCTTCCTCCCAGAACTATTTACCATGTCTGTAGTTGAACATGTGGGTCTTGGATTGGCTTCCTTAATCATCTACAGACTCCCCTATCTACTGGGAGCCTTTTCATCCTTATCTCAAGAGACTGCCAATGGTTTAAGGAGTTTGTATTAGGCAGTAGCTAAACTGTGTTTTCAGGATTGCAATCAGAACTTAGGTATCTAAGTCCCATTTTTGGATGTAAAGAATGTTGCAGATTCTATCTCACTTTGCAAGTATGGGCCTCTGTGGCAAAGGCACAGGGAGATTCCTGTAGGGTGGCTGCAGGGTGGCTTCTAACTGCCTACGCCCTGCAACTATCTGCCTGATTCACTCCTTACCTTACAACATCTGCAGAACTGAGATAGGAATGCTAAATACCACAGTACATAGCCATGATTAATCTTTTGATCCCTCAGTCATATGTGTAGATTTTAACAAGAATCCAAAGGAAAGAATATGATCAGGTAAAATATGTGCAGATAGATCTATTGAAGGTTGAACAGGCAGTCTTACATTTTGTCATTTCCTGGCTTTTGTATATTTGACTTGAAAACAATAACAGCCTGTTTAATGCTTTTCAAAATTATTTTTAATTTTCATATGATGTCCTTATTCTTAAACTTCAAACAGGAAATAAAGGAAAAGGACAACAACAGACTTAGAAACTTTACATCAACACCAACAACCTATGACACTATACCAGAAAAGGAGACTAAGACACAGTTGTCCTATACTAAAAGCAAGCTTATTGAACCCTAACAGATACAATTCTAATTAAAATTGAAGTAGCAGTAACAATTTAAAAAATTTAGGTTTGTAGCTAGTCAAACAGATGCTCACCACCCCAAAATGTTGTAAGTGCAACTTCACTGGTTGATCAGGCTGTGAAGTCCTGTCTGGGGGACTCCTTGCTGCTCCAACAGCTGATGTTGAGACAGGATCTTGAATTGGTGGCAGGATCTCTTCAGGCTCTTGTCAGGAGGGTTCTTAGGAGAGGTTCCAACTCTTGTTCTTATATACCTTATCGTTACTGCTTTATAATTAATATATTAGCATAAGCTCTTCCCTACAGTGCATATTAATGAGCCTATTTCCACTTGCCATATGTGATTATCTGTAACTGGCATTTTAAAGTAGCTAAAAGTGAATTTATTCTTAGGTAGGGGTTAGTTTTTCTATTAATAATTACCCTTTTCTCCCTAGCCAAATGCCGTAATTTTGGTTGGCCCAATCCCTGTTTCGACATTGGTCATCCGACCAGGGTCCTCAAAATGACCACAGAAATGTTACACTTGCTAAAATTAAGAAAAATTGGCATAGTACCAGATATACTGCATCACATATATTTAAAGAATTCCAATGAGATAATTATGAAGGACATTTAAGTTTACAATATACATCTCTTCTGGGTCACAAAGCAATGGGTTAAAGCTGGAACACCAATTAGACATTCACATTGCATGAGAATGAAAAGTGGAGAATACTTTGCGTTCCTGCTATGTGTTTTACTGAGTTTTGGGAAAGTGGCACATCAGAAAATTAATTCCACATCAGAAATGTCTTGTTTTCAGGGAAGATATTTCAGGGAAATGAAATGACATTTCAGGGAAAAGAAAAGTCTTCTTTTCAGGGAAGACACTCCCTATGTATGAAGAAGGGTGACTCTGCTTGAAAGCTTGTTAATAGCTTTTTTACAACTACTCAGTTGGTCTAATAAAAGATATCACATCTACTCAAAGTGCCTTGCCTTCTTTTCATGGAAGAATATATTGAGGAGTGGGAAAGCATAACAAACCAAGAGTCAAACTTACTGATTCACAAGAATGCAGTTTTCTGTGAGTCTTGCTGGTAGTGAACGTATCTTGCATTTTAAAAGTGAATCATTCTTTACTCTCAAGATAGATGATACAACAGATTATGTGACATGGCAGTTCTTCAAGGAATAACTTGTGTAAAAAGGAAAAAAACTTCATGCTTTTAATGTTACTGGACATGAGATAGTTACATCACATTTTAACTTCTGATTTTATAAGCTTTTGTAATATATGCCCCCGTAAAATATTGTAATAAATGCAATTTTTTGATGTTCATACTCAAAGGTATGACTGGACAAAAAAAATAGAGTTTCTAAAGTCCTATGGGAGAGGGGGAAAAGTATTAATAAAACCCATGGGTCTTTTTTAATTTGAGATGCACCTAATAAAATGTCTTGTATTTTACAAAGTTTAATTAAAAAAAAACAACAAAGCAAACACAAAAAACTATTCTGAAAGAAAGTTTACTTTCTGTTTGTTTGCAATCAAGATTCATTTACAGTCAGGACGCAAATCTACCATGAAAGTCTAGTATTTAAAAAGCACTCACATCATACTCATCACACATGCAGAGCACTAATTAAAACATTCCGCTGTTCGCCATTGGACCCAATCAATCCTCTACCTCAATTAATTATTTCACTGCCTATTTTCTCCAATTATTTACCCATCCAGATCTATCCTAGGCTTCCAATGCACCTTCTTCCATCTCAACCTCATCCACACAGGGCTGCTTCCATTAGTTGTATGTACTCATCTCCACCTACTGTACTCTCTCCTGTATTTTCTGTATCCTTAGCTGGTTCTCTACTTTCACTTCATGGTCACAATTAAAAAATTCCCCACGTTATACTCTAGGTCCCTAACCATATTTGTTTTTCATTTTACTCCCTGAGAAAATTCCTACCTTCACATTCATCCTTTGCATGCCCCTGTCCATGCCATTAATCTTCTGTTTCCAGAAAACTCATCAATTCCTGCAACTTGACTCTTCCCTCCAAACCTTTAATGCAAATTCATGTACTCTGCCAAAATACAACATTAGCAATTCAACTCTTTTGCAAACCAAATTTATGCTTTTTCTAAAGCAACCACCCCCTAGCAAATTGACTCTCTAAATACCATCCTGGTAAACAGAGTTCTTCTGCCAACAAGAAGCTTGGGCATCCTCTATCTCCCTTCCAGTAAACTGCTCCTTTTTAGACATCCAATTTATCTACTTTCTTACTGAATGGGATATGGTGTTTTGGGGGCTATAGTCAGGTCACCTCTTCTAGGTATCCCTGTCCCTAGATACAACCAGGGTCAGTGAGATGCTTTTGTTCAGGTTTCTTGCTCAGTAGATGAGCAGGACAGATGGCTGTTGAGGAACAGAGGATCAGTTACAATCTGAGCACAGGGCCCCAAGAGGGGCTAGGTGTGTGATCGGAGGATCCCCAGGCACACAAAGCAGGGCTGAGTGAGAGAGACCAAAGAAGAGGGGGAGTGTCTGAGTGCAGGACCTGGATGTTCAGGAGCCAGGGAGTGACTGAAAATCAGACCAGAGGTCCACAAATCCAAAAAGGGCATAAACCCAACAAGAGAGACCAAGAGCTCAGAGAAAAGGTAGGAGTCAGACAAGAGGGTCCATGAGCCCAGAAAGAAGGGATCAAGAGTGGGACCAGGGTCTGAAAACCCAGAGAGGGGGATGAGTGTGAGACCAAAGAGTCCAAGAGACCAGAGTCTGAGAGTCCAGGATGCAGCCATGTGTGGGACCTGATGGTCCAAGAGCCCAGAGGGAAGGGCTGACAGAATTTTGGATGACTTTGTTGAATGATAACACCTGCAAAACTTAGAGCAAGGCACAGGGGTGGAAGAGAGCCTTAAGGTTACAGGTGCCCTGTAGAGCCACAGGCAAGCCAAGAGGGCCTATTGAGCCTGAGACCCAAGAGAGTAGTGAGGCCTGGGGGATACTTGGTGGTGGTTTGCCAGAACTGAGACTTACTCTAAGGCCTGTGGGCAGCCTACCTTAATCAGTTTTTAATAAGAACAAGGTGTGGTGGGTGAGCAATGGAAGGAGGGTAACATTAGAGTCTGAGGTAGACAGGAGCTACATAGCTACCAAGAGGTATCATGGCTGCTCCTGGGGCTTGAACCTATTACAATAGGGTTATGTATTACTGCTATTACAGTAGTACCTAGGACCACTAGTATTGTAGCCCAGTGATTCTCAACCAGGGCATAGTGAAAGCCTTTGAAGGGTGCCACTGGGAGAGAAGAGATAAATGCAGGCTCTTCCCTTCCAGCTGCTCCTTC
>NW_017728906.1:19560828-19566286 GCF_001723895.1 Crocodylus porosus
TGGAAGAAAATAGCCACCAAAGGGTGAAGTCACTTGCTCATTTATCTTTGCCAAAAATAGTGACCCAGATGATACTTACTATAAGTGTACGCTTCCAAATGCACTCAAGTTGTGTCAGAAATACTAGTAGTGATTAATGGGAATGTAAGAACATCACCACTTAACCTGAATATATAAAACTACATTAAGTTTGCATAACTGGAAGTTGAAAAGACATTTTGTGGGGTAAATTAATCCCATTTGCGACATTCACAGAGAAGTAAATACCATGGAGCTTGCCATACTAACAATCCAATACTTCTTTTCATCTTTAAGAATTATATCTAAAAGTTAATACTATATGGAATAAGAAAAATGATGTATATGTGCAAAAGTTTTGGATTATAACAGCTATTTAAACCCAAAATAAAATTCCTGCTTTTCATTTATAAGAGTCTCAGCTACAATGTTTTAATAACATTATATATTTTAAAAATACAAACTAAATTCTGCTGTCAGATAAAACAGCTTTACTTTCTGTGTAATCTATACAAATATGTGCCAGAGGACAGGTTTCATTTGGTAGGCTTCTGAGCCATTCAAAAATGCTTTTGGACTGACAAATATTACACAACAACAAAAATACATACAACTTACTGAGACCTGGTGAAGAATGTCTTGCATTCAAAAGCTTGTCTAACTTTATTCTACCATGCAGCTGGTCCAGAAAGGTATCACTCTCAAAAAATCCCTACCTCTCACATAATTCTGGACCATCACAGCTACAAAATCACTAGCATTACGGCTAAGCACAGATATTTAGGGAGGTTAAATTGGGTTAAAAATCACCATCAAATTTAAACTTAGCTTATCCCAGTTGCCAACCTTACACTTACAGGCCAGTCTCTGTGACCAGCAATCAGTCTAAACCTGTAACTGTACAGAAGTTCCATACATACAAACTGATCTAAACTGCAGAATCCAGTGTAAGATAAACCTGGATCTGTGTAGCATCAAACTTATTTGATTAGGCCAAACCAGTTCATGAGACTTTTGTACACTTTGCCTGTGCAGTTACAGGGCTAGGAAAACCCAGCTACTGGCCCCGCTTGCACTGGGCAATTTTTTGCCCCCCACGGTCCTTTGCTTCTCCCCTTCCCCCCACAAACCAGCCAGCCCTCTCAACCCCCATCCCACAAGCTGCTGCAGGTGCAGCTACTTTTATCAGCATTCACCACTGCTAGAGCTAAGCAAGTAAGTCCCACTGTAAGGAAGTGCAATTGGGATGGGAGGGTAGGTTCACTGGAGGAATGAGGGTTGTGGAGCTAAAAGTAGCCCTGGATTCCTCCCCCTCTCAAATCTCCCATGGACCCTGCAAGCTCCCCTGATCCTGCCAGACACTTCTGGACCCCAGAAAAACCATATGGGTTATGCCTACTCTCCCCCACCCCCCATGAATCATGCCTGCCCTCTGACCCCACCTGCAAGTCACGCTTGCCCCCCCCCACTCACATGGGTTATGCCTGCCTTGCCTGCTACCTGACTTACAGGTTGCACCTACCCTGCCCCTACAATCCACCTGTGGGTTGCACCTGCCCCCCACCTGACCCATGGGTCACACCCCCAACCCCCCTGCTGGACTTCTTATCCTCTCCAACCTGCTGGACCCCCAATTGCTAGTCCCCTCATCCTGACTAACCTAGTATCAGGCAGTCATTCTGAACCAATTTAACTTTCCCCTAGTGCCCCAAAATCTCTGTACTTAGTCTACTACAACTCACATATTCACATATACAGAAATTTGAAGTTTACCACTCCATTCTTGTTATTCATTACAGATGTCAGAATCAGTTAATCTTACAGGTGTCAAATGTAAAAATTTGCATTTGGAATTGTTTCCTTCACTTCCATGTACAATTTGGAAGAGAATAATATACTTTCCAGCTGTATTTAGCTATATACTGAATAGGGACCAATAAAAACAGTTGCTCTGGAAATAATAGAAGTAATGATGAGAAGAATGGGAAAAAAGAATTATTTTAAATATGTTATCGTATAATTAATGGTTTTAGGATGCAAGACAATGTGATTGGCTAACTATATTCCTTGGAAAGAACAATTATTCACCATACCTATTGTACATTAGAGTGATAACTTTAATACCAAATGACATTCCTTTCATTTGGCACATGTGAATTATAATGTGTAATGACCCACTCATGAGTACCTTATTGCAGAGCACAGGAACATAAGACTAAAAGGAGCCTCCTGGTTTGTTGAGTCTAGAGCCCAGGGAGTAGCATCAGAAATAGCGAAGACATTTTTTCAGAATGTATTCCAGGTAGATGAACTGGAAAATATTTCTATTTTTTTCACATTCATTCACATTAATTTCCATAACTGTATAATCACTAGCACCTTCAGAAAGAAAGACATCCAGTAAAGAAGAGTGAGAAACTCCAGATGCTTATATGTTCAAATAACTTTAATATATCCTTCCATAGAGTATCAAGCATCTTTATATATTAATTGTATAGATCCATGCCTGACCGAATTATGAACTTCATTAAGTTGAATCTTAACTATGACTTCCTTGTGTTCTTAATGTCTGTTCTTGAGATAATTACAACATTACTAGATGTTTTTCACATTTAAATAACTAACATTTACTTTTAGCTGCATGTGTTTTTTGGTTTATTTTTGTTTGGGAAATAAAGGCCTGATCACATACTCATTCTTTTCAATGCCATTCTCCTAGAGTACTCAGTAGAATCAGGATCAGTCAAGAAACACTATTATCACATCAGTAATTCTGGAACGCTTATATTTTACATTTTTATTAATTTAAGTTACTACAACTGCTGCTTCTTGTAAATGGGTCTCTCATATCTCTTGGTCTAGATTTCTCTCACTGCTGTTACCACAAGTCTCTTGCTTATGACCTAGGGTGTGTTATAAAACTATTTTATTAAAAAAAGCCTAGGTTAGCTGCAAGTTCTTATCATCTAAACTGATGTAAGTTGAAGAATCCTTCTTTATAATATAGCTTTTTTAGATTGTTTTATATAATCAATGTATTTGTTTCCTTTGATGCATTTTTGCAAACATTAAACAAAAACTTTCTCTCTCTACTCTTTTATTCTAATGCAACAAAATAATTTACCTTCATGTATTTAATAACAATAAACAGCAGTTTACAAGATTAAACTGTATGAAACAGATCCTGATCTGCTCAGTGCTGTGTATCATCAGAATAGATAATGTTACAGACTTGCAGAGTACCAGTACATTGATTTTGGTATGATATTTTATAGAGGACTAGACTGATTTTACAATTGACCATAAATTCATTGTTGCCAACAACAGATCAACCACAATATAATCTACGATGAAATATCTAGTATATCCCACATGACCAAAACCTGAGATGCTGATCCTTGTGCTAGTCCACTTTGCTACATCACAGATCCACACAGGAGAAGGCAGAAGGCATTGCATTTATCTTCTCATCAAATCCAAGAAAGTTGTCTTGGGTAACACCTCCTTTGAATGTATTCACCCAGCAGCATGTACTAGAACTGAAAACAACAGATGTTATGCTCTTTTTACACACCACAGTAGAATAAAGGATTTATAAAGAAACTTAATTTTATCTAGTTGACACTGACAGTGAAATCCTGGAAGATTTCATTGTGCACACACTGCCAGAACCACACGTGTAAAAGCTGCTAAACTCATCTGTTCTGTCACCTTCTTCAGACTTTCACATTCTGGATCACAGCTGAGGATTTCACAATCCAGCCATGGTCTCTGATAGGCCAGTACCTTATTAAGGCAGAGATCTAAGTCAATCCAGCTCCCAGGCAGCCATAAAGACGAGTGATCCCAAATAGATTTCATAGTTTCACAAACCAACATACACTGAAGTCTGAGCAAGTACCGGAGCACTGTACCCACAGGATAAGAAGTCAAAGACATGGTGAACAGTTACCATTATATATTCGTTTCTAATACCGATACGGTGTCCCTCAAAACCATCCATTCCTTTCCACAAATAATTTTGGTTTTCTAATGTTCTGCACAAGATGGAAAGAGTGGGGATGGAAACTTGAGCATCAATGGGAGAAAATAAAGGCTGATTTACATACTAAAACAACAAATTCATCAAGGTGCATACTGAGGCTATATGACAGGTAGGAAAAAAATACCCTTCCTATCCAGCTTCATTAAAACTACCATATTAGAGCCGAAGGAGCAATGAAAGGTAATACACAATTTTAACAAGCCTGGTTGCCAGCAAGTAACAAAAGATTTGACTATTAAACCAGGCGGAGGGGGGGAGGAAGGAGTGTTATGCACATTCAGGAAGCCCAGCAACTAACCATCCATTTGACGTCCTTTTGGTACACACTATTAAAAATAAAAATGTATTAGTTTAATCATCTAAACAAAATAAATCAAAACCCCTCACTTAGCAATGGTTTGAACCCCTTGGAAACTAAAATATAGTGTCTGGTTGTCCTGAATGAGTAATACATTTCCTTAATCACAAATTGTAAATCCAAGTGTTTAAAACAAATAGAACTTTGGGGGTAGGGGAAGACCAAAGAACACAAAATAAATATAGGAGAGTCAGATTAATAAATCATTAATTTTTATGAGACACTGCCAAGGTATCTTTGCATGAACCTGCTCCTTTCCAGGTTTTAAGTATCTAATTAAATTAGATGAATGAATCTAATGAAAAGAGTTAAACATAGTTTATTCACCTTTGATCCAGATACCATTTGTTGTCCAGGGTTGAAAAGGTCCAAGTTTTGGGCAAGTTCATGTCTCACCACAGAGATGATAATATCCTTCCCCAGATATCTTCTGCAGACCCCAGCTAAAGTAAGACCCCAGTAATCACAGCTATGGACTAGGATAGAGAGTGAGTTTCTTCCTTGGGTTCCTCATCTGGGCTGGTGTTCTCTTCAGCTCATGTTCAAGGAGACTCAGTTTCTATGTCATCTTAGCTGCACTTAACATTATAGCTGCCTCTTCATTGTTTGAGCTCTTCAGAGAGGGATCAGTGGTACAAAGAATTGCAAGAGAAATCTTAGAAAAGAGAAAACCCTGGAAAATACTACTCTTTTCTCTTATGTCTGGTCCAGGACTCTTTTACTTGTCTCTCCAGACATCAGCTATGCTTAGAGGGATTTCAGGCACATTTGTGCCTGCTAATTATTACTCTCAAATTCAAAACTTAACAATAACACTGTTGCAGATACTAGGGTCACAAATGTGGTTTGGGGGCTCTCCTGAGTGTGTGCTATGGGGGCACCTGAAAAAATGGCTGTGAGGTTAAACTGATAAAAAAACTCATAGTGACTAGGTGTATTAACATTAGATTTGGTGTTTAATTGGCTAAAGGAATTCATTGGATGGTTCCTAAACACAAACACAATATATATGTGGTGTGTGTACAATGTGTGTGTAT
>NW_017728906.1:19566587-19583661 GCF_001723895.1 Crocodylus porosus
AAAGTTCTAGATGTTCCAAATGAGTCTTGATCCAAGATGTCTAATTCTGGCTTATGCCCTTTCCATCTTGTAAAAGAGAATTATGAACAACTAGTGCCACTCTGGACAGAAATAGCCACCACCTAGTTCAGAGAAAGAATTTTCCCATCTTCTTTCAAATGATTTGACTTAAATTGAAGAGGTCCAGCTTGCATACACATTATTTCTAGCCAACTTTGAAGGTCCCATGCTTTAATAAGTTCCTATAGAACTTAACCAGAGGCCAAGTAGACTGTTTACTGAAGCTAATATTCTAGACTTCTTGAAAATCAGATTCAGGCCAGGACCTGGACTGAAACTGTTTTAGTGGCGTTAATGTCAATGAAAGTAAATAGACATTTATTTTTATTTGTTTTCACCTGTTTGAAATGTTCTGTACTGTTGGACCATGAGACTGAGCTATCCTGCCTGAGAGAAGGCGATTTCAAGGGTCAAGGTATTGTGCTATGTTGTTTTCAGTCATTTGTAGCAGAAAGTGTTTTATTTGAATAACTGCAAATAACTAATAATGAAACGTATTAAAGATTGCCACGTGTCAATGGGCATGCGTGTCCAAAAAAAAAATATTTTGTAACATCAAAGCTCATTTGTTCACTCTCACTACTTTTATGGCTCCAATGATTTTATTAAAACAATTCATGAGGCAAGAAAACAGTTTCCATAGATTAATATAACTTAATAATAAAACCTTTGTTAATAGATTATGATTAGGAACCCATCAAATTCATGATATCTTAATTTTTACAGAAACCGTGAAATCATTAAGCCCTCACAAAAAAGTGTGAAAGACCATGAAAAAGCATGAAATAAGTGAGTGAGCGGGGTGGGGGAAGGGAGGTAGAAATAGAAATGGGTGGGAAGCCCCAGCACTCTGAAGCACAGGGAGAGGGAGAAGAGAGGAGGAAGAGAGATTTTTATGGCAAAGTGCAGCAGGCTCCCCCATGCCTCTGGCTGAGGAGTCCCAGAAATCCTGCCTCTTCCCAGAGATTGACAGATGACCACCTGTCAACCTTGGGGGAGGGGCCAGACTTCTGGGGCCCCTTAGCCAATCACAGGCATGGGAGGGGGGGAAGGCTGCCACACTCAGACCATGAAATCAGGAAGCAGCCTCCCCAAAAAACCTGGTAGGTTTTGATCGGTCCCTAATTATGATTTCAGATGGTGCTGGTGTCCTTTTCAGCTACCTGCACAGACCATGCTACAATTTTATATGATAAAGGACACTGCATAGTAATAACATGGTAAGGAGATGTTGAAACATTAGAGAGACAACCAGCACCTTCATAACTACATAACATATTTAGGACTTGATTTTACTTCCTGTGAAGTCAATAAGAAAAGGCCCAATGAATTAAATAGGAGGGAAAAATAGAACTTTGCTATTTATTTTAAAATTTATGATGAATAATGAAATTCTGGTGAAAAATAAAATCTGAGCACATGGAATAAATCACATATTTTAAAAGACAGTTCAGAAATAAATTAGCAAACTTTTTACTTATTTTTTGTGTGTTTACTGAAGGAAAATTTCATTATTTACCTTCATCTTCTTCCCTCATTTGTTCCATCTAAACGGGGTCATTGTGGATCTTGGCTCTTCACTATCACAAAAAGTAAGTAAAGAATTTCCTAATTTATTTATGGGTTTTTTTAGATGTCTGATTAATTCAATGTGCTCATAACATATGAAATTTGTTCTCCATTAGTGGCTCCTACACACACAGAATAATATCCTACTATTCTTACTCTCTAACTACTCTTCTACTAACTAGTAGCAACCCATGCTGATAATTTTGGATTTAAAACCAAATTTTTAATAACTTCTCTTGATGATCTGTGGCAAGGGGTTGTTAAAAAGTTCTTAATAGCATACAATTAAGTATGCTATTAAGATGTTGTGTAGTTAAGTTGGCAAAGAATTTTGTAACAATAATGAAGCATAAGGCATAAAACTTCCCTGTGGAGTTGATTTGGCTATTAAATTTTTGCTGAGACATAGCATGAGTCTATCAACCATTGCACACTTAATAATGTATACAGAATAAGGTACCGGTATCAGATTTTTTTTAATGGCTGTCAACTCTTTTTAAAAAGTTTTGATATTGAAATGATCTGATATTGAAATTTCTCTGTGGGAGCAGATTCCTCCATCAATGTTCAGTCATGCTAACTTTAAATAGATCTCTGAATATGGTTTTCTAATGGAATGGTCTACATTGTAGTATCTGGGCCTTCATTTGTGAAATCTTTGGGGCAACAGCTGTTTGCATGTACATAGCACCTAGCATATTTAGAGTACCTGCATATTTATTTTAATTAGTGCTGTAAAATTTATAATATAGATTAACTGATTGAAAAAGTAGCAGGTAATAAGTTACTTGTCACAGTATTTTTTTATTATTGCACGTAAAACCCAAAAGGAGCCAACTGCAATTCTAATACTTATACCTTTTTTTCTCTGAGTGTAAATGCACTTACAGACCTTTTATTATAGTCTAACTGGAGGGCTGGTGAATAATCTCAGCATGGTTGAGCAGCAAATGTTGGAGGATAATTGGATCTGCAGGCTAAGGTAGTATGAATGTTGGAGGTCTTGTGGAGAAGATTGATAGGTATCTAGTTTATATTGCATTGGAAATCTGCTTTTTGGTTTTTTTTTCTTTTGTTAAATACACAATTTTTCAGCTTTTAAGGTGATTTTTTAACAGTTCTAAGTTAATTAGTACTATTTGTGCTTTATAAATAATATCTGTGGAGATTTTTATAGATAAGTGGAAAGAAGTGAGGAATTTATTTAATGTACATGATGAACATCTTAGGAAGATACATTTCTGGACTGTTTTAGTAATTGGTATTTGTACATAAACCATAGATTCATTGAGCTCTGAGTAAATTCTTTACAAACATTGGGTGTTCTGCACAAAACAATAAGCAAATTTGTTGTCTATCATTATCTATACAGAAGTGATAATTATGATGCATTATTGTACAGTTGTGAATGGACCAGTTCCAAAAGTAACTAGCTTAATACTGCCTTACTTAAAATACAGCTTAGGAGGTTGCCCCTAATGAGCTCACGGTGCTCCACCTAGTCCTGTTCCTCCTCAGGCTCAAGCAATCTATCCTGTGCAGGACTCTTTCTCTTCCCCTTGGTCTTGGCCCAGACTGGCCCACTTGACTCAGGGATCTGACCTCTCTGGACACGTGCTCTCCAGCACTAAGCCCTATCAGCCCCAATTGTAACTGCATGGTTTCAGCTGCCTTAAGGCAGGGGTTCACAAACTTTGTGATACTACAACCCTGAGTGCTGGATGGTGGTGGCAGGGGATGGGGATCACACACACAGCATCTACCACTGCCATCCATCACTCCATGTTGCCACCACGCACCGCTTCCCCACACCACCACATGTACCCCCTGGGAAGTTTGCAGCTCCCTTTTAAGTTGCTTGTGACCCCCCCAGAGGGTTGTGACCCACAGTTTGAGGAGCCCTGCCTTAAGGGGTATAATCATGGCCTACTGCTTCCCCCATAATCATCTCTGTGTTTCACAAATATTACCGTCCTCTTGTGCACTGGGTCCTCTCATTGTACCCTATCATGCTCTGGGTCCTCCGTCCTGATGCTCTGGACCACCAAGTCTCTGACTCTGCCTGGACTAACCTCTGCCTCTGTCGTTAGATCCCTGGCCCTGTACCAGGTTCATCCCCCTGAATCTCTAACTCTACAGGGCTAGTATCTTCTGACACTAAACTGCCTGGCATGAGCCCCAAACAGGCCTCTCTCTTTGGGCCTTAACCTCTTCTATTGCAGAATGCCTCCCAGACAACCCAGCTATAGCCTCCCCACCGCTCTCATACCCACTACCCAAATATCTGGTATTATGGCAGCTAATATTCAAACATAAACCCCTCCTGGGTTTCAGATAACTCTTACCTATTAGCTAGGAGCATTTTGCAACTTGCCATCCACCCTTGTTGCCTAGATTTCCCATCTCCAGCAGGAATTTGCCCACAGCACAAGTCAAGCCAGATTGAACTCTAGCTCATCCTATTCTACAAGTAATAGGGGTTAGGGGACCCTGCTATGATAGTAAAACCATGAACATTGTTAAACAAGCAACAAGAGTGAGAAATCTAATCCTGCTTCCTTTACTTGAGGAAAAATGCAGTTAGAGTTTTGTTTGAACAAAACTTGAGGCAATATGCCATAACAATCCCTCTCTCTTGTTTCTCCTCCCCATCTCTTGTCCTCACTTGATGAAAAAATCTCACTCTTCTTTTGAAGGCTGGGCAAGGTGACACTGGCTCAGATAAGCTTTCCAAGGAGACAGACAACTTTCTCAGATGCTAGGAATAAACTTATAGAAAGTAGGAGGTCTAAACAGAATTTAAATTAAAAGCAAAGGATTGGGGGGTACACTGCTGAGAGAAGTGAAGGTGGTCAAGTGGACTTGGTCAATAGGAATAAACAAAGCAATTAACCATTGCAGGACATGGGGGTTATATAAACTAGTCCAGTTGTTTATTTACCTAATATAATTAATAGTTCAGGACATGGATCTGCATGTTTGCTTGCAAAACACCAAGCTTACTTTTACTAAGACATGGTCCATTCCCTCTTAGGGTGGGAATACATAACAACAGTGAACACTAGGGGTGCACCGATAAAGATTTTCTTGGCCAATTATTAACCAGGCAATATCAGTCCAATAGTTGATTTACAGGAATGCACTTTAGGAGCTTGGAGAGCAGTGCTCTGCCAGGAGGCTGTAGGGGGGAAGGGGCATGGGGGAGGGAAGGAGCATGGTGGGGCAGATCAAGGCCCCCATGGTGAGGGAGGGAGTGAGGCAGGGACAAGAACATGGGCAGGGCCTGGGGCTGGGGCTGGGGCTGCCCACCCAGGGCCGGGAACAGAATGGAGCTGCAGGCAGCTTGTTTATGGGGTGTGGGGCAGGGAGGAGGGGGATGGTTCCCTGCTGCTGTGTGCATCCCCAGGGGAGGCATGGGGGGCATGTGGCCCCCTGGACTTGTGTACAGGGTGAGGGTAGGCTGCTAATTACAAGCTTGGGGCCAGGGGCTGTGCCAGTCTCTTCCCAGTGGGGGACCTGGCCCGGGCCTGGGAGTGGGGTGGGCTCTGCTGTGCAGGGTAAGCAGTGATGCTGGGAGGGGTAGCTATGGGGGGAGGGGCTAAAGGGAATTCTGGGGTGGTTATAGCCCCCCCAAACCTATATCACTACCCTTCATCAGGGCACTCTGCTCTGCCCTCAAGTCTCTTCACAGGATGAGTACAGCAGTGGGAATCCATCCCCCATCACCCCTCCCACATCCGCTGAATGAGCCACTCATGGTTATGTCCCACTCCTAGCCCCAGGATCCCATTTTCTGTCCTCCCTGGGCAACACCTGCCCCTGCCTCTCTCCCTCCCTCACCTGGGGGCCTCAATCTGTCCCCACCACACCCCTTCCTTCCCCCATCCCCCTTCCCCCCCCCCACAGACTTACCAGCAGGGTGCTGCTCTCCAAACTGCCGGGCTGAATTTCTGGCCACTTGCATGCTGTAGTTGTGCACATGCATGCAACATTTATCAGTGACATTATTGGCTACACTGGCCAAAAAAAGCTGACAGCCGATAATGTTAATTTTCCTTTTATTGGCGCCAATCCAATACGTGATCAATATATTGGTGCATCTCTAGTAAACACAGGAGCTATTAAGTCCCACAGGCCCCATTCACTACATTTTATCTGTGAGGCTGTGATGCACAACCTTCAAGGAGACAAAGAAAAGATAGCACAAGTTTAAATCCACAATAATGGGATTAGAGAATGATCTTAGGTTTGTCAGGAATGAATAGTGACCATCAAGAATTTTGAGCTACATTTTAACCCTTACTCCTGCTCCAAGGCAGTGCAGCTCTGCAGAGCAGAAATCATGATAGGGTCTTCTTAAAAGATAATTAAGTATTAAAATGTCACTCGGGCTGAACAGGGAAATAAAACAAGCAGAATGCACTGTTGCAGGAAAAGGGAAATGTCTTTAGCTCTCATCCATCATTAGGATCGTAAATTAATACAGTAAATTAGTTGATCTTGATTTTTCACTTTTAAAGAAAAAAATAATTATCTACTCTGTGAAGCAGCTTTAATCCAGTCCTTTTTTTTTGGAATGTGGTATATCTATTCTTTGAGAGTTTGGTGGAAAAGACAGCCGTTTAGTTTGGGAATAATGCAATACACTTCCACTTTATATCAAATTAAAATTCCAGTACATTTATTTGATTTTTTTTAACTGCAGCTGATTTGCTCAATACATAAGTATTTCATGTATCATATGTGCTCTACTCTATGAAATCTCATTGATGTGCTTTTCATTGATGAGGTGAGATGATGCCAATGGGCACCAAACACCTGAATCCAAGCCCAAGTGAGGCATTGTGACAGGATGCACTGGGCTGTATTAAATTCAGGCTTAATTTATTACAAAACATGTCCCGCTTTGCATACTGCAGTATCAGGGAATGTTGATCATGTTTTTTCTGAGGGGGTTTCTTCTGAGGAGATAAGGGCCTGTCCCAAAAAGGATCTACGCACTGCAACTCTTAGATACCTAGTCCCTTATGCAATTCAAAAGAAGAATTAGGGCATATTTATACAGTGCAAGGCAGTGCAGAACACTAGCTGCTACCCAATAGCAGAAGCAGCTCAGATGTGTTAGCAGGGTACTAAGTCTGGACTAGTTAGTAAGTTTGGCTTTATACCAGACCTATCTCAGGTATAGCGCTGCACCAAAGCAAATCTGCTACCTCCAATGACAGAGCTGGTGCACAAAACCAGAGTGAGATAAATCTGCTTTGTGTTGCTAAGACATAACCTTAATTATCTCAGAACTGGACCCACTGGGACCAACAGAAAGCAAGGCATTAGCTAACAGGAAGCATCAAGGTTGGAGCGTACTTTAAATCTTAGCCCTTTCTGGGACTTTGGCATCTTACTCAGAAGGAATTTCCTTCCCTTTACAGTTTGCAACCTGAAACCTGTTCCAATGGTAGATATATAAGCACTTTCTTTCAAAAAGCTGTGTAGGGGGTCATATTTTTAAAACACAGATAACTCTGATGCTGCATCTAGTGCTCTTGAATTTAGTGATTAAATTGCTTGCCTCTCATTTGCCTGAGGGAGTTCAAACCATATCCCCACATACAAGGGAGTGTCATAAATGCCACACGGTACAATATTTTGGGGTGGAGGTATTCTTGCAATACTTTTCTTGAAGACGTTTCGCTTTGCAAAAATTTAATAGTCAGTGGGTTATAAAAAGAAAGAAAGGGTATATGTAAGTCAAGAGTCTTCCCTGGAAAGGGATAGTTATTGAATTTAATCCCCACATGTCACCTATAGAAAATATAGTTGCCCACAACTCTTCTGTATTTTTGTCTCTATCAAGAGGATCTTAGTTAAAATATTCCAAAACACCAAAAGCAAACAAACTTTTGTAGAAACCATCATATAACTAATGAGATGTTTTAAAATTAAATAAGACAGGTATACTGACACCATAAAAATATTGCAGTAGAATTCTACCCAGACTGAAACATCACACTTTTTTCATGTAAACCAAACCATACCAGTCTGCAAACACTGCCAGGTTCAAGCAATTAGAATAAGCAGACTGTTCAGTAAGTAGTATTGCAGGTTTGTGTCTTGCATAGCATCTCCCACGTTGCAAACTACTTTACATACGTAAAACATTCAAAGAAGTGAACAGTATGTAGTATAAATTACAGACAACAATGATGTAAAGACAGGTGGCCAGATTCCTAGCTGGTATAAGTAAGCATAGCAACTGATTTTAATGAAGCCTTTGTCAGTTGACAACAGGTGAGGCTCTAGCCCCCATCATTAAATTAAGCACTTAATTACAGAGAAAAAAAAGCAGTGAATAGTTATGAGACACACACAAAAGAATGAAATAACCTTCAAGAAGATGGAAAAAACCCAGTAAAACACATGAACATTATAGCAAACAGAAATGCGGACACAAAACAATCTTCACAACAACAGCTGCAGTTCACAGGTCTCACTCTTCATTGGGCCATAATCATCATCACCTGTCCAAAATATGCAACAAATGCTACTGAATCAGAATGACAGGGTTACCTAGTTGCAGAGACAATCCCAGATGCAGTAGCAGAAATCAAATCTAACTGCTCAGTAGTCTCAGACTAGAGGCAGGAAGAAGCTGGGAGGTCTTCAGCTGGACTGGCAAATGAATATGGATTTTTTGGTGGTTGTGTTTATTGATGCCTGCAGAAAAGTTACCAGCGTCTTGTATGTATTATGATCATGAAAGTGTGACTTGAGGAGTTGAGACAGAGAGGAACTCAAACAATAAAGATGAAGTTGATAAAGGTCTAAAAGATTTCAAGCAGAGGTAACAAGATTATTTTCACTTGATGTTTTAAAAATTAAAAGCTATTATAATTGATATGGGAAATACAGAATGGATTTTTGAGCTATTTAAATGTTTTGTGTTTCCAACTCTTCTACCTACTATTATTTGCTGTCTGATTTATGACTGAATCTTAGTTTTGTTTCTGAAGTATTTTTTAAATGTGTTCTTGCACTCTGTTTGATTGCTACTTTGTAAAGCTGAGAATGAGTATAATAATCATTTGCAGGATCTTGGCCTAAGTGTTTAATGCTACTCTCCAGTATCTAAATGTGTGTATGTATATTTGTGGTCTAGTTTACTGAAAGGCATTTCCAAATTATTTTGACCAAAGATGCTATTTAACAAATGTAGTAATAGTGGTCTAACTTATACAGAAACTGTTTTAAAAGAGATCATAGTTACTATAATTAGGATGGGGAGACTAGCAGACAAATAATTAATTAATTATCTGTATTGACACAATGAAAAATCTTAGACTAAATTATTTGAGGTTTCTGAGTTTAAAACACGAATAAATGTGGCAGTCAATTACTTCTGTTGCATTCCCTATGCTGTACCACAACCTTATTGATTGGTTTCAATTAATGTATGCCAGCAAGTAAATTAACATAGCACCTGAGGCATAATTCTCTGGTGGATCATGTACACTGACTTTTCACTATTCTTGCTGTTTTAACTCCTACTGAGCTTACTGCTGGGAGGTACGATATTTTTCAGTCTGGACACGGACATTACCCATGCCTCTAATGACAGGTCATTTACAGCAAACCCATGTTTCACTGCAGACATGTCTCTTTAAGTGACATCTTATCAATGGCAATTCAATTAGTCAAGCCTGAGACTTTAACAGAGATTGTACATTGTCGCACACCCTATCTGATTTGCATTTTAGATGTTAATTTGTATCATTGTTGTGCTACCTATTTAATATACATGCATCACCACTTTTTTTTCTTGGCTTCAGCAAGCTTTATAAAAACCAATTTCTTACCTTAAATTTTGCCACCTTTTTATATATTATTGCCATGACCTTGTCATCCACTGAGAGACTAGTATATCTGTACTAATTGCAGGAATTTTCAATAAGAGTACTCCTGTAGAACTTCATCCTACATTATGGTGATCATCCAGTAACTTTCAGGAAAGGCATGCATATACAGGCAGTCCTCAGACTTACAGGACAATTGGTTCCTGAGAACCATGTCTTAAGTCGAAATGTCGTAACTCAGAACCAATTTTCCCATAGGAAACTGTGTTATAAATGGGGGGATTGGTTTCTGAACCAATGTCCGATACCCTATTCTCACCAAAAAACCCCCAGGATTTTGTACTCAATCAAGTATAGATGAGTAATATAGCTACATTAACGTATTTATATTGTAAATAGTAATCATATTAGTTTGGACTTTTTGAAAGGCTCTTGGCTGGAGTCTTCTCAGGAGTCTTGGCTGCAGGTTTTTCTAGAGTCTTGTCTGCTTTCTTAAAAAAAGTGTCTAAGGAAGTTTTGACAGATGGGAGATGGGTGACACAGCGAACTTCTTCACCGGTGTGGTGTGGTATGACATGAGATCAAGCTTTGTAAAGTTGAAACTGACATCAAAGTTGAAACAGGATGTCAATTTATAAACATTCTAAGTGCGAAACATTGAAACTTGAAACATTATAAGTCGAGGACTGCCTGTATCTCAATCTCAATATATAGGTAGATCTATCTTTTAGTTGATTGAATTTAAATGGATCATTTCATAGTACAAACATGCAGAAAATAGAAATGCATAGATTGAAGAAAGAAGGTAGGTAGTGCTTGTTTTTGGTGCTAGTGTTCTATTTTGTGTTCATCCCTCCTGCACATTTGCAAAATTGTATTCTTTGTGCTCTCAAGAACTTCTGGAGTTATCCTTAGGCCTACGCTAGGCACAGAACTTCCTGGAGTATAAGATACAGGACCAAGCTACATATTCATTGCTCAGCTGGCAAGTCTGCAGCTTAAACATCTCGTGCTGAAGTAGCTATCCTCTTTAAAAATGAGTTTTCATTTCACAAGACGACTATCACCTTACTGCTTTAAGCCACAGAAATTCATCTATAACTTGTCAATATCTGTAATTGTAATGGTGGGAAGATGGTGAGCAAGCCAACTCTGCTAACTTTTAAAAAAGGCTAAAATTATTACTCCATTAGAAACATGGATGGATCCAGGGTGATGGTGAGGGGCTTGTAGCCACAGCCACTTTGGCAGTGTAATGCATGTACAGTGAGCTCTCTGAGCTATCCCTCCTTCATGGAGCTCTATACCTCCCATGAGCTGCCTGAGCACACCAGCTGATTGGTACAGGCTCTGACTGGAGTTGCTGCTCTAGAGCTCAGTTGGTAAGTGCTGCTGCTGTTGTCTCTATCCCTTCCTCACCCAATCTGCTAAATTCAGCAGCAGAATAAAAGGGGATAAGAGATGGTGGTAACACTCACCCCTCTGGACTCCAGAGCTATGTGAAAGCAAAGGCTGTGGCCAGCATTACACCAATCAGCTGCTGAATTCAGAGCTTATGACATGTGCAGAAGTCTGGAAGGAGCTGAACTGACATGTCTATGAGCTCAGACACATGCCAAAAGAGAATGTGATTGCACCACTGCAACCCCCTGACTGGAAACAAATCAGTTTTGAAATATGATTGGTGAAAAATATCTAGAACATTAAGAAATAAGGCCCCTTTTTAAATGTTTAGAAATGAATTACAGGAAACACTGTTCTTTGCTTTGTTTTACCTTTGGATATTTTAAGGAAAACAATGTCTGTTTTTTATGCCATTGTGTTTAGGCTTCTAATGCCCCTACACATCTCTACAATCCTATCCGAACCACAAAATTCCAATTAGATTTTTCCCTGCAAAATCTAGGATAATAGGTCAAAATTCAGATGTTGTATGTTTGATTTTGCATAGATTAGCTAATAGAATTGTAGTATCATATATGTGATTTAAAACATTGTATTACTTTTTTTCCCTTAAATTTTTTACATAAATTGAAAACTAGCAATCAAGGATGAAATCCTGGCCCCACTGAAGTTGTCTATAATTTTACTATCAGCAACAAGGAGTTCAGGTTTCCCTACAGAGTTTTATTTCACATAAATATCATTAACTGAAGGGAGTTTGTGGGATTTTTTAAGTGGAAATGCACAGTTAGAAGAAGCCTTTGATTTAAAATAAGAAATAACTGACATTGTAATCTACATCGCAAATATTTCAGAGTTTAAAATGGTAGGTGAAAATGTATGTTTGGAGTCTTGTGTGTACATGCTGTAAGGACTTACTTCAAACATGTTCACAATGTAGAGCTGCTTGTATCCAAGTGTGTGTTTTGTAAGGTATAGCTACACATTGAAATGCAATACTTTAAAGTACATGGGCAAGATCCTGAACTGAAATCAGCATCTCTGGTATGTCTTTATGGTTCATTCTAATTAAAATAAGCATACATCCAATATGTTCAAACCTGGATGTTTCAGAAGCAAGGGTTCTGAAGCCAGGTTAAAGAATAAGAGTCCAAATACATATTTACTTGAGAGTCAAAGTACACATTTACTTGAATAGAAGATAAGGTTTCTCCCCACCCCCAATCAGCATTGGGGGGAAAGCCCTTTATAGTTGCATAAAAGGAAACCTCATTTAATAAATTGTCTATTATTAAACTGCTGCCAAAAGCAGCATGTGCTCAGTATTGGAAACCAAGTATGAAGTTGATTAAATGCAGCCAACACTAAGCAGGACTATAAAACACATGGCCTATATTGGGCAAGCATACTGACAGGAACCTTCTTTTTGTGTATGTGGCCCTTAAAAAGGGGGGAGGGGGGAGGACAGTTGTTCCCCTAAGAGGGAACTAGCACTGTCTGGAGACATCACAATGCCAGCCCTGACACTTCCCCATCCTGTGCCAAAAACACTTGATCTTAGCCAAAAGGCCAAGATGCTAATGGGAAACTACCACAAGGATATGTTTGTGCAGCCTATCTATCTGAATAAGGTTTATTTCAGTGTCCATTGTGTTCTGTGTTCCTGGGTAGCAAATCTTTTTCAAATCGCAGTGCACCACTACATTTAATACATCATGACATCTTCTTCACTCCCACAGCTGAGCTGCACCTTTCTTTTCCATTTCCAATTATTCCTGTATCTTAAAAACCAAACAGAGCCCCAAACAGTTCACCCTGTCATCCCCTCAAAGGCTGTCACATATGATTAGTGTGGCCCTCCCCTCCAGGAGGTGGCAAAGCCAGGGTGCCCTGTGCCTCATCTGCATATAAATTTTTGGAGGATCCTAGGACTTGTGAAAAGAACACTTGGATCCGGTCATGAGTGGGGGGCACATGTAATTAGCACATGTATCCTTTGTGGGGGGTATCTGGAGTACACATGCACATTGGGCAGTGGTGAGTTGTGGGGTCACCATGGCTTGAAATGCTGTTGACTCTGCTGAGGCCCAATCCAATGAACTATACTGTAAATCATGACTTTTAGCTTTGGACTAATATCATGCATAGTATGTACTAAAAGTTTGTACTATATATAAGTTGATACAAAAGTGGTGCTTAAAAGTGCATTTTCAGAATGTTTATGCTAAAGCTTGTAGCAGTTTCAAAAAAGATCACATGTATCAATTTTGGATGAACTAAATTACTAAAGGCAAGTTTATTTCAAAGTCAGTATTTTTATATTCGTCCCTCACTTCTACTGTCAGACCCTGCTCTCTCTATACGCATAGAAGTCAGGGAATGGGGCTAGAGGAGGAAGAAGTTGGGGTGGGGGGAGAAGCAAGGGGACCATGGGACCCCTCCCCAGATATTTTTTAACTTCTGTAGCAGTGGGTTAGGAACAAGTTCAAGACAAACCTCTAATAATTAGTTTCTATACCTGGAAAGTTATAACAAAGGTATACATTTTCCATATATAGAATGTAATTATTTATGGGGTTATCTTCTATTTGGGATCAAGTAAAGATGGTAGCTTGAATGGGTTTATTTGGTTTGTTCACTTGCTTGTTTTTTGGAGGGGTGGACACATGCTAGTGAAATGAATGGGAACTATATATAGTCAGCATCTTTGCCAAATTAATGTGTCCACATTGATTTGTAACCCATGTTTTTGGCATTCAGGACATAGGCATAAGTTTCAATTTTATATGCACAGTAATGTATGCATATTTTAATTTAAGAAGACTCTTGGCCTGATTCTGTACATGACGACTTCATTTTTATCTTTCTTTCTTTAATTCTATCAACATCACTATTAAACTGATTTTAAATTGGATGGAGGATCATGCCTGACTGACATTTTTATCCATTTTTAATAAGTCTGTTTTAAATCTGACTTTATGCTTTCATATTAAAGTGTTTCTGTGTGTCCAAGAAATTTATTTTCAGACAAGAGAAATTGAAAATGTTGATTTTTAAAATAATGTTATGTCAGAGGCAATCCTGACTCTACCCAGATATTGCCAGTATTGGGGGGAAATTAAAGTAGTCCTCAGCTATATAGAAACATCTTTAAGTGATGTTTTGATAAGCTCAGAGAGTGATGCACAAGTATTTCCCAACAAAATGTTATCCAGTGCTAGTAATATGAGTGTACTTTTCTAGGGAACTGTTGTACACAGCTTATCATCCCGAATGTTAATAGCCGGATTGATAAATGAATTTTTTTTTTTTGAGTGGTGTCTTACTATAAGCTCACGTTTCTGAGAAGAGATTAAAAAAATAATAAGAGCATTAAAGTATTTTAAATTGGTTGGATTGGACGTTAAAAAAGAAGGTTGTTATATCCAAAAATTGGTCAACTCAGTAATCTTATAAACTGACTACATGATCTTTCAAAACCATACATCCTGTTTATTTGGGCTACAGACATCGTTTTAAAGCTCTCAGTACATGGGAAGCCTGGCACAAGGCTGCCACAGCTTGATGCCAAGCTCCCTGTGTCCCAAGTCTGTTGCTGACTCAGGCAAGGGACCAGGGATCAGTTTGGCCCCGACTGACAATCAGCTGATTGGCTTCAACTTGTTAGTGAAGGGAGAACCCAGGCTTGGAATCTTGGGTAAGGCATAACTGGGATCTAATCCCTGGTTTCCCAGAATCCTGTATCTTGCCATGCACATGCAGCATGGCAGGATGTGCTACTGTTGGGATCAAGGAGTAGGTGCCATTACAACTTAAGTCTGCCAGGGGCCTTAGTAACTTTCACCACTGTTCAGACCTGAACAGTTTACTATAAGAATATGTTGGCTTAAGCCGTTATGTAGTTTCATTACATGAAAATATCATTGTCTCCATGATGCACATTTTAATAGGTATATCATTACTTCACCAAGCTTACTAGCATATGCCAGTATAACTGCCGCATCTTATGGTGCTTCATTAGATTTTTAGCTTCATGGAGACATTATTTCCCACCCTACTAAGTTCTGTATAATTAGTGCTAACTCTTAAATATATAGGCACATGAACAGGTTGCTATGAAATAAAGTAGGCACTAATTTAGAGCATGATAGCTGCTTTACAGCAGTTGCTTGTGTGCGCAATCTTACCCCAAGAAACGTAAGATAGATTACTGTGAATTAAAGTTGAGTAGGCTATTTCTTATTTACCATGGATGCACACAAGCAGCTATGGTGGAACAGCTGACATACTAAAAGCCAAATCCTAATCTACTTATTATGCATCTAGTTGGGTTTAGGCATCTAAGTGCAATTCTATTCCACACTGTTAAAGTCTCTGAAAATCTATTAAATGTTAAGAATTCTTTATTAAGAATCTTAAACGTCAGATAGCAGTATGTTAAATAAGTTAATTCAAGATTCTATCTCAAAAACAGCAAGGAAGAGGATGGGGAATCCATCTTTTAAATTAACAGTCTTTCAGGGACTAGAGCTAGGTGGAACAGGATAGCATTTAAGCACCCAAGCTTATTTACATGGCAATAGGTAGAATAGAATCTGTGCATAAAAGTTTACAGCCTTGTTATCTAACACGTTTGCTTATTTCTTCATGTCAAAACCTTGTGTGCTGATCAGTTGGGAAGTACACATGGTTTTATAGCTCCCAGAGTCCAGAGAGCCAGGCACTGGGCTGCAGAAACCCAATTCCCAACTCCCCATGTATGGGGAACTATAAAAATTACATTTGGGTAGCATGTGGGGTTTTAAGAGGTCTGCTCTACACCTTCAATTTAAGACATGATACAAATGAGCCACAAAATTATTTCAAAAAATAATTTGGAATAATTTTGGCTCATTTACTGCATTTGTGCACCTAGGTTGCACAAATAGGTGGGTTACTATAAATTGCATCTTAGGCTCCTGACGTGTTACGTTTAAGTGTCTAGCACAGCCTGGGGTTAGTAGTAAGTTGGTGATTATCATCTCTGCCCTATGACTCTAAGGTAGTGGAATCACAATGAGTCAATGGAACACAATTTAAGCAGAAGGTGTAAAGCAGGTTATAACACAGTAAGTATGAATTGGCAATCATAAAGAAGTACCTCTGTTGTAAATGGTCTACTGCTTTGAGACATAGGAACTCTTTTTTAAATTGGAATTTTATTAACAGAATACATTTCATGGACACCAGAGGGTTTTAAGTCTTTAGCTGGATGCATTTGCAGAATTAGGTACTAAGTATTTTTTTTTTTTTTTTAATTTTTGGTTTTTGGGTGGTGTGCACTTTTTTTACTTTACTTCTGGGTAGTTTACAATTAGTCACTGCATTATTGTTTTTTATTGTTGTGCTATTGGAAAAAAATGTTATTTTCTTCATGAAAAGCACTTAATTAAAGATGAATCCTGGGAGAATACTAACCCTCATGACCAAATCATGGCATAATCTAACAGAAGTTTAGCACAGTTGACAGAACCTGCTTAGGGACAGCCTCCGGGCAGAAGTAGCATAGGGAATACATTCACCTTTGACCAAAAACAAAAGCCATGCCTTAGGAGCCTGGAATGAGTTTCATCATAAAACATTTTCTGCATTCAAACAAGGAGCAACTGACTATTTGCCAAGAAAATAGTAAAGTTCCTATTTTCAGCAAAATGCATGATAAACTATAACAATTTGGCCTTAAGGATATAATATTATTCAGCTATGCAGGTAGTCTTTTCAGGATTTGAGAGTACTTAATTTCATTCACAGTGAGTAGTTTTATTTATCTCCATAGAATACTTGCAGTGTACAAGGTTAAGTGTAATCCAGTGATAAGTGTGTGTTGCAGGTCCTCCATCTGTGCCCGATCTGCAGAAGATACAAGTCATTAAAGCCACAGCTAAAGAGCTTCTCTAGCTCAAGGTGTAGTTCTGTTGGTCGATAACCATTTACCTAAGAAAATAGCTGTCACATAAGTGGATGGGTATGTCTTTGTTGAGTTGAAATAATTATACACTGCATATATACTTTATAGGAAGCTGGTCTCAGTCTCTGGGAGTTCGAAAGTGCAATTTCAGGAACACACGTAACTTTCCAGTTTGTGTTGCATCTCACCATTATGGGGGGGATCAGCAGGCATTGGGGGAGTCACTGTTCCCCCGAGCACTGCC
>NW_017728906.1:19584055-19599361 GCF_001723895.1 Crocodylus porosus
TTTTTTATTTTCTGTTTTTCAAATTTATTGTTATGTATAGGGAAGAGAGAGACTTGGACAAAACAAGGATAATGAGGTGTTTGTAGATTTTATCCAGCATTTCTTATAAGAGTCAATGAGTTGGAAAGCAAGAGTAATCCTGACACAGCACAATATAACAGGAAGGAAAAGCAACCTTGGAGGATACCCTCTTTCCCCCACCTTTTATATTCTCTATTTTCTCTCCTGAGGTGCAGCTGAGACTGAGACGCCTTCCTGTAACCACTTATAAATATATTTTTCTTGTTGGTAAACTAATATTTGAAACTCCTTTTCATGACTTTGAGTTGCAGGGATGACTCAATATAACTTCTTTCCATTATATTTTATAAAGGTTTCCTCATAAGAGGGGAATGGGACCCTTAAACTGGGGTGATCTTCTACCTCCTTGATAAGTTTGTGCAGCTACTAATAGTATCTGTGACAGTTAAATGTATTCCAGTCTTTCTTTCCCTGACCAAAGTGGATATATCTTGGAGAAGACAATATTGTTCAGTGATGCCTTAGAAATTCTCCAGTATCTATTTCTAGGGAACAGGGGTGATCCTGCAAACTACAGACTGGTCAATTTGACTTTGGTCCTGGGAAAAAAAAAAATTGAAAAAATTGGTAAGAAGGGCACCAATTACAAGCTCATAACTGGTGGGCTATTAAGAAGCAACCAGCATGGCTTTGTTGAGGGTTGATCATGACTGACAAACCTGGTGTCCTTCTATGGCCAGGTAACTAACCAGCTGGATGAGGAACACGAGGTTGATATTAGACTTCAGTAAAGCCTTTGATTCTGTTTCCCGTGAGATTCTCTCAACTAAATTGGAGGGTACTGGGCTGGACCAGTCTACAGTGTGGTGCATGGACAACTGGCTTAGAGGCTGATCCCAGAGAGTTGTAATCAATGGGATGGCCTCACCCTGGAGGGCTGTCTCCAATGGTGTCCCCCAGGGATCAGTGCTTGGACCTATAACATATTTATTAATGACTTGGATGAGGGGGTGGAAAGCTCAGTGATTAAGTGTGTTGATGATACCAATCTGTGGGAAAATGTAGACACATCAGAGGATAGGGTAAGGATCCAGGGCAAGCTTGATGAACTGGTTTTATGGGCGGAATGAAATTGGATGCATTTAAACAGGAAGAAGTACAGGGTTCTTCATCTGGGTAGGAAGAACCTTCATCATAACTACATGATGGGTGGTGGTCCACTGGCTGGCACAGCATCTGAATGAGATCTGGGGGTCACAATTCACCAGAAAATGAACAGGAGCCAACAGTGCAATGAGACTGCCAGTGGGGCAAATAGATCTATTGGTGTGCATCAGCTGAAATGTTCTCAATAGATCCAATTTTCCCTCTCTGTTCGGTGTTGGTAAGGCCATAGCTGGAGTGCTGAGTCCAGTTCTGGGCACCGCACTTCAGGAAGGATGCGGATAAGCTCAAGAGGGTACAAAGAAGGGCTACTGTATAATTAGGGACCTGGAGGATAGACCTTATGAGGAGAGAGTTTGAGAATTGGGCTTGTTCAGTCTGAATAAGAGAAGGCTGAGAGGTGACTTGATAGCTGTCTACAAGCACATTGGGGCGAGCACCAACATCTAGAAGAGCAACTCCATGGCAGGGGTGAGACTTGATGATCTTGCTGGTCTCTTCTGGTCCTTCAATTCTAGTATTCTATTTTTGTTTTGCATTTAATCAGAATTAAAAACATGTATTTTTAAGATAAAAGTATATAAATTACATGAGTTTTTCCAGAGTAGTTTTAGAGTTAAAGGTTCCCATATGTCACAATATCTACTATATTGTATGCCTCTTCAATATTTAGAGTTTACAATTAGTAGGATGTGAAGGTACATACAGACATTCGGGGAGGTTAAATTGAATTAAAAATGACAACCTGATCAAAGGTAAGTCAGGGGACTAGTGAGGGCTGGGAGGCATCAGGGGAGCAAGTGGGGTCCACTGGGGAGCTTGGGGGGATCAAGTGGGCTAGCAGGATCTGCAGGCTTTTGAGGTCTAGGAGGGCTTAGTGGGATTGGGTGGGGGGAAATAGAGACCATGGATAGCTTCGGGGCATGGGGGAGAAAGAAAGGCTTGCATGGGAGGCTTTAGGGTCCACTGCAGGGTTGGTGGGGTCCAGGAGGTTTTGATGGGACTGGGGGAGCAAGTAGAGTTTGTGGAGGGGGAGTTAGAGGGATTGAGGGAGCTAACAGTGTCCATAAGGGGGGTTGGTGGAGTCTGAGAAGATTTGGTGGGACCAGGAGGGCTAACAATAGAGGAAGCCTCTTCCCCCCCCCCGCCCCAACCAGGGGCTATCTTTAGCCTCCTTAACTCCACCCCAGAAGAACAGCCCAACCAATGAACAACCACTGCCTCCTCCCACCCTGACTTACTTCCTTGGTTCCCAGAACCAATAAATACCAGTAAAACTGATGCTGAGAGTACTTGCAAGATAGAGGGGGAGGTTGCCAGGCTCAGGGGAGGGGAGCAGCTGGCTTCTCCACAGCTGGGGGAGTTGTCTATCTGGGGGAGAGGCAAGGAGCTGGGGGCTAGAAATAACCTAGTTCTGGTGGGAAATGATAGGAAAAGTGCAGCTCTGAGGTGGCGCTGGGAACTGTACAGAAGTACAATTCGATCGGTCTCACTGGACCCAATCTGTGTTAGACTGTCTCCAAGGTACAGTTAACTTAGATTGGGCTGGCTGGTTTTATCCTGAACTTCTGTAGTGTGTACTTAGATTGGCCTAATGAGAGATCTAAAATGTAAAGTCCTTACCTGGGTGAGTTTCAGTGGCCATTTTTAATGTGATCTAACCTCCCTGAACATCTGTATGTACCCTGAGAATATTCATTTGAAGAAAGTTGATTTCCCAAGCAAGATGGTATGTGAAACTTGACCCCTTTACTGTTGAGGAAAATCCCCCTTTTCTGTATAATTTGGGGTTACTCTGACAGAAAATTGCCAGAAGTAAGAGACGATGAATACATTTTAAAATATTGCAACATACTGGGTGCAGCTAAGTGAGACACTTTACTGAGCAATAACGTAGTAGCATAGTCACTTTTTGGCCTCTTCAAGGCTTAGATCAAATGCAGTAAGAACATGTGTCTACATGTGCGCACGCTGACTGTGCAGTAAACCTCACTGGTCATGCGTAAATTTGGTACCTGCAAATACAAGTAACAAGTAAATTTACTTGTGATTACTTACTGTGCAGTAGTGCTTGTGCAGATGCCTGACAGCAGGGCTGGCACTGGGAGGAATTCATCTCCCAGCCTGAGCCCTTCAGTCATGGGGCTGGCACTGGGAGATAAGGATCTCTCTGAGCCTGTTCCCCACTCAGCTCTGTGATAGCAGAGTGGGGCCTAGGAACCATCCCAGTCAGAGGCAGGTCCCAGCCCTGTGCTCCAATCAGGTAATCGAGGCATGGGGATTGGAAAAAGCTGCATGGTTGCAGAACGTCCCAGCCCCCTACCCCTTCCCTGCAACTTGTTCCAAGTTGCCTGTCCCTGATCAGGGATCCAGGGCCAGGATCTCTTTGCAGCCAGGGCAGGGAAATATTGCATCCCTGCCCCGGGGGTGGGGGGAGGTGCTCCCTGCTGCTGAGAGCAGCCCTGGCCAGGGATACCTGTCTCCTGGCCAAGTGCTCTCTGTCAGCCCCTCGGCTAACACCAAAGGGGAGCCTGGAGCTCCCGCTGGTGGCAACAGAGGCCCATGCAGGGCCCCAGGAAGCGGAAGCAGTTTGCTGGCATTAGCAGCAAACTGCTGCCGCTTCTCTGAACGTGTAGATGCCTGCCCGAGAGCATTTATTCACAAGTAGTTTCCTTGCAAGTAGGCTGCTCCTGCGTTAAGTGCATGTGTAGACACAGCAACTAAGGCCAAAATGCTCCATAGGGTTTTGTTCAGGGACCATTTCTAAACCAGTAGTATTCTATGCCTCCCCGCTTTTCTGAGAATTCTATCTGTAGAACAGACTATACCATGGCATTTCTACTTTGCATTTGATGCTGAAACTTGTTGCACTTCTGTTTCTTTTTCTCCTGCTGTCACTATTTTTCTTAGGCAGATAATGCAGAAGTCAAACCTACCAGTACTCTCTCCTTTTCTTGGTCTGACAATTCCAACACTAGTTCATGTTCTTTATTTTTAAATGCTGTCTCCTTTACAAGGATCACAAAAGCTGTGCTCCACAAATTAATCCAAACAAATTGCTGCTAGTAGTTGTAACAAGCCACATTACTGTCACTGACTTGCACTGTGTGTAACGCTATCCTTCCTACAGTACCAAAGCAGCCAGTTGCCTAATATTAGTACTGAAGAAAAGTCTCTTCACTTCTAAACCCTTTCAGTCTTAAATCTGATTACGGTAGAAGAAAATCTGGAAATGTTTTATTTTGGAAAATAGTTGGACACATTTTAAAGAAGATATTTTAGAATATAATTCTAAGGTTAACCACTAAGGTTGGGAACAGATTTTGCATTTGTACATAGACAGGATGTGACTGTCTTTTGTCCCGGAACAAAAATATCCTCTAATCAGGGTTCAGTCACTGGTCAAATGCTCTGTGGCTTTGCTGCCATTAACTTAATGAGTCAAGCCCATGATAATTATTTGAATGCATTCTACAATACCCTGGGATAAACTGTTAGAACTTCTTATCCCATGAACCTTTTTAGGATTTATCCCAGGATCATGAATGACGCTTACCCCCAGAGGCTGGGGGAGCATGACAACCACCTGCTGGGTGGGGGGCAGTGGCAAGTGCTGACTGGTGGTTGGCAACCACTGACGGATGCTGCTGGTGGTGTTGGCAGTGCGGGGAGTGGTGATAGCATGCAGGTGCTGCTGGCAGCATTGGCAGCGCCTCTCTCAAGGGATGCACCAAAAATCTGAGGGGTTGCATGTGCTGCCAATGCCCAAGACAACAGACATGGACATCTGAATGATCACACTGTCTCAGGATGATATCAGGGCAAATGCACCACCTATTTGTAGCCTCAGAAGTTAGATGTATAATGTGGTTGTGCTTTTCAACACCGTACTAGGAATCTAAGCATGTTAACTTCTTTTTACTCAGATATAAGTAAAGTTAATGAGTTGATCCCTGGGTATATTTTGGGGGGAAAGGGTGTTTGGGTGGTTTGGGTTTTTTTTAACATGAAACAAACTACAATAAAATTAGATTTGAGTTCAGCCTTCTGCTATTTATCTAAACTGCTGATCTGAAGGTTGTGCCAAGTAAAAATACATCCTCTTCTCTTTAAGTAGGGTCAAGTCCATAAGAAACAATGGCATTCTCATCAAGATTCTTAATACAAAATATTTTTGGCTTGATATTAACCAAAAAATAGATTTGTGGAAAATATCCATCTTGGTAACACTTCCATTTTTTAATTCTCTTTTCCCCCTTTCCTCCAGTAAAATGTGTTTCCTGGCAAAATAATTGCTTTGAAAAACTGAAAAAAAAGCCAAAATGATTTAATTCATCCTCCCATCTCCAATTTTCAGAAAATATGAGTATGAATTTTGTACCTAAAACCAAGTATACAGTGATTGAACTAAAAAGAAACTTCATAGAATCACAGAAGTAGGGTCAGAAGGGACCTTGTAGATCGTCAAGCCCCATCCCCCGCCTGGGCAGGAGAAAAAGGCTGGACTCAAATGAGTCCAGCCAGGTAGTCATCAAGCTTCTTCTTGAAGATCCCCAGGGTAAGAGCCAGCACCACTTCCCTAGGAAGTTGGTTCCAGCTCCTAGCTGCCCTAACTGTGAAATAGTTCTTGCGGATGTCTACTCTAAATCTACTCTCTAATAATTTGTGTCCATTGTTCCTTGTCATGCCAGAGGGTGTTAGGGGAAACAGTGTCTCCCCTAAACCCTTCTGGTCCCCCCTAGTGAGTTCATAGACAGTCACCAGGTCCCCCCTCAGCCTTCTCTTGTGAAGGCTGAACAGGTTTAGGTGCCGCAGTCTTTCAGTGTAGGGTCTGCTCTGTAGTCCCCAGATCATACGTGTGGCCCTCTGGACCCTTTCAATGTTGTCCACATCCCTGCTGAAATGGGGCGCACAGAACTGGATGCAGTACTCCAGCTGGGGCCTGACCAGCATTGCATAGGGGGGGAGGATCACCTCCTTCACCCTACTTGAGATGCACCTGTGGATGCACGACAAGGTCCGGTTAGCCCTGCCAACCGTGACCTCGCATTGTCGGCCCATGTTCATCTCGGAGTCAATAATGACTCCAAGATCCCTTTCTGCCTCCGTGCTCTCAGGAAGGGAGTTTCCATTCCATATGTGTGCTGCTGGTTTCTACTGCCTAAGTGCGTTTCAGTATTGAAACGCATCCTGTTTATGTCAGTCCACTCCTGTGACCTATCCAGGTCTTGTTGCAGTCTTTCCCTCCCTACTAGCATGCTCACCTCACCCCAAATTTTGGTATCATCAGCGAATTTAAACAGGTTGCATTTCACCCCGTCGTCCAAATCGCTGATGAAGAAATTGAACAGTGCAGGCCCCAGGACTGAGCCCTGGGGGACTCCGCTGCCCACTTCCCAGGTCGAATATGACCCATCCGCCACCACCCTCTGAGTACGACCCTTCAGCCAATTCACAGTCCATCTGACTGTGTAGGCATCAGTGCCACAGCCGCCTAGTTTTTTAATGAGGATGGGGTGGGAGGCGGTGTAGAAAGACTACGTCCACGGCGACACCTTGATGGGTACATAGTGTCCAGGCTGTGAACTTTAATCCTGATCTAAATCTTTGGTTCCTAAGCCTTATTTTTCCTGGTTTATACTGATGTAAATGGAAGCTGCAGTAAGTTCTAAATTGAAATAATTTGGTATTGCAAAATTAGATGTCAGAGGTGGGTGCAACCAGAAACCTCTGTTTTGCCAGAAATTCTGATATTTTATCAGAGGTTCATAGATGCTAGGGTCGGAAGGGACCTCAATAGATCATCAAGTCCAACTCCCTGCCCCAGGTAGGAAAGAGTGCTGGGGTCAGATGACCACAGCCAGATGCCTATCCAGCCTTCTCTTAAAGACTCGCAAGGTAGGGGAGAGCACCACTTCCCTTGGAAAAAGAGAGGTCTATTCCAAAACTAGAACACCACAAAATTGTTCACAAATATTAATGTAAGGATTGTTGATGTTGTCTACACCATTCCTCTTAAGAATTTTTTAACATGAGGAAAGTTAAATTGAAGAGGTAAGTTATTTCTGACTTCAAAGAAGCTAGCAAATATTTATTTTCCTTCAGACAGTTCCTTGATTTCTCATTTTTTCTTACCTGAGTGGGAAATTTACTATGGAAGCTCCTTGGAGCACACTTAAATTTTCTTTTGGGTTCTTTCCAAAAGTGAATGAGTAAATTTCTTTGTATATAAGAAGAAATGAAATATCCACAATGGATGCTTTATTCACAAGTGCAATACAAAGAGGCAAGTAATAATTCTTCTATGAATTATAGTAGAAGACATTCAGAAAAAGTTTGATTCGCTACATTGTGATAGTTTAGGGCATGAGATGATAATTAAGTTAATAGCAGTACTAACAGACATTGTTTTATTTTGAAGGAGAACAACAGCATTGGAAATGTAGACAAGGCAATTTTTAGTTATTGGTGTTGCTGTTCTTAATATGGCATCTGTCATATCTTAAATACGTAATAAACATCTGAGCCCCCTGCACTTTTTGTCAAACCTTTCCCCCTCTTTCCCCTCCAAAAAAATACAGGCTCCCCATAACGGAGTTGTTATAAAATTGAAGGCATGGAATTAAAAAAAAAATCTCTTTATTGGCTGTTTTTCTATTAGTCAGTGATGGTGGCAAGCATGGTATAGGCAGAATCTGCCCATTAGGAATAGCCCCATGACCATATACTCAAAATATTTAATAAAAAAACATGCTTCTCACTTTCTTCCCAAAGAAAAAAATATTATGGATATTACTTACAGAAGGACATAAAAAAAACTAAGACTATATCTTGCTATATTTGTTTCAGTGGAACTACTGCTAGCCATCACATCTTACATTTAGAGAGAGAGCTTATGCTTGAAAACTTAGTTTTTAAAAATAATGCTTTTATTTTCTTAAAGCAGCACTAATATTAATTACAGTTTATTAATTACAGTTGAATCAATATTCCTTGTGAAATACAATTGGGAATAAAAAATGGGAGTTTTGCATCCCAGTTGCAGTTGTGATTTTCTTTTCCCCCCAGCACTTAGTCTGAGTATAATTTTTTCTAACTTTTTAGTAGTACTTTTCAATATCCTGCTTACAAAATACTCCTATCATCCAGATTTTAAAAAGAAAGGAGCTGGCCTTTTAGTAAAACAAAAACTAAGAATGTGATAGGCATGATTAGTTAAGACTACCATGCAGACATCCCTGGCATGTTGCATGATATAATACCCCTGTGTGGCTTCCTTTTTTAAGCTCCTACTACACTGCAACATAGTGAGAGGGCCAAAAAAAAAAAAAAAAAAGCATGGCCACAGCTTGCCACAGTGACTGATGTGTGATTGCATAGCTGTAATGGGACAAATAGAAAGAAAAATGAAAGGGTGGAGAGAAATCCCATCATGCCTAGTTAGAACAGTACCTTGTACACTAATGTTATATTTTATGGTTATTTATCCCCTGGCACTATTTAACACTACCCATTTTGAAGATAAATGTAGTAAAGGCATTTTTATCCTGCTGCTTGAAAATGTGCTTTTAATAGATTTAGGATTTTTCAGGTCATAAGAAGGAAGTAGAAAGATTTTGTGCAGCTTTCTGAAAGACTGTATTATTTACAGAGTTTAAAATGTCATAAAGCAGCTTGAAACACTATAGGGAGTCTATGCCATAATTGGAAGAGTGTTTCAGGCTAATGTTTGCGTTGCATTAGTGTGTGCCACCGGCATATATTTGGTGACAATAAACATGTCTCAACTTAATTGTAATTACAGCAATGGCTTTCAAAAAGGACTTTGGTCAGTATGGGTAATGACGTTTTAATGTACTTAAGACATAAACATCATCCTGATGACTGACTTAATCTTCATATGCTGACAACACATCAGTTGGTTCCTTTAAAAAAAACAAACCTATAATAAAACTTAGCAATGTGTAAGTTCTCGATAAAAGACTGAAATTAATGTTGTGTCTCCTATACTTATGCTAAAGTCAGTCATTCTTCATAGTTTCTCCTCCACTCTAGAACTCCTTCCCTCTTGAGGCTCGCCGGATCCCAAGTCTGCACATCTCTCAGAAGTGCTGTGAGACCTTCCTACAGGGCAGGCATTAACTAGCCAAAGCTAGGGTGGCATGTTGTTTAGGCCATCTGTGGTTTTATCGTGGTATTCTACTTCCCTTTTAAGTTTTTTGTTCTTTTGTTCCTCACCTGTTTTTAAGTTATTCTGTTTTCTTATTGTAAGCCTTTGTTGGGAAGAGTGGCACGTGAGTCAAATAAACAAATAACCTTCTCTTTGCAGGCTATGGGGCAAAATTCTAGTGTTGTTGTATTATTCTGCTCTGAGTAGTCCTCGTTTATGATGGAATCACTTCTACACTGACAAATTCACGTGAGTAAAGAAACAAAATCTGGTCTCAATAAGAAATTTGACTTGTGTAAAGAATATGAGTTCAGACTTAAGGATTACATTTCTATCTCCTAACTTTTAAATAGAAGGAAGGATTAATTTCTAAATTAAATGTCATATCTGACTTCAGTTTTGGATCTACATTTAAAGTCCAGGGAATCTTTGTTCACCGTTGTCATATTGGTACTTCCACAAATACGGATTAACTCTACAGCATTCATGTTCTGATCTTGAAGCACAGAGTTCTATGGTATTTATTATGAAATTGTGGGGGAAATAAATTATGGTGTTATTTTGCAACTTATTTATATTTTAACCATTTATTTAAAAAAAAAAGCAAACAGACTAATGAACTACAGTACTCATTGGTTGGATAAGACTACTAAGTGATGACCTACAGTAAAGCAATACATGTATACTTCATGTGTTTTTGGGGATGTTCATAAACTAAAACTAATGTATACATGGGGGAAAACAAACACTTGCCAACTTTTTCAGCCCCAACTGATGTTTTTAAGGTGAAGATAAATGCAAAGAACTGATCAAATTGTATAGGAATGTGCCAGTATACTGATGTTCTCTATTACATCAGGGCATCAGTGATTAGCAGCATGATGCTAGACTTGGTTTCTAAAGATTCGCTCAGATTGGACCTTAATTTGGGGGAAAGAAGTGCAGTGAATTGAAAAATCCTTACACTCTGACCATTTGATAAGTGTGCTTGTCAGTGCTGTTAGATAAATGAGCATTGGCAAGAATTGACAGGGCTTGCAATATGCTTCAGAGAAGCAGGAACTGGAATGGGAAAGATAATGCTAACTCTGAAGAAGAGCAAGCTATGATTCACAGGAGCTCATCAAGAAAAGCAGTCATAAGAATAGCTTTATTTGGACTTAACAGGCATGGTGGTTAGCAAGCTGTTTTGCTGCAGCAAAATATTAAGCTGCAATCTAAAGGTATACAAACCTAAATTAAATTTGAAAGGGATAAGTACTTTCTTTCAGAAAATGTTATTTTTAATGTGATTATCCTTTATGAAGAATGAGACATTTCATACTGATCTACAGCATTCAGAAAGCAAGACAAAGTTCATATTCAAAATGTAATTAAGTAAAATGAGTAATGTTTAAGCACGCATGGTATTTACTACATGAAACGATTTGAAACTAATTTTTGTGTTTAGGAAACACTGCTATTAAGTCTCAGCAAGTGAAACTAGACTCAGCAGCAGTTCTAGCATGTCTACTTGACCTGTGACAGATAGTTTAATGAGACAATGACAATTAAAGAGGGAGAGAAACAAACATGGTTCTGTACTAGATCTTCCTTCTAATAGAATTTTGTCCAGAGTTTTTCTTTACGGTACATTTATCTATAAAGAAAAAAATCAAGCTTTTCTTTGAGAAGGTATTATGTAATCTTTTGTTTGTTTCTTCCTGTATCTTTGAGAAGTGTTAAGACCACAGGCATCATCACTAATAGTAGGTATGTCCAGAAAAAGAGGTGTGATAATTGCATGCACTGGCATGCCTCTGCTACCTTTTAGGGTGCAGACAGAAGTGAAGCTCCCTGTAGTAACTGAGAATGCTTTGCTTTGTTTTGCTCCAGTATACCCATCCTACCCTCCAATGGGGCTAATCCCCCTCTCCCCCCCCAGACCAAACTCTTTTCCCCCTCTCATTCTGAAAATAGTGACAGGCTGGCAGGCAGTGCAGATGGCTCTACAGAAGATGCTGTCTTTTTTTTTTTTTAAATGTATTCATCTGCCCCCCTCATGCAATGAGGGTTTAGATTTCCACCTGATCAGCCACTTTTGAAGACATCTGTAGTTGTGCACTTACATTTGGTCATGGTTATAAACTGCTTTTTGTAGCCAGATTGGGCAAATATTGTCATTTCTCTCTGTGCCCTTAGTCTAGCCAGCATGTGTAACCATAGCAGTGAAAACTGACCATATGGACTTTAAGTACAAGTTAATCAAGTCCTCAGGACTCATACTCTGGTTCTAGGTCCTTTATTATAGTTTGTGAGACCACATCGTTACTTTCACTGTGGCCTGTGCTAGCTAGATCAAGCTATATCAGACTAGCATGTGTCTACATGGAAAAATAAAATTTGACTGCAGCCATGCTCTAAATCTTGGGAGAGTGGATGGGGAGACGACCATTCCTTCTATCACAGTCCACCAGGCCAATCTGCCAAGTGGATAGAGCCAGCCATGAAGCTGAGGATTGTAAGGGTAAGGATCAGAAGCCACAAGTCAGGACCCAGGAATCGGAAACCTAGTTACCAAGTCCAAAGGATAAAACACAGGGCAAAGTCCAAGATTAAGCCAGGCTGGGGTTGGGAGTCAGGAACTGGTCTGCAAGCAGAATCTAAAGACTGGAATCCAGGAGCAAACCAAAGGTAGGGTCAAGAACTAGGAAAGCCAGAGAAATTGCTGGATCAAGATCAGTGCCGTAGCAATGAAGTTTGGCACCTGGGGCAAAGCCCACAACGGCAGCCTACCCTCGCCCTCTGCACAGATCCAGGAAAGCACAGGGAGACACATTCCCCTGGGAGTGCACACAGCAGTGGGAGCTGCCCTTTCCCCCAGTTGCCCCTCTTGCCCACCCTCTTGCTTTGGCACTTACCAGGAGCTACTTGGAGACTAGACAGCACTGTTTTGTGCAGCCAGGCTCAGGTGTTCAAGGAGTTCCTTAAATGCAGCTCAAGATCCAGTTAGAGGAAAGGGGCAACACAAGTAGTAATATCTGGGTCAGTGTACTTAACAAAGGCTGCAGGGCTAGAGCCTGCCTGAGCCTTACAGAGCTGACCCAGACCACAGTACAGGCCACGGTACAGAAGCCTTACACCTTCCCCCTGTCTTTAATAATAATGGCAATCTTTTTTTATTGGACTAGCCGTGTGTCTTTTTTTTATTGGACTTGTTCTGTGAGGGGAAGGAGAAGGAGGTCGGCTGCAGGCTGAATGCCTGTACAACCCTTTTTTCACTCTCCACCCCCTGGGATTGGTGTGCAGAGTAGAAGCCGCTTCACTCCTCCCAATCCTGGAGGAACTAGTGTAATGGGGCTTAAAGTGTCCTGTGGGGAGGTGAAGGAAGGGGAGGGCAAGCTTCCTCCCCTTGTGGCACTTCAAATCTGGGCTCTGACATTTGCCATTCCCACATCCGCTCTAGGAACAGGGGCAAAGCCCTGACCTGTTCCCCAGGCCAGGTTGCCCCTGATCCAGGGAAGTGGCAGAGAACAGCTGTGCATATCCCCCAGCCCTTGGCAGTCCCTGCTCCTCCCCTCCCCTCTTGGACCTGACTGGGAAGGGAGCATACAGACATTCATTCTTATGAGAGAAATTCTGTTGCAAGGGAGATCTTCCAGATTTTCTTCTGGAAAGAGCATGTTTCTGCTAGGACAAATTGCATGTAATCTTATACATTTGTCATTCCTACTCGGAAAGCGGCAGTTTTCTTACTAGAAATGTAATGGCTGTATGAGGCCATTGACCATTCTCCTACATTACACTTAGGGATTTTAGGTAGATGTATGCCGGTGTCCTTAAAATCTTTATTTTTTAAATGTAGCAAAATAATGGAAGTTTATGAAAAACTGGTAATCCAGCCGAGTGTGAAAGATGTTAGCTTGTTTGTTGTTTTTTTCTGTCAGTGAAAAGGACTGAAGTTTTGTGCCTTTTTTTACCTCTTTCTCCATGACTTTGGAGATGGCACAGGATCAGTCAATTAGCACTTCCTTTTTTTAGGCTGAAAATATTTAGGGAGAATGCAAATTTGGGAAAGGAAACTGTGTTTCGTAGTTTCTTGTGACTAATTTTTTCTGCTGAATTTTTTTCTTTTTTTTGGTTACCTATGGCTGCTTACAGATGTTAAAAAATAACCCCCCTCCACTCTCTCTCTACCAGAAGAAACAGTGTTAGTTGGACTCGGCTCTGCAGCATCTGTATAGCTTGAGTGCTTCATCGGGGCTTTCTGGCACTTTTATTTAATAATTGATTCAGTCAGTTATTAGATAAAGGAGCCAAAAAAGCCCCACTAAAGTGCTTAATCTATACAGATGTTGGGTGAGCTGGGTCCAAGTAACACAGTGCCTCTTTGGGGCATGTGCTGAGCTCACTGTGGAAGCATACCAAGTTTAAAGTAAAAAAAACAAAACAAAACAGTGCTTTAAACTTCTGTAAGCAGCATATATTTATTCATATACAGTGCTAAGATTCCTGTTTTCAGCTCTTCCTTTCTGTAATCTTTAGTGTCATACCACTTACACAAGCTGGAAATGATATGCAGCCAGCCTGAACTTCACCATAACTCTGATGAAATGCCAGACAGTATAATATTGGCCCTTAGGAGATTCTAAGATGACACTAGAAACAACTGATGTTGAGGAAGTGCTATAAGACAGATAATCCTTATACCACATTTTGCATTTATATCCTTAGGACGATTCAATACCAGTGCTTCCATCATTGTACTTTGCATTTCTAGGGATAAAGGAAGCCTTTCTAAGAAATAATTGTCAGCAGTTGGGTCTACCTGTAGAATAAGCATTTGTCCCGGCTAGAATCATTGCAGATATAACAACCAGTTAATAACCAAATTTTTCATGCACCAGATATCCACTAATAGCTTGAGGTGTGATTAATAACGCAGTTAATTACAAAGAAACTAGGATACATTTCATATCCTGAACAGTTTAAGAATGGCTTCATTTTTATACAATTTTAAATCTGCCTGTGGTAGATGAAGATCAAAGTTGCTGGTAATATGTTAGCTGTTTCACATTTGCAACTCTTCTTTCTCAGACATCCCATACCTGCTCTTAGCTTTCCTACATATTGCTGGCACACTTTGGTGCTCAAAATATAATATCTTTCCATACCCTTTGAATCATTGTGGAATTAATTCCATAAGGGAATGAGGAAGAACAGAGCTGCAACATTTTGCAGGGATCTAGATTATATACAGAACCAGAAAATAAAAACCCAAACCTTTCAATTAGTTTCATTATGTATATTTGCAAATATCTATAGATATTGAAAGACCCCACAAAGGCCAGAACTCTATTGTGATAAACACTGCATTAACTCAAAATAAAAGACAGCCAATATTATGAAAAGCTTTCAAAGCAGAGAGAAAAAAATATTATTTCCATTTCCTTGTATGATAAATTGAGATGGAAAGAGATTACTGAGCAAACTGCAGAGTTGTAAATAGAACTTGTATCACTTGAGTCTAAGCACATTGTCTCAGTGGTTTCCTTCCCTTTTATTTGTCGTTTTAAGAATATCTCTCTCCTTTGCTCTGCCCATTTTTCTAGCATAATTTGTTATATCAGTGCTTGGATAACCTGGAGCATAAAAACTACAGATGTCTTGTCCTTGTCTAGGCATGTACTTTTTGATACATACTTAGGAACATTCAATGTTGTGTGTGCCTTGACATCTATTTCTGTTGGGTACTCTATAGTTACTCAGCCCTGGGGACTGAATACCTTCTTTTGCAGCTTGCACTGGATGGCTCCTTTCCTTTTAGCTCTGGATTGTGTTTGCAGCTGAACATAGAACTTGCTTATCCAGGCCTCACTGTTTTTTTTTTGGAACCCCTCCCGTCATTATGTTCTGCTTGAATGACAGTTTGTGGGAGTGTAATCAATCAAGATTAATTGATCTGAAGGGGA
>NW_017728906.1:19599461-19624176 GCF_001723895.1 Crocodylus porosus
CCCCACCCTATATACACACACACACTCACTTGTATCAAACATAAATTATTAACAAGTATTCATTCTTATGTGTATGTGCTTTTGACTTTCACAGTGCATAATAAAGTGCATACTAGTTTTAAAATAGCAAAATTAATCGAAGTGTTGAAATGGCACTGAGTTTAGCAAACTAGTATAGAGGACCAAATAGCATCTTAGCTTTGCTCATTAGCAGTCGTGATTGTTTAATCAATATTGGTCATGAGGAAGTGACAAAAAACTGCTTGCTTACTGAAGCAGGCAGGATATTGACATTTAAACAAATGCTTTAAAAACATTGTGCTTACGCTTTTAGTTTTTATAATAAAGCCCTGTAGACAAGGTTGTCTTACTGCATAACCCAGCTTTATTAAACTGGTTTTGAAACCAGCATTTGCTTTTTGCATAAAACATAGAGATGCAGTATCATCTCTTTCCTTATGGACTAATCCAAACCCTAATGAATTCAATGCAAGTCTTTCCATTGACATCCTGAGTTTTGTATCCAAATCTCAAATTGTCTTACTGGTTATAAGGTTCCATATTATTTTTATGTATTTATTTATTTATTTATTTTTTCTCTGTTTAAGAGAAAAATAGAGGACATAAAGGCATCAGGTTTCATATCAACAGAGGACAACCGGACTGCCCTCTAAGATGGCCACCCTAACTGTGGCATAGACACACCATAGTTAAAACTTAAATTTTAATAGAGGATAGAGTAGCAGAAAACCAGAATGTCCTCTATGATGACCACCCTAGCCACAGTTTTGTTTGTGTAGACCTAGCCAAACTAAACAGCATGTTGTGGGGCAGCCTGGAGCTTAATGCGGACTTTCTTTTTGAGTGTATTTTGTAAGCTCCAAAACATTCTGGAGTAGAGGTACTTCACTGACTCTTAGGCTAAGTACAGACAGTCAAAAAAGTCTGAGACTGAATTGATTCAGACTTTGCAGGTTAGTTTAAACTGCAGAGATTAAATTGAAACAGAAGTGAATAGACATTTATAAAAGGCAGCCCCATGCCTGCAGTAGCTCCAGCCAGAAGCCCAGGGGCACGAGAGCACAGCTCTCTGGCACACCCAGTATGGGCTGTGTTTGCTTCCTCTTCCTTCAGGCCAAGGTCTCTGGGATTTGTTGTCCAAAATCATACCAGCAGGACTCTGCAGTGTTGCTCATCATTTCCTCTTCCTGCTTCCAGGTGCCTTTGTGATCTCTAGTCTACAGTTGCAGCCAGCAGCAAGTTTGAGTGAGCAAAGGCGTGTTTAACCTCACTCCCTGGCCCCAGACCCCAGTTGGGGTTTCCCTGTGGGGCAGTTATGCCTCCGCAATTGTCAGTCATCTGTCACTGATCCAATTAGGCAGCAAAAGAGCAGGGCCAGCCCTGCTCTCTGGAGCAGACAGCATGGCCCACCCAGGGCTGGAAAACATGCTGGGATGCTGGGGGACTGATTTAACTCAAACCAGGAAGGGGTCTGGGACAGAAGTTTCATAAACCGGTTTGACCCAATTGGTTAAGTCTGAAACTACGTTCAAACAGGTTTATCTTAAATCAGTCAGCCATTTTGAAAGTGGTTTATGTGCATTGAACAGATTTAAACCAGTTTCTGGTCACTTAAACTGGTTTATGTGTAACTTCTGTCCCTAGCCCTATTGTAGAATACCTACTGGTTGAATACCCAAGGTAAGATAGAAGAACACTTGGTGAATTCTGGAAAGTGTTGGGTTTAAGCTAGACACTGAGCTTCCCAGCTTTGTTAAAAAATAAAATTATTCTAGACATATGTAAGGGTAACTCTTAGGTAATGTAGGAAACTTTTGACTCGGGAATCTCGCCCCAAGTGCTATCCTTCTGGCTTTAGATTGCACTTTGATGCCTTTTGGTTACTTAGCACCAAAGTGTCATCCTCCATTTCCAGTTATTTCTAATCAGTTGCATCTCTAGCCGAATCTGGGAAAATTCCTGCAAACAGCTGTTATTGTGTTTAGTGAAGTTATGTATATCTGTGTAACCTTACAGTCTTTTTGGAAATTTTAAGGTGGAAATAAAAGGTGAATTACAGTAACAGTCAAGACTTCAGTTGCACAATTCATTTGATCATTTTATTAATCATTTCTAAATTTGTGGATTAATATTTGAACATAGCAATGTTAGTCCTTGACTTTTAAGCTTGTGAGCAGTCTGGTTTTCCTCAAGAAGTTAGTCATATGCCTGAGGTATGGTTGCCTGTTCTGTAAAGTAGAGAGTGGACTTCAGTTAGTAAAATAAGAATGTGAAATATTTGCAGTGTAGCAAAGTTAACGTTGCCTTGGGAACTTTGTACTTCCTGGCTTCATAATTTCTCTTACCTTCATCCCTGAGGGCATGAAGAACTAAAAATTTAAAGAACTAAAATTCCTGCTACAATTTGGGCTGTTTCAAATTCAGAGATCTTCATCACCATTCAGACTTGCAGCTCCCTAGTCCCTTCTGTCCTCCTCTGGCCTTTTTCAGAGTGTCTGCAAAAGAATTCAGTGGCAGTGTTCTTCATTCAGAAAGCTGCTGAGTAAGAATCAAGAAGTCTTAGCCTCTGGTCTCTGGAGATTCCCAAGTATAACCAAGAACACAGGAATGCATCTAGTGTAGGTGGGGGGGGGGGGATAAAGAACTATGGGATGCTGGAAGACCAAGCAACCCACTATTGTGTTTTGCTGATGGTGTAGACATCTTTGGAAACACTTGAAAGATGTTTCCTCTTCTGTTTGAAGGCCATTTTTGAAGTGCTTTATTGGCTATGAATGTCTTGACCCAGGTTATTTGCAGCACTTAGAAGCCACTTAAAGTTCTTGAAGCAGACTGTCTGTCCATAGCCTGATACTGCATTAATGAATGTGCTTGTGGTGAGTTATAATGTTTTCCCTCTAAATAATAGCTTGCTATTTCATAATAATTTGAAGCTTGCTCACTATTAGCATAATGATAGACCTTTGGGAGAAATGGCTTTATTGAGGGACAAATAATTTGATTCTTGTTTTTAAGTCAAAAAGTCTACAAATAGAAGTTGCATTTGTCTGGGCATAAACCATTTTATTGTGGGACAAAATGCAAGCATGCGGACATGCAAGTCCTGGGATAAATCCCAAGAAGATTCATGGGGTAAGTACTAATAGTTTATCTCAGAATATTGCAAAGTGCATCAGAATAGTTGTCCTGGAATTGCATCACTAAATCCACAGCAGAAAAATGGCAGTGTGTTCAGCCACGTATTAAATCCTGACTAGAAGGGTGATGTGTGTTCGTGCCAATCCGAGGATATTTCTGTTCCAGGGCAAAAGCAGATGCAACTTGTACAGGGACAAATGCAACTTCTGTTCCTAGCCAAAGGGCTCTGTGTGTCGTGCCTGATATGGCTGTGAGGGTGGATTTGTTTTTAAGAGTATTTTTTGTTTTTTTTCTTGTAACCTAACAGGCAACTGTTTTAGAGCTGCAGTGCAGCTTTGGCTTATCATGCATGTGCTATATAAAATAAATGTGCTAGAGACTTTACAAGGAATTGAACAAAGCTATGGCAGTAGCCTGGAAACTCGATTTTTTTTCCCTTGCTGTTCAGGGTAATGCTTAAGATGGATGGGGGCATCTCTCAATGCTTTGGGACTCTGTACTTTATTTATCCCATTAATTTTCAGTGGAGATACTCCTGGTTTTAACATTCATTCTTATTAATTGTGACCCTAACTAATAATCAGGAACATCTAGAATATCATGACCTTATTAATCAAGTACGTATTAGAAATTATGAAATTAGAAATTACCATCTAATACCTTTTGACTACAATAAGAGGAAACCGGAATTTGGATTGAACACTGGAGGATGTGAAACTCCAAAATGTTTTGGTTGTTGTTATCCAGACCAGGTTTTCTTCCTGTTCTTACAAGTGCTCCTTTCTATCTTCTGACCATGTTGGAGTGATGATGTAGCCTTAGGGCTGTGCAAAACAACAGTGTTTCATTTTGATTTCCATTTTGAGGGGACAGTGTTTCCTTTTGACGTTTTGTTTCATTTCGTTTCAAAAGCACTGTTCTGTTTTTGTTTCATCATTGTTTGTCTCATTATTTCTATGTTTCCCCATAAACTATAATGGGGAAACACAAAACTTCCTAGTAACTTTATCATTTCTTGCCTGATTTGGGTGAAACTTCCAGGAATGGTAGCCCCTGATGAGTCCATGACTCCTGCCAAGTTTCAAAGGTATAGGTAAATGGGTTTCTGGGAAACTGCATCTCAAACTGTTCAGAGCAAAACTTGAGTCACTTGTAAGTGTGAAGGCACAAAGATGCTTTTTATGCTATTTTTTCATCCCTCCCCCAGAGCACTGGGATTGGAAGGGACCTCAGGGAAGGATCACAGCGGCCAGCCACATGGTCAATATCAGAGCAGTCCTTCCCCCTCCCTCTCCTTAGTTTCTCTTTAGCTGCAAGGAAGCCCAGCTTCAAAACTTGAAACATTTCAAAGATTTCAAAAGGTTTTGACTGCCCTTGTTTTGTTCTGAGGCTGTTTTTTGAAGCCTTTTATTTTGTTTTGATTTCACTGTTTTGAGCTCAAAAGGAGTCAAAACAGTGTTGAAACGAAACAACTGGCAAAATTTCACACAGCCCTAGTAGCCATGACGCTCTGGGAAATGAGGGGCAAGGATTCAGGTGGGTGATATTTGCAGTGCACTCTTTGAAAGCTTGTCCAAGTCTATCCCAGTCATTCAGTTAATCCAATCCTTTTCTATCTTCTGTAATTCTTTAGTTGTTCTTTAGTTAAACCTTACTAATTCAGCAGGTTCCCCCCACCCAGAATGTGAGAGTGATTTCTTTATATTTTTCTTTTAGGATTGAAGCGGGATTATTCTATTTCTTGGCTAGCAGGGGCTAAAAGGGTAGCTATGAGAACAGAATATAGTCTTAAAACAAGGGAAGCAGAGAGGGGTTTTTTTTGTTTGTTTTGTTTTAATTATTTGCTGCTGACTCCTTTTGCATTGTTCAATCTAATTGGATCTATTAAAAAAAATCAAACTCTGGCCAGTCACTTTTCAAATTCTTTTCCTCTGGGTTTGACAAATGTCAGCAGATCTGGGTCCACTCATCTAATTCATCACTTTTATCTTGGCTTTTTATCTTGATCCATGATCAAATCTCAACAAAGAGTGGTCTGTCATTTTTATTCCCCCAAAGCATTTGGGTTTTGAGGGTGTATCAAGAAATACAAAAACAAAGTAGGTGCAGTATGCCATACAGGTAATTGGATAAACCACAAATTGTTTCTAACTGATAAAATATTTATGATGCATTATGTTTATTCTGCTCTTATCTTCTGAACAATTGGTAAAGATCTTTTATTTATTTATTTTTCTTTTAAAAATGTGCTTTTAATATCCTGGACATGTTTGCAAAGCAGGAAATAGAAGTGACACTCACTTATTTAAATGATATATTGCATCTATTTAAAGATGCTAATTAGAATTTGCTAAATAAATATATGGAAATTAATGAGTTCATCTTCAAAGTTGCTAAGGGTCTGACTGTAAAACCTTGTACAAACTGACAACTATAATGGGACTGCTGTAGTGAATAAGTGCTCACCAGTATAAATAAGAGGTCTGTAAACAGGTTTATGCAATGCAAAGCAAAATAAAATGCATTCAGTCTGACTCTTTTTAAGTTATTAACACAGTCCAATGAACTATAAGTTCCAACTAGGCTGGTTAAACACTGGCAATCATTTTATCTGTTATTTAGCTTAGGCTACACCTTGTTTCTTTCCCAGACCTGAAGAAAACCTGCCTGACAGCTTATCTGACATCTCTTCCAACTACATATGACCAAAAATATTGCTTCTTGCATCAAAACTATGTTAGACTTTGTACCAAAAATTATGACAGTCTTCTACAAGAAATTGTTTAACTATGCCTTTCAAGCTTCATTGATTAGCAAAATAATCATTTTGGTACCTCTCCTTTTCCAGTTGAAGCAAACAAGAGTTAATGGGGAGTTTCTATTAGTGACTATAATACGGGTCCCCCTCTGTGTAAAAATACCTCAGCAGTTAAGTTCATTGCAAGTTCAGTATTACAGTTCTGTTAACTAAGTAATATTACTGAATAAATAGTTACTTTTGAAAACGTGCTGTCATTGTTGAGATCAAAATGGTATGAAAATGCAAGTTCTGTAAAATGAAAAGAACCCTTTTAGGTGCACCTTTTGTTCTTGTGTGTATGGTATGTGGCTTTTGCACTGTACCTGAGAAGAACATTTTCCTTAGACATTTTAAACTATTAAGGCATAAGAAATATTGTTCATGAAATTTTTTTCTGATGTTTAATGTCCTTATATAACTCAAATTTTAGAAGCTTGCACGTGACTTGTCTGTAGTCCTCAGTAAGGAATACATGTTAGGCCAGGCTTTGAAAAGTATCTCTCTATGAAATGATAAACTGATAAGTTGCATCTCCTTGGAATGTCTTGACTTCTTTTTTTTTTCTTGTCTTGAGGCATGCTTCTAAAAGTGTGATTTTTTTTTTTTTTTTTTTTTTTCTCCTTGTCCAATTAGTTGCTTATCTATGCCATACCTACTCATCCAAGTTGTACCACATGACCTTAAATCTCATAAAAAAATTGACAGGGAAATCTATGCAAATCTCTACAGGTGTACAAATAATGGTTATAAAAATAAAGGTAGTGTGTGGCTATTATTTTATAAACTAAACCAATGGGGATAAAAGGTTTGCACAGGTTTAATCCATTTAAAAAACATAATTTAAACTGGTATAATGTTGTGTGAATCAGACCAAAGTCCATTGTCTATTGACCAGCAGTTTATCGTAGGATGATTTTAAGGAAAATGCTCTGACTTACGGTTATTTGAGCTTGGCTTTAGAATTTTCTAACATGTAAGTAATGACAGCTTTTGAAGTAGCCCATATGAACTTAGCATTGGGCTTTTAGTGCAGTTGGAATCATTTGGTAATCATTTAATTTTGCTTCCCATCTGCTTAACTCACATTTTGCCACACAGTGTCTAATTTTTGGTTGCTCACTGAAGGCCCTTTTGTATTACTTCATTATTTGTATATTTTTTGTATAACAATGATTGTGTAGTCCACTTGCTGTACAGTGAAGTGATATCTTCTAGCTTCTTTATCCATGGGGCAACCCTGCTTGAGCTTTTAAACTACTTTCTGGATTTTATACCCAAACCTTTAATCTCATGACCATGTTAAAAGATATGAAGGAAGTCCCTATAGTAGTTCCTTTTGACAGGTAAATGGATACTGCCTCGCATATATATTTTGACTTTTTTGCTCCCAAGATCCCTGAGCAGCTTTTTCTTAGAAAAGGAATACGAACAATGCAAAATAAAATAATAGAAAAGACACTGGAATGCTCCCTAACTGTATTTCTGTTTCCTGTAGTTTTTAGTGCTTCTCAAAATACTGACTAAATCTATGGCTTAGTATAAATGATTCATCATAGTTGACATTAAATACACAATTTGAAACAAGCAGTAGGCCCAGAGGGTATAGAGTAGAAGTAAAAATAGAAATAACACTTTTTTTTTTCCCATGGTCCACCTATGTGACACTATTTTTTAACACTAATATTGGCAAGAACAATTTTTGCAAAGTGTATAGTGATGATATTTGTGACCTGGGTCCATAAATGATTTTTAACATTACAAATGATTTGAGTAGTTTGCTTAAAGAGCTAATAGATACTTAAACACTTCTAGCATTAATTGTATAACTCGCTCTTCTAGAATTCCTATGCATTTAGTGTCATTTTTCATAAAGATTTGGAAACCACAGCATGTGCTGTAGGTGAGTAGCCATAATATAAATAACAAGTACTTGAAGCAAAAGTTGTTGCCAAGATTTATTAGAAGTGATTTTAGTGTCTTCATTTTTGGAGGGGTAGAGGTACTCATCTTGAGACACCTATTTAAAGTGATATTTTTCAAAGATCAAGCCCTGCCTCTTTCTAAAAATCAAACCCCTGGAGCAATATAGACACTCAAATGCAGTTGTCTGAAATTAGTTGAAAATCACAGTGACCAGTGCACTTTGGAAGAGTGCCTACCACAGCATGCTGAACAGGGAGCTACTTAAGGCATCCACCAGAGTAGGGCTGACCCAGCTCCTGAGCAGCTGGGGACTACGTGCCACATAGCCCCTCTGAGATCCCACACTGCTGTACAGAAAGCACAGTCCCTTTCCCTCCATCATTGCCCTTTCCCAGAGATCCTGGCTGCTGCAGCAGCAAAAGCAATGGAGAAGATAGTTGCATGTTAACTCCTCACAGGCCAGATGTGGCCCAGGGACCACCAGTTAGATAGGTTGAGGTTTAGGCCCCTAACTCAGGATTCACAGCCTTGATCCTCTGTCAGTTGGAGGTGCCTCAGTCCTTTCCCATGTGAACAGAACAGGAGTCACATCTTCCTTTAATGAGACCTGCAACTTCCCTATAGATGATAGTTCAGAACACTTGCCCATGATTTGGGAAACCTGTTCTACTTCTGTCTTACCCAGAAGAGCTTGATTCCCAGCTACCAGGTAACAGGCTACTTTGGGTTATTAAGCACTCACCAACATTTTTTTAAGTGCCTCATTTGCATAAAAGAATATAAGATTCATTTAGCCACAAACCAAGAATAAGTGTGAGTCTAACTCTGTTGTTAGTGATGAGGGCTGTGACTAGGGAGACCTGCATTATTGTCCCTGCTCAGTACCTTGGTAAAGAAATTTGGTGCCTGGGGCAAAGCCTGCAGTGGCATCCTGCCCTTGCCCCATGCACATGCCCGCCCCATGCACATGCCCACCCCACACTTGCCCAGGAGAACATGAGGAGGCAGGAGCCACCCTCTCCTGTCCCTGCACCCCCAAAACAAGCCACTTGCAGCCCTATTTCACACCCTGACCCAGGTAGGCCGCACCTGTTGGTGCCCCTTCACTTCAGTGCCCAGGGCAGTCACCCTGCTTGCCCTTCCCTTACTACTAGGCCTGTGTGAATAGGGAAGTACTCGATTAGGATTCAGATTTGGCTGATTCAGCGGACGGTGATTTAATTTGGAGATTCGGGTCACTGTCCCAAATCAATTTGGCCAGATTGAGTTTGAAAGATTTGGCGCTTATTTGAAGAGATTTAATGATTTGGCCATAGACTTTAGATATTTCAGTGATTTCCCCATTATAACTTTGTCATTTTTTGGCAGATATTGATGAAAAAAGCAGGGTTAGTAGCTCCTTCTGAGGGCATGAAGCTTCAAGCAGATAGGTGCAAAGGTTTCTGGGAAACTGCACCTCAAAATGTTCAAAGCAAAACTCACGACGTGATTTTGTGTGTGTGTTAAGGTACAGCGGGATCAAACCAGCAGGGATGGTAACCTGTAATAGGGGGCCTTCCATGTGCTGGTTAGATCTCAGCCTGCCTTCCCGTTTCTGAGCTAACCGCCCACCCCTTTTACCTGCCATGCCTTGATGGAAAACTGATTCAGATGCTTCCCAGGTGGGAGGCTGCCCATTTAGGTGTCTTGGGGTGACATCCATTCCACAGCACTGTACCTTCCCCAACACTGTGGCACACACCACGCAAATTGCATCCTTCACCTCCTCTAGCTGTGGTCCCCTCTCTGAGACCTTTTGCTCCCTCCCCCCTCCCCAGCCCTCGCTTCGTCTTCAGGCCAGTCAGAATCCTGAGCCTCTCACCCTGGCCTTTGACTTTGGATCCTGGCCCCAGCACAGACCGGTTGAAGGTACCTCTGACATATTTTATTAGACCAACTAAAGCATTGGAGAAATATATCTTAGCAAACTTTTGGGTTTAGAAACCCTTCATCAGGCTGAGGAAGCATCTAGTGTGTGTGTGTGCTCTTCCTGGAAGGAATAGTGAAGAAGCCAGAGGTTGGCATGCAATGCAGGCAAGAGAGCCAGTCAGTGAAAATGTAAATTGAGGTGCCAGGGGGTGAGGGACAGGCTGGGAGAGGGGTATAGAAGGAGGATGTACCAGATAAAAGTGGAGAGGTACCTGGGGAGTCCAATGTCAGGCAGGTTATAGTGTCATAAATCCAATGTATTGTCTATATTGAGTCCATGAGTTTTTGTATCCAGGAGGTTGATGAAGTGAAGTCATAGGCTCATCTGTGAAAGTGGTTTGTAAATTCAAACAAGCACCAAACCTCACTAACCTCATCACCAGAAACAAACTTCCTACAGCCCAAAACACACATAATGGATCCAGACCATGCCATGACAAGAAATGCAAAACCTGCCAACATAATCTCCAGTACCCCCACAATTACTACACTTCACAACAGAACCATCAGCACTCCTGGAAATTACAGCTGCATGTACCTCCAGAAATGTTATTTCATCCAGTGCACCAAATGCTCTGATGGAAAATACGTAGGCGACACCAAGCAACAACTGCACACCAGAATGAATGCAAACTGAATGAATGAAATCTACTACAGACAAAAATACTCATATTTCTCATAAGAAAGCCACTCTCTCTCCAATTTTTCAGGCCTCATCCTCAAAGGGAATTTACAAACTGCTTTTTACAGACGAGCCTATGAACTTGACTTCATCAGCCTCCTAGATACAGAAACTCATGGACTCAGTATAGACGAGCTTTGGATTTGTGACGATATAACATGCACCATGTGCCTCGGTGAAATGGGTAGCCACTCAATCCTCCATGTTACCTGCCCAAGGCTGGGACCTGGTGCCTCTGGACCTCACCATTGAAGCCATGCCCCTGGCCCACATTGATAGTGGCTGTTGTGGAGGAGATTGGTGGTGAGAGTGCTAGCCTGGGAAAGTTGATTCCCCTCTTCTACGTCCCTCTGCTTCTGCCTCCATGACTCTGTTCACCAGAACATCTGTCCAGTGATCAAGGATTTTGCTGGTGCACATGCTCCCCTTCACCCTCAGCTCACACATGACCACCACCACGTGGACCATACTGGATTCCAACAGATCCAGCCATTTTTTGATGCCTTCTTCAGCCACTTCACCAGTGCTTCACCTCTGGCAACAGTGGCTTCCCCAGCCAGGAAATTTATCCCCTGGAACTTCTCCATTTGGTTCTGAAGTTCCCTCACTACAGGGATCACCTGGCTAAGGAAGGCATTTCCAGGACTGAGGGTCTCAGTGGCCTCTAGGAATGGCTTGAGGACCACGAAGATCTGTCATGACTGCGCCTTCACCAGCAGCCCTGTCCCCCTCCAAGGTGTCCCTGACTATGAGTTGGAACTTGTATGCTGAAGAGCAGATGCCAACAAAGTTGGCATCACTGACTGCCTTGACCATATTGGCCCCATATTGTTGGTGACCATGAACCCACAGGTGAGCTCGCCCTGCTCAACAAGTCACCCCTGCACCATGCAGTTCATGGCCACCATGATCTCCCTTGTCATGTGGGACTCTTCCATCACCTCTGCTTGAAGGAGAGCCTATGGACAGCCTAAGTGATGGTACCAGTGCCCCGTGAGGGAGAGGCAAGTATAATTTCCACCCCAGCTGCTCCAGATGTCCGAGGTGAAGTGGAAGGATACCTATGGACCTGCTTTGTGCAGCTTTTCCCTCAAGTACTCCCTGTGTGCCTTTATCAGGATGGTGGTGCACTCCCTGTATAAGGTGGTATGTGCAGGCACTTGGTAGGATAAGGCCATGAGCACCATGAGCCACTTGAACCCTAGGCTCTCAGCTAAAGAGAAGGGTTGGTTATCCAGAGCAAGCACCTCCCCAATTCTCCAGGTGACTTCACTTGCAATGTGCCCCACTTTGTCTGCAGCTTTCCCCACCACTACAAGGTGGCCTGCCTCTGCTTCATGGGGATGGGGTCTTTGGAGTGAGAGGGGGGACTTCCCTTTGGGTGTGCTCCCACTGGTGCCAGGCTGAGGAGGAGCAAGGGCAAGGGGGGGATGCCTCTTGAGATGCAGCAGCATCACTATGATGGTGAAGTGCTTCATGTACTTGCCCCAGCTGATCTGCCTTTGGCAGTGTTGACAGGTAGCATACCTGGGATCATCTGTCACCTCAGAATGATCCCACACTACACTATCACCTCACTTTTGGAGTGTGGGTGGGTATACTGCCTTATCCCCTCCCTCAGCAGGCTGAGGCACAACAGCAGGGGAAACTGAGTCACCTGCCCCCACAACCTCCTCTGCAGTGCCTTCTGGATAAGGAGACCTGGCTCTAGGGGAGCTTTGAGGGTTGTGGAGTACAAACTAAGATTCACTCTCCTTCCCCAGGATTTCCCTGGTGATGGAACTGAGCTCCCCTGGTTCCAGATCCAGCTCCTCCTCTGGCCCTGGGAGGTTCACACTGGAAACTGAAATTGGGGTGGAAGAGATTGTCATGCTGGTGCTGATGGCTATTTCTGGTGTTAGTGGAAGTGGTGCAGGGACAGGTAGTGCTCCCACTTCCTTGCTCCCACTAGCAGCAGAAGCCTCATGGCCGCTAGGAAAGAGGGTGCATCTAAGTTTTGGTTGGGGGGGGAACTTGCAGCTCTCTCCATATCCCCTCTAGTCCCTCTCTCTCCCTTTCCACAAGACCTGGCATCTGCCTTTCCATCATGCTTCATAATGTTTTCTGTGTTGGAAAATGAATGTGTGTGTGTGTAATATATCTTCTATGTGCTTACTATATCTACTTCTATCTGCTTACTAGATAGAAAAAAACTAGATAGAGAGACTTAGAAGAGTGAAGAGGATGTCTAGGAAGCCAACCACTGCAGCCAGTACCTTTCACACGTTGTCACTTCCAGACAAACAGCTTGAAAAAGGTTTCACATAGAGCCTTATATTCTGTTTCTACATCACTCCCCCAGAGCACTGTGATTGGAAGGGAACTCAAGGAAAAATCAGTCATTGGCCAGGTACAGATGTCAATATCAGAGCAGTTTTTCCTCTCTCTTCTCAGTTTCTGTTTCCCCACAAGACCGCCTTTTCTTAACCTTTTTCTGAATCTTTTCCAAATTGATTTGGATGCTTCAAATGGTTTGGGCACTTTTTATGGGTTTCCTGATTCAGTTTGGATTTGATGATTCAGCTCCTGAATCAGGCTGAACTTTCTCCTAGTCAAATCGGCGACTGAAGCTTCTCACACTCCTACTTGCTATGGCACTCTCCCTGCTCCAAGTATGTTCATGGATTTTACCTTAAAGAGTTATTAGGAAAACACACCTTGAAGTAGAGACAGAGGAGCAGGGTGGTAGGAATCGAGGTCTTCTACTAGTCTTGTAGATAAGCATGCTACCCACTCAACTACAGTGTTGTGCTCACTCCTGCTTTCACTTACTTCTTAATGAATTTAGAAAAATGACTCACCAAGTCCAAAAGCTTCAGCAGAAAGAAGCAAATATATTCTTAATTCAAAATAATCCCCCTCTGCCCTCCCCCCTCCAGTTGGTTAGAGCAGTTGAAACCAATCTGTTTGGATTGTAAACCACAAATTAGCCCCATTCCCTCCCTCGGTGCCATTCTGATCCTCTTCCCTGGATGATCTGCTGCTCTTCTTTCTGGCTTCCTGTCTTTCTACTCTTCCTGATCTGCTTCTCTGCTTTATGCTCCCCACCCCATCTGCAATTATGTTCCCTGCTCCCTCCCTAATCTATTGTGTGCCACAGGCTGCAAACAAGATGTTGTCTTCTGCCACCATAAAAGTTGTTATGGTGGCATAAAATCTGAGTGAAGAGAAGTCCCTGCCTCTGCCTTGTTGCACCCAGTACCCCAAAATGGTGGTGCAGTAAACCCTAGTAATAGTTTGTTCCACATTTTTGTAAAAGACCTTTGTTCAGTTAGGGTGTAATAGCGCCAAAAGCCTAGGACTGATCATGCTCTCCAGCTGCACCAGGCCAGCACTCCCAGGACTTCACTAGTTTGATCCTATGGAACAGCAGCCCTGAGTATCTGGTCTTGACCCTGGGGGCTTCTTGGGAAGCCCTGTGTATTCCTTGCTCTCTGCTGGCAGATATAGAGCCTAGGAATTCCCTGCAAGGGATCCTCGAGTACTTCTGCAAAGAAAGGGAATGCCATGGGTTTCCCGCTCCATGCTTGCAGAAGTGGGCCTCAGGAATTCCCCTGCACCCTGGGGTGCACACCTGCAAGCGTGGAGCAGGGAATGCATGGGATTTCATGGGCTTTCCCTGGGTTGGGGTCAGACACTCAGCCCTGGCCCCACAGGTTCAGGCCCCTAAAGCCCTGGAAGTGGCAGGGCCCTGATCCTGTGGGACAGCGACCCTGGGCCAATCGGCCAGATCAAATCTGCTGAGATGCATCCTGGTACAGCTGATATTGCCACAAAAACAAAGTCTGTTTGTAGCTGCACAGAAACTGTCTGAACCACTTCTGGCGCACATGCTGTAGGTTGTCTACCCCTGGGTTAAAGTGCTCTCTTGTAAGGAGAGAAACGTGGGTTTAAATCTTTTTGATAAGATCTCATCCTGGGTGAGTGCTCAGATAAGTCAGCTATTGGATAAAAGGTAGATACTTTCCCTTCACCGAACAGCTGCATTTTGGAGGAAAGCAGTGGCTACAATGGCATCCTAAGCAAAGCCTGATTATTTTAGAGTGCCTGTCAGATCTGGTCCCTCAGGTGAGGTAGGTAAAGGAGAACTCACTTTGTATATACTGATTGGGCTTAGCTGTGAGAGAGATCTGAGTAATTTGGCGTTTACCAGTGCTGAAGGGCTTCTGGGCATGTCAGAAGCAGAACTCCAGGTGCTTGATGAATTATAAAGTTAAAAACCTGTTTTCAAGGCTAGGCAGCAGTTGATCTGGGGTTCTGAAGATTAGTATTTTGGATTCAGATCCCATAATACCTTGGATTTCAGGTACCTTAATTTTTAATGGATTTGAGGTGAGATTACATTTTCTGGCTTACTGGTTGAAAACTTCATTACTAATTAAAAAATTAAACAAAGACTTCTTAATCAACTACCATTACTGTACTGTATCTTGGAACTCCATTGTACAGTTGCATGTACTATATTCCTACATCAGAGAATGTAGATCAGATTTTTTAGGTGTTTTCTATGCCTGAAAATGGAGATAATCTCCTTCAGTGCCTATCTCAGTGAGAGATGCATGCCTTAAAAAAAGCATCTATGAAAGTAAATCTCATTAAGCATGTATCCTTAAGTACCTAAGGACATATTTTTAAATGGTATTTCAGTCACTGGCCCAAGGTCACATAGGAGGTATTTTGGAGGAATAGCTCTTTGGAATCCCTGGCTTCTTTTCAAGGAAACACATTTCTTGTGATTTCTGTCCTTGTGAAGCAGGCAAATGAAGGTAACAGGAATGCTGGCTCTGAAATACCAGGAGGAACTTTTTTTTAAATGTCAAAATGACTTTCTTAACTAGGTTAGACTCTAATTAAGAAAATATAATTTTGTCTGAAAGTATCATTGCAACTGATCATAGTTTCAGGTTCTATTGCTATAGTACTTGTTTAGTTTTTGGAGTGGTACCAAGTTTATATAAAATTGCAAGCAATTGTGGTAAAAGGGCAATAATAAATTCCTATCACATAAGGCCTCTCTACAGAAACTTAGGGTCAGATCTCCTTATAGTGTACATTGACATAGCTCTATAAAAATTAATTGAGCCTTACTGATTTACACCTCACTAAGGGATCTGTCCTTGTCATCCCTTTTTACCCCTCTCCTCCCTCTCTGCCATGTGGGTGAGTGAGTGGGTATATGTATGTGTTTGGGAGAGAAGCCCAGTATAAACAGGAGGAGGACAGCAAGTGAGTACATTGTGTTACTTAAAGGTGACCTGCAAATCAATTTGACAATATTTCATCAACTTCAGTGATACATACTTAATGCCCCCATAATAACCAACCTTTCAGCACATTATTATCCAGCATCACTCGGATCACTGGCTCCTACTCATACGCTAGTCTACTGATGTCACATCAACCCTGCTGGACCATGAAACAAGCTCAAAGCGGGTCAAGAAAATCAGTTTCTTTTTTATTTCATTACTTGGTTTCGCAAAGAGTTTGTTTTTTCCAAGTGAAGTATTTTACAAGGTTTACAAAAGGACACACATGAAATATAAACAACATGAAATACAAACAGGCACTTATTCATCCCTACTCCTGTTTGAAAAAGCTAAAGATACTGTCTCTGGCATTTAGAAACTGCTTAACAAGTAGAAAATGTGAAGCTATGTGCCCAGTTTTGTTGAAAGATAAGCTGAGGGAGAGGGTTCGGAAAGACTTGCAGAAAAGTAGAGCAGCATAATTGCTTTAATTTTATAATACTGTTTTCCATATTTATTTCTCCTTATTCTTACAAAGTTCTTTGCCTGAAGGAAATAATGATTCTTTGTTTGAGTCTTTATCGATGGCATAGAAAGCAAAAATCCAAGCACTGGATTGAAAACAGTCTGGGTGTTTGTAAGTAAGTTCTGATCTATGGGTGAAATAATGGCCTGCCTAAAGACAAGGGTAGAACCTCCTTTATCTTCAAAAAAGCAGGAATTTCATGGTGGAGATGGGGAATCAAGATCAACTCATCATTAATAAGGCTGTAGGGGGACATGAGCCCCGAGCTTTACCACTGACTTCCATGGAAGGTTCTTGCTGTGTATATGAAGTAGAAATTTTACCCCTCCTTTTTTCAAGCTTATTGTTCTTGCTCTCTATCTTATTTTCTTAAGGAAAAGTCTCCCTAAGTGCCGTGGCAGATGTTAAAACAATGGTATGACTGGGATTTGAGGGCTTTACTGCCCCATCCCAAGCTTCAGATTGCCTGCCGTGCTAGACATTCATGGTAGGAGGTGTGATAAGGCATAATATCCTTCTGTTACTGTGAAGCTGTCCCCAGTCCAATCCTGCAGGGCTGGCAGGGGATGGCTGTGTCCCAGACGCAGGGCTTCTCTAGCTAGTTTTAAGCGTTGTGGGGGAGGGAGGCTGTCAGGGTTGGGATCAATAATCAACTGATTGTCCAGAGCTGATTTGAGACCCTGGTCTCTCTGGAGCTGGGTCCAGCAATTAAGTAACTGTTGGACCTGGCTCTGGACAGTTCCAGGTTCAGTTTTGAGACCCAAGGCTGTCAGGAGCCAAGGTTTACCATCAGTTGATTGTCAGATCTGGCTCTGGACCATCCCAGGCTAAGTTCATGAGCACAAGTTGCCTGGAGCCAAGTCTGATAATCCGCTGTTGAACATAGCCCCAAAGAGCTCCAGGGCCAACCAAAGCCTCTCCCCCAGCTGGGGTCCCTTGGCCCCAGGACATCTAAAAACCACATGATCAGCCTAGCTTCCCTGACCTGACACTTTCAAGGGAAGAAAGGCTACTGCTTAGGGGTTGCCGGGTTTCTTTCAGATTGCTCCTGGACCAAACTCCCCTTGCTGGGGAAACTTATCCAGTTTTCTCTATCCTAGTGCTGATGTTAGTAGCAATCAGCTGAAGGTGCTACACTTTTAATTTAGTCCACATATTTTGTGGGATATCTCTGTATAGCTGGTTTGCCATTTTGTGTTACCATAAATTGGCTGAACATGTAGCACTGTTACTACTTATGGTATGATTAACACACTAATTGTACTGTAACTGTAATGTGTAGCAGGGGCCTAAGAGATCTTATGGCTTTTTCCTGTAGGTAGGGTTTTATGTATCACGTAGATTGGCCTACTTGTCTAGGTCTATTTAAAAAAAAAACTTAACCTGGAGGATAGTTTGGTGCTACTTGTATAGTGTTAGCACCCTAACATATTACATTGACAGCACAGAAGACATCTGAATCTCTTCATAGAGGAATACACTTCCTTCTACACACAGAGGGCATTTGTACATGTGGTGTGGGGGGGTGCTTTAATTAGAGCAGCTCTGTGACATCTCTAATTTAAAGTGCCCGGAGCATCATGTGTATCAGTGTCCTCACACTGAAAAATGGTGGTGGGGGTACTTATACTAAAGCTTGTTGAACAAGCTTTAGTTAAAGTAACCCTGCCACAGTTTTTCTGCATGGGGACACTGATACACGTGTCACTGGAGTCTGCTCGAGTGCGGCAATTGCCATGCTTCAGCAGACTCAATTAATTAATCGAGTCTGCCCCAACACACTATAATTACAGCGCATCAAAGCAGCCTCAATGCATGTGTGTAGGCACCCTGAGATATGAAAATGCCATGCCCTCCAGGGAACACTGAAATAAATATATCTAGAAAATATATCTGCAGAACTTCACTTAAAATTTTCATAGCTTTCCCATGAAAAGTAATTAGCCTCTTTCAGTTAGTCTCTAAGGTACCACCCTACCCTACCTTCTGCCACGTTAGTCTGCCTTCAGAGTAACATGGCTAGTCACCTCTTTGTTTACTAAATGTTATATAATTTCCCCATGGCTTTATGTAGTGTTGAACCCACCTTTTAAACCTATTCCTGTTGATAGATTTCATTGAGAGTCAAATTATTTGACCAAAATCTTTAAGGTAACCACATTTTTGGTCCTGAAACAAAGGGAGAAAAGTTTCATAGTTCAGATCATCCTGTGCAATCATGTTTCTTCAACATCCTGTTCCTTATCCAACTGTTTTTCCCAGAAGAATTACATCACAGAAGTCAAGTAAACTGTAGCATCCACAAGTCTGGATATGTAGACCTATATAAACAGAAAATGGGTATTATTTTTAGATGACACAGCAACAGTGATCCAAGTGTCCTTGGTTTCTATACAACTGCTTCTCTATTAATGAGGAAAGCAAACTCCATGTGGGGGCTTTTGTGCCCAGAGCAGAAATTACTTCCATCTTTAGATTGTGTTGTCTGTCTGCTCAGAACTGTGTTGTCTGTCTGAATTGCTATAGATACACTATCAGAGTTGAATAGTCTTGCAGATTTGCAATACATAATATTTTACATACTTAACTGGTAGTTCAAGTATATTTTATTTATTGCTTTTGAGGCTTTTTTTGGGTGGGAGAATCCCACAAGGAATAGTCACCCTTCAAAACGATCTTTTAGGATTGAGGCAATTAGACTTTTCACAGGTGGGTTGTGGTCCTGCAGTCCTTTTATGACAGTCGAACTGAAGCAAAATGTTCATATTAAATAGCTGTGTTCAGAACAAAGGCACTTTATTCAAAACTTCACTTTAAATTCACAAATAGATATTAGGGCATATAAATGCCCATTATAAATTCCTGAATGCAGATTTGCAGCATTTGTATGTATTGGTGATGATGTCCATGTGTAAATATTGTGTTCTATAGTGGCCAGTTTTCAAGAGTTGAATTATTTCATTTTATTTGCTATTTTTAAATATGCTTCAAAGACTTTATAGAAGGAATTAAAATCTTAATTTAGGAAAATGTGTGCATGGAAGTAATTGAGAATGTAACTTCTTTCCTAAGGCTTGAAGCAGCTGAACAATTTTGGGGTAGTTATGATTTTTATGCTATATATAACTATTAAAAAATCCCTTGTTGGCCGAAACCTTGCATGCAAAGTCACAGCCTAAAGCAACATTTTACAGCCAAGTTTAAATCTTTCAACGTGTCTGTGTTTGTAATGGAAATGCTAACATAACCTTAGCTGTAGCAGGGCAAACAGTATTGCAATAATAAATAATGAACAAAGTGGTTTAATCATTTGAAGCGAATCATTTTGTGGGTCTTGTGAGGTTTTATGGCTGAATTATATGGTCAGGAACTGATCAACAGACATGCTGCATAAATACCAAAAATAGATGGACTTGGGATGTGTGTTCATGATGCTGAGACTCAGTTTTTTTGTGATCGAGAAGATACAAAGTTGTATGGGACTATAAGGTATTGGATGGAAGCCATACAGAAATTAAGAGCCAGAAGAAATGATCAGTGTGTCAGATTTTAATCAATGGCTATAATCTCTAGTGCTAATGATCTGTATAGTGGCTCACTAAATCTACTGGACCTCTGAATATGGATGTTCTGGTTAATGATCCATTATGTGGCATATTGGTAAAGTTTTTTGTTCCTTTTAAATTGTAAAGCATAATAATATGTTTGCTCTGAGATAATACAGCACCTGTATAGGATTTTTTTTAAGTGTTTTGAACTTTCATAAGAACCAGGGACATTGTCATGATGAATCCGATCCAAGTTCCCTGTAGTCTTCTATCTTGCCTCTGATAGCGACCAATAGCATATCCTTTGGAAAGTTTAAAAGAAACCCCATTGTAGATAAATGTGGAGTAAAATGTTCCTTACATAACATCTCCTGATCTCTTACTTAATTTGTAAGTTAAAGACAAATTTAAGGGGCGTCAGTTATCTCTTAGAAAGATTAGCAGCCTGGTTGCTCCAATTCATAGACTCATAGATGGAGGGTCAGAAGGGACCTTGTAGATCTTCTAGTCTGACCCCCTGCCATGGGCAGGAGAGAAAACTGGGCTCAAATGACCCCAGCTAGGTAAACGTTGAGCCTCCTCTTAAAGACCCCTAGGGTAGGCACCATCACCACTTCCCTTGGAAGTTGGTTCCAGATCCTAGCCACCCTGACAGTAAAGTAGTACCTCCTGATGTCTAGTCTAAACCTACTTCCCAGCAACTTATGGTCATTATTCCTTGTTACTCCGGGAGGCGCTTGGGGGAACAAGGTCTCTCCCAAACCACACTGGTCACCCCTAGTAAGTTTATAGATGGCCACCAGGTCCCCCCTCAGCCTTCTCTTGCAAAGGCTGAACATGTTAAAGTCCCATAGCCTTTCCTCATAGGGTCTGCCCTGCTGTCCCCAGATCATGCAAGTGGCCCTCCTTTGGACCCTCTCAGTGCTGTTCATATCCCTCCTGAAGTGCAGTGCCCAGCACTCTGCACTTGTCAGTATTGAATTCCATCTTATTTTCATTTGCCCACCCCTATAACCTGTCCAGGTCCTGCTGTAATCTATCCTTCCCTTCTAGCATTCTCATCTCACACCAAATCTTTGTGTCATCTGTGAATTTAAACAGGTTGCTTTTCACCACCATCATACAAGTCACTAATAAAGAAATTGAACAGTGCAGGCCGAAGGACCAAGCCCTGGGGGACCCCACTGCCCACTTCCCTCCAGTTCAAAAATAACCTGTCCACCACCACTCTCTGAGTATGACCCCTCAGCCAATTTGCAATCCATCTGACTATGTAGGCAACAATGCCACAGTCACCTAGCTTTTTAATGAGAATGGGGTGGGAGACAGTGTCAAAGGCCTTCCTGAAGTCCAGAAAGACTACATCCACTGCAACACCTGTGTCCAGGGATTTTTTTGTGCCCTTATCACAGAAGGCAATCAGGTTGTTCTGACCCAGGTGTGCTCATTGATAATCTTCTCAAAGAGCTTCCCCAGGATTGAAGTAAGACTAATGGGCCTATAGTTGCCCGGGTCCTCCCTCTTCCCTTTTTTAAAGATGGGGACCACATTGGCCCTCTTCCAGTCATCCAGCACCTGGCCAGAGTACCACAAGTGCTCATAAAGCCGTGCCAGGGGCCCCGCAATAATCGCTGCCAATCCTTCAACACCCTGGGGTGTAGAGCATCTGGACCTGCTGATTTGAACATGTCTAGCCCCTCCAGAAATTCTCTAACCTGGTCTTCCCTGACGCTAGGCTTGGTGGAGTTTCTCCCAAGTCCATCCTGAATCTCGGTAGGGGAGTCCCAGTCCCTCCACAAAAAAACAGAGGCGAAGAAATTGTTAAAGAGGTCTGCTTTCTCCTCTGGTGTGACTACCAGATTCCCAAGCATATCCTTCAGGGGCTCCACATTACCCGGGACCTTCTTCATTCTCCCTACATATTTAAAAATGGGCTTTTTGTTATCCTTGATGCTAGCCCTAGTTCCATATCTGCCTTAGCTTTCCTAACAGCCCCTCTACAGACCCTAGTGGTGGAAGTATACTCCTCTTTGGTAATAGCTCCTCCCTTCCACTGTGTGTATGCCTCCTTTTTGGCAATCAGGTATTCATGAATGTCCTTGGTGAGCCAGGGGGGCTTTTGGGCACTCTTGTCCCCTTTGCTTCTTGTTGGGATTGTCACCCCTTGACCTCTGAGTATCGTCTCCTTAAGGAACGACCACTTATCTTGGGCACCTAGTTCCCCTACTCTCCAGGACCCTAGTGCCTCCCCCACTAATTTTGTCAGCAGTTCTTCTTATGAATACAGTACCAAGGTTATGGAAAAGGGCATGGGGGGGCAGAGGAAAGGAGAGGTGGGAAGAAAGGGGGAAGAGAGAGAGAAATACCTATGGGATGTATTGAAGAATGTGGCTGTAAGGTCTTGTTGTGCAGCCTGTTTTTGGGTGTGTGAGGCAGATTACTCAGTTCTCACTGAATTTAAGACAGGCAGCCTGTAACTCTGGGATGCAGAATATAGCTACAATAGACTGCAATATGGCTACATACATTCACGATCTTCTATCCCAAGTAGAGGCTGGAAAAAAGCCTGCTGATCTGACATTTTAACATGCTATAGCAGGATCCTAATTTGCCTAAACAGGTGTTGCTCTGCTCAGTTATCTCTTCTTAATATACTCTCCTCGCAGCTACCCATAGGCTTACCCACAAACAGCGTATCTGCAGATCCCACTGCTGATTCCAAGATCCCCAAGTATACTGCAGGATGAGATGCAGTGAAGAGACAGGAAAGGGAGAAAGAAATTTGTGTTCTATTATGCAGCTTTTAGGGACAACAGTGTAGAAAAAGAATGGGTGAAATCAAATTCCAAGTTAACAGAAGGTCTATCATGTCGAACCTGTCCCTAGACACACAGGAAGTTTATGGGGTATTCTACTGCCATATGGGCATCCTTCCCCAGTAAGCATCCTTTCACAATTCTTCATTTTACCTAGAATGCTGACACCCTGCCACACACACCCACACCCACCCACACCCTTGGATACTCATCCCAGTGGGGAGTAACACTTTCAAATCCAAGTAGCGCTTATATGTTGAGAAACTACCCTTTCTGAGCAGATAATGGTGTCTATGTTTTATTTTCAGCTTACCATAACCTAGTGCCCCCTGAAATTTATTTCTGGCAACCAAATAGAGGGCTTTTTTTCCCTTCTCTAATAATCTTGGCACCACTGGATGTTCCCCTTTACGCTCTTCTATGTATAACTCCTAATGAAACCTAGAAGTGTACCATAAACATCAAGGTAAGGTCTGTAGGAAGATGCACTACCAGTGTAGAATGTTATCAGTAAATTCCCATAGCTGTTAGAAAAGGAATGTTACTGGAGTTCAGAGGAAAAAATGCACAAAAACTGAAGGCAACAAATTTAAAAGTCAGTTAGAGTGCTCTCATCCCTTTGGTTGTTACTTAGGGTTTTGGAGGTGAAGTGCAAGGACCACCTTGCTTCTCAAGGATGTTTAGGTCTTAATTCCTGGCAATAAGCAGAAGTAATAGCATTTCCTGTACCTTCAGTAATATGCATTTAGTGGGTCATGGTCAAGTGGCTCAACATCTCCAATTAGATTGGATTCATTCTTTTTTACAGCAATTCAGTGTAGTACCCAGCATTGTGAGGACTATCTATTTAGTGCATGACTAAGAATGTGGTGTTTTCTATCAAATACAGGTTTTTAAAGTGCTTTTCACAAACCTGTGTAATGAGCAAGCCAGACTTCTGTATTGGAGTCTGCAACTGTCAGTCATTTATACTACTTAATTCTGGTTTTTATAAAATGTTGCTTCTTGCCTTTTTTTAGAGGTAAAGAGAGAACATGGTGTACCAGCATCCTGTGCCTTGCACTGGTTAACAATTTTGTTTTCAAATATAATTTATCATTTCCTTATTAAATAGTCTTAAATGAACAAGGACTTAGCAGAAGTGAGCCAACACATTTCAAAATGCTATAGGTTATCAAAGGAAAAAGTGGCAAAAGGTGACCAGTAAAAAGTAGTCTTTGGTTCTAAACTTCCCTCCCACTGTTGATCTGACAGTGCACCATTTAAGCACAAAGCAGGGTTGTGTCATCTGTGTCATGCCTTTTCTGATTATGGTTATTAGTGGTGTTGGTTATAGGCTGTGTGTAGGCTAAACGAGGGGCGTGTGTGCACAACACTTTAAAGCAGGCTAAATGCTTTTGCACCACTTTAATGGTGTCAGCATTTGCACACCTCGGTGGCATCTTGTGCATTAATTCCAGCCACTATAGGAAATTCTGCAGCATAATGTGTATTAAATGACTTGGGGCACAGCAAACTAAAACTCCCCTGAGGATTAGGTGTGGATGAGGCACCAGGCTCCATGCAGCTCAAGGGTTATGCAGGAAGCCTGGCAGGAGCCCAGGAAGGCAGGCTATGCCCAAGAAAAGTAGTGAGACTGATTTTCCCCTGCCTGCCTCCCTGAGCTGCACGGGGGCCCAGTGCTTCCCTCTGTGGCTGTGGTGCCCCCTGGGACTGACCAATCTGAGTGCCACTGGGGGGGGGGGTACCACTGCCATGGAAGAAAGCACCAGTCCCCCACCCAGCCCAGGGACTGTTCCACCCACTGGCAGCTCACTCTCCCCTCCCTGCCACCAGAGGCAGGTAAGTGCAGGATATGTGCACAACACAGTGGTTTAAAGAGCCCTAAATTGAAGTGATGGGTTTAAACCCATTTCATCTATACATGCCTGTAGGCTTCTCAGTTGTTTACACTTTTTTGTGTTTGAGGATTTTTTTCCTCTCCTTCTCAGCCTCTTTACCCCCTTAA